>NC_136466.1:107270283-107695283 GCF_902686455.1 Sciurus vulgaris | reverse complement strand
ATCACAACTCCAGCCCCAAGATCTATATTTCTAACCCAAAAGATAAGGCAATACTTCTATGTGTTGTTTACTGAAGTCACATGAAGTTTCTCTACTTAATTTCGCATAGACCTCTAGACACTTAAGAGTTGGAAGGGACCTTAGAACCAATCTATTCTAGTTTCCAGATTTTACAGATGAGATGCTGAACTTATTCAAGCACTGAGATACTAGTTTAAATATACAAGACATTGTGCCAGATCATATGCTATGAAGCATGAGTGTTCAACCTTCAGCGAAAATATGTAATAAATCAATTTCTGAAATTATACATTTAATAACTTTATTATGAAAAATTTCAAATGTACACAAAGTAGAAAGATTAATGTAACGAAGAAGCAGAAACTCATCACTAAATTTCAAAATTATCAACATTTAGGGGCTTGGGTGCAGCTTAGTGGTGGAGTGTGGACTTAACATGCACGAGGCCCTGTGTACCACTCACAGCACACAATCTTTCTCTCTCTCTCTCTCTCTCTCTCACACACACACACACACACACACATACACACACAATAGTGGAAGTATCAACATTTGGCCCATCTGTTTTATCCAATTTTTTATTCCATTTATGAATTATCTAACAGCAAATTCTAGATATGAGGCAATTTCATCAATAAATACTTTGGTTTGTATCTCTAATAGATAAAGACTTTTAAAAAAAACTTAAAATATTATTATCCATAATTAAAGACAAACACACACACACACACACACACGCAAATTTCCCTACTTTCTTCTAAGATACAGTCAGCGTTTGCATTTCCTTGACTGTTTTACACATCTTCCCAGAGCTGGTTTGCTTGAATTAAGATTCAAAAAGATGTTCACATGGCATGTGGCTGGTTTCTCCCTTAATCTAAAGTATGCAAGGTAAAGTGAATTTGCTAGAATTTCATGTCTTGTGGGGAGGATATATTTTTTGAGCCAAAGAGTATAACAGATATTTAATATTAATTTAACATATAGGGGATATATTATAAATACAGTAATGTAGAAAGTTGCAAATTTAAGAGACATGACCCTGATTGATAGGCTTATCAAAGCTGTATCTAATTACATTCCTAAATGGTTTGAATAACAGTCTGGTATATTCTAAGGTAAGTGGTTTTTACTTTCCTTTGATTATGGGGTCATATACTGTACTTATTTTTACTTCATGATCTCCTGTCTCTCATAATAAATTAATTCTTAGTGTTTAGTTGGGAATGAATCCATTTTCTCCTCCTTGGAAGAGAAACAAAGTTTTTAAAGTATCATGATAATATTTCCCATGTTTATGTCAGGGTTCTCATGTTGAGAGATTTAATATTATAAAAGTAAAATTTATCAATTTTTCATATCACACCCTGTCCTGGAAACACACCCTGTTCAGAAAACAAATTTGGCACAACTTTTTAAGGACCAATGGTAACAGAGTTAACCTGGCTGATATATAATTCAATGATATTTAATATGTGATTGGCCAGAGCATAACTTAAGGCATCTTAAAAAATGTATTATTCATTACAAATACTGCAATTCAACAGAAGAAAACTTTAAACATAGTCCCACAAAGCTGATAGTCCCACAAAGTATAGTTGACATTAGATATGAAAAATAAGATTATTAAAAAGGATAAATCTTTTAAAAACAAACCATATTAAAAAAAAAAAAAACTCTTGTTTTCTATTGTAGTACATTTAATACTACTAAACACAAGCCCAAAATCATAATCTTAGAAATGGGTAGACTTTTTTTCAGTAAACTGTCTCAACTTAGAAAATAATGAACCCATAGTCAAGCAAAAGGAGCCATAATACAGAGAGAAGAGAAAAATTAAAGACCTAAGCTTTTCTTTACCATTGCCTCTTTAATTCTTTCTTTTAGACTTGTGTATATATTTCCTTTGTTATTTGTGGATGACCTGAGTTTTTGTCACAAATAATTACTATGTCATTAATAACTATAATTAGCATCAGATATGGATTTCTCATTATGGAGAATTGTACTGTAATACTAACAAAGCATTACCAGTGTTATTCACTAGTTAAATATAACTTGGCATATGTTTAAACCAATTCAAAAGTATTTTGCAATAAAAAAATCTGTAAGAAAACTTTATCTTTTTAAAAAGTAGCTCTTTTTAATAACCTGGAAAAGCTATAACTAAAAATGGTCTTATAACTATGAGACCTTCAAAGTAATGCAGAAACAAAAAGATCGAGAAGCAGATGGCATACCTTAACGTTTAATTTAAAAATTAAAGCAATTCACGCCTAGAAGAGAACTGAATAGAAGAACAAGATGGGACGTGGCTAGGCCATGGAAGCACAAAATACTGTCAAACTTTAATTAAAAAATGTTTTCAATTTAAGCAGACCCAGGCCAGTGATTTTTCATTATTTTTACCACAGTTCTGTGACTACTGACATTTTCATCAGAACAAATAAAGGATTTTCCCCAAATTTAAAATGACAAAATTATTTTTAATTTTGACTTACAATTTCTTCCTCGTATATACCCAAAGAATTTTATCCTATCTGGACTTGTTTCTTAATCTGGGGCTGAATACATTTTAACTTTTCAAAGTAAAGTATAAAAAATACTTTTATGAGATAGCTTTTCCATTATTTAAGAAAAAAATCTTTATCATAGACATGTTATTTTTATGTATGAGACCACATATTCAAGAAACACCACGACTTAGTAAACACTCATATTCAACTAAGACATCCTTTTAAAGCAATCTGTCCTTTTAGAACAACTTGAAAAAAACTGGCACTCTAGCAGTATAAAACTAACTAGTAGCAATTCGGGGATGGGGGATGAGAATCTACTTAAAAGTCCACGCAAGAGAAAATGAAATCCTAAGTATAAAGCAACTTTAATTATAACAACCACTGTTATAATGGATGATTATCAAAACTGTGTCAGAAGACTTCAAAATATACTGAATCTGGGAGAACTAACATAAAAAACTAACTCTGGAAGCTGTATTTGCTTTGTGTATAAAAAATGCATTTTCTTTGCCTCAGTCTGTCTGCCCAAATTCAAGGGCATTATATATATAGGTTTCTTCCTGTCCTTCAGCCTGTAAAATCCTTGGGGAGATGGTGGGTGGGAGGGGGGCACCAGTTACATGGCTTCTTGGTCACCCTGTCAAACTTAATATCCTCTTTTTCTGGTCATAGAAAACTCCAAGCTGACTACTGGTAACAACACGTACAGATGCTGGTTTGATTTTGTTGTTACCATTTTCACTCTGGCATCATGTAAGGATGAAGTGACAAACCACAATTCAAGGAAAGTAGAAGGTAAAGGGCTGACTAAAAATTATCCTGACTGGGAGGAATAGTATTTCAGATATCTAAATTTTACACTGTGTTCAATGCTGAATGTCTTCTTGTAAGGTTCTACGCTATCATGGTACATAGGAAGCGTGCGACTCTGGAGTTCAGCTAATGATGTTTAGGTTCCCAGTGTTTAGGTTCATAATCGGGGAAAAAACACAAGGATATTTTGTATTCACAGAAACTTTCAAATGGGCAAGACTTACAAAAATGAGAGCTCTTCGTATACTGTAACTGCATGCCTTTAAGGCAGTTTTTCTTTACTTTTGCACTCAACCATCAACTCTGCGAAGGCAGGAACCTTCATATCTTGTTTATCACTCTATCTCTGTCTTCATGTTCTGAAGAAACTGGGGCTTTGTCTCAGCTCTTGAGTCTGCTTCTAAACCCTTGGAATTACTGCAGTAATAAAAGTGAATTTTATTATTCATGGAAGGCTCAGTATCCCCACACTTAATAATTTATGCCACTGAGGTAACTCATAGTGAGCCCCTAGATAGCATACGTTAAGAGAGAAATCAGGACTAGGGGCTGACCAAGTCAGAAAGATTAACTCTGAGATTAGCAGGTTGGGGTTTTGGGTTACTTATTATCCACCTGATCTCTTGGGAGAAGGGAGGGCTGGAGATTCAGTCCAACCATGTGGCAATAATTTAATCATACCCAGGTAATGAGGTCTCAGTAAAAACTCTGGACACTGAAGCTGGGCCACACTCTGAGCATATTGCCATTTCAGTGCCAACATGGAAATCCAGACTATCTCAAAATCTGTCCCATGTGTCACTTCCTTTGGCTGATTTTAATTTTTAACCTTTGATTGTAATAAAGCTTTATGCAAAATGTAGCCCTTCCCTGGGTTCTGTGAGTTGTTCTAACAAATGATTAAACCTGAGGGTAGTTTTAGGAAACCCTGCAGTTAGCATCAGAAATCTTGGGCCAACGTAGCAGTCTGGAGTACTTGTGCCCTTAAGCTTGAGTTTGGCTAACTCTGAGTAGCATATTTAACAAATTAGCCTCCACCCCGCACCATCCCAGCTCTGTTTTTCCATTCATGGACTGTTCTCAGAATTACTGTTCCCCAATATACTATACCTTTGTATTCTAGAATGATCAGTTTTCTTAATGAGCCTTCCTGTACTCTCCTAAATTAAATTTCACTTAGGGATGGTGATCTAAGCAGATCAGATTTGTCATTTTTATAGCAGCACAGTCAGGACTTCCTCACTAAATGAGTTAGATGTGTGCTGTACCCTCAAACCACCAGGAAGCTATGTGGGTCTTTGTAGCAAGAGCTCCTCCAGCATCTTTTATCATTCTCTGTTTACTCAGAGCACATTATGCATATTGCTACTTACCTAAAGGTTCCAGAATGTGAAAAAATTAGAAAGCAACAAGTTAAGGAATCATTACTAAAATTTTCCCAAGAGCTTATCACCAACATGTTTCTCTGGCATCAGAAATGGTTACTCCAAAGAGAGGTGGGAGGGGTGGGGGGGGGGAGGAAAAAAATAACGGAATGAATCAAACATCATTACTCTACGTAAATGTATGAATATGCAAATGGTATGCTGTTACTCCATGTACAAACAACATGTAACCCATTTGTTTACAATAAAAATAAATTAAAAAAACAAAAGATACATAAAAAAAAAAGAAATGGTTACTCTAAACTACACGTGCTATACTTCAGCCACACTGAACTAGTGTTTACGCAATATTACAAATTCTTTCACATCCTAGGTCTTTACAAACACTCTTTCCTCTGCCTGGGATATCATTCCCCTTTCACTCCAGCTACCCCCAAACTCTTTCCTATTCAAGACTCAGTTCCCTGGTCCTATATGTAAATTCTTTTCTAAAAGACCTTCATTGCCAGGAGCAGTTAGTGAATTTGTACTCAGTAGTACAGCACTTATAACACTAATGATCTGCTCTTTCCCTCAATAAATGGAGTTTTCTCATACTCATATCTGTTCTACACTTTCATTCATTCTTTCATTCCTTTCATTTGGTCTTTTCCTTTGTTAATTCTCCTGCTTCCCAAAATTCCATCTTCATTTGTCTTCTCACTACACAAAGGGTCCGGACTAGGCTCTTCTGTTTCCCTAGCTTTTGTTTTTTTTTTTTTTTGGTACTAGGAATTGACCCCAGCAGTGCTTAACCACTGAGCCACATCCCCAATCTTTTTATTTTCATATTGTGACAGGTTCTCACTAAGTTGCTTAGGGCCTTGCTGAACTGCTAAGGATATCCTGGAATTGTGATCCTCCTGCCTTAGCCTCCTGAGTTGCTGGGATTACAGGTATATGCTACTGTGTCCACCCTGTTTCCCTACCTTAAATGATTACCTATATCCTGACGGCTTTGAGCTGTGTGTGTGCAAATGTGTATGCATGGGCATACGTATTTTAAAATAGCTGATCTGACCTTTCTTTGAAATCCAAAAATTACCTTCTTACTGTAAATCTCCACCTTGATGTTCCACAAGCTCCTCGGTCAACATGTCCCAAACTAAATTTCAGTGTCATTGCCTCTCCTTTTTCTCCTGTATTTTCTACCTTTGTTACTTGAATACTATTATCCTGATAATCATTCAAATTGAAACCTCAGTTAGCTATCTAAATGATCACTAACGCCTTCAGTTTTTTTCTTCCTGTCCAGTTAATCTTCCTAATAAATTAACAAAGATTTGATCACTACCAATGACCTCTTAAAAATCTTCACAATTCCTTTCAAAGTCTTCATAAATTGGCTTCTAACCATTTAACCATTTTCATCTGTAGCCACTTCCATCTCTCCCAAGACATACATTTCCTGCTCTACCTATTTCAAGCTACGTAATTTCTCAAAAACATGATACACATTGTATTTTTTATCCTTCATCTGGCCATGCCCTGTGTCTGAAATACTTGCTTCCTCTTCTTGATGGTGAAATGAGTCTTTCTTCAAGACCCATCACAAATATCACTGTCTGGGGTAGGATTGTGGCTCAGTGGTAGAGCACTTGCCTAGCACATGTGAGGCACTGGGTTTAATCCTCAGCACACATAAAACAAACAAAAATAAAGGTATTGTGTCCATCTACAAATACAAAAAATTAAAAAAACAACAGATATCACTGTCCAAGTCTTTACTGATGGCACCTCTTTCAGAATCACTTGCTCCTTTCTCTGTGCTCTTATAAAGATTTCTGGACTGTTTCATTCTTAAACTGGGAGTTCTTTTAAAAAGGGACTATGTCTTATTAATCTATTATCTGTAATCTTAGCATAGTAACTTGGTCATAACATGTTCAATAAAAATGTCTTTTAAGTAAAAGCTATTAAGCTATAATAAAGAATCTTAGTATGCATTTGAATTAGGATGCAAATATCTAGAGAATCTATTCTCTATAAACAATGTAACAATTATATACTTGAAACCTCTTAGGCACCAGAAACTTTTATTGGCCATACTAATGAGAATGCTGCAAAATAAGAGCTAAGAAATACAATCACTATCCCACAATCTAAAGCCAGATCATCTATGGTTGGGTTTACAAAAGGTAAATACTGCTTTAAGCTTATTTTAGAATACTGTTGATTCTTCTTGTTTAATTTTTAAATAAACAATTACTATCCACAATCAATTACATGGCTAATATAAATAAAAATTTTTCTTTGCAATGAATCTAAAGGGTCAAACTAATTTTATTTCACTATAAGTTTGTTATATAATTCTTTGAGAGTTTTAAGGTATTATTTGTCATTTAAAAACTGAAATGGAATTGTTACACTCTCGTTGACATGAACTCTAAGTCAGAATTTAAAGAGGTTAAACATGGAATGAGGTATGCAAAGTACACCTATGAAGAAAAGACTTGCTAGGCTAAACACTGAACAAGTAAGGGTTCGGGCAACACACAGATGCATTTCCACAGTTGAATTATTTTAAGAGTTTACCACATAAAGTTAGAAAATGAAAGGAAATTATAAAAACATAAACTTTAAAGTAAAGGATAATACTTCTTAGCTTTAGTGTGAAATGCGAACCAAATGAACTAATGTGTGCAGGACAGAACAGCATTCAATATCATCAAGGACATCTATAACATTTCACATTTAGTGTAGCTTATACTTATTAGTCTACTTTATGATAACTGAAATGTAAAATAAATCAGACAAAGGACATTAAAATAGATTAAAAAAAAAAAAAAAAAAGAAGAACAGTGACTCAACACCATGAATAAAATTTGACAAATCTGAATGACACTCTCAAGTGTATCCTCCCAGATTTCATTCCTCTTTCTTCTTGGTGTAATAAGTAACCAGTATTTACACTTGATGTTTATAAGTTGCGAGTATGTTTTAAATCATTTCCCACAACTCTGCTTTCTAATAAGCCAACAAAGATTTGATCACTACTAATGACCTTTAAAAAAACACATCCATTAACTATATAATTATTTTACATATTTTTATATTCTATGAATGGCTTCAAACTACAGTGTCCTATAAGTTACCTTTTAAAATATTATTCTGGAGATTCACCTATGTGGAGCATGTAGTTAACACATGTAACAACTGGCACAGTATTTCAGTGTATATGTCTGCCAGTTTATGTATCTAAACTGGGAAAGACAGCATGTTTCCAATTTTTTGCTCTTAACATGTGCCAGTGAAGATTCCTGTTTTCACATGAATCAACATAGATTGCTGGGTTAAAGGAATAGATATTTTCAACTTCACTGACTATTTCTAAATTACTCTTTAAATCATGGTTTTACCAATATGCATTTCCACTAGCTATGCTTACATTTTTTGCCAACGAAGACTTTTTACATTTTGGAGAAGCTTACTTTAACCTTTAAAAATTTTAAAGTTTCCTATAATATATATTTAAAAACTATCATATATACAACTATTCAAAAACTAAAATAAAATCATATTTCATGTTTAAGTTAGGTTACTGTATTCAATAAAATTAAGAAAATACAATAGGTGGAAAAACTGTTGATTGCCTGGTTGGTCATCAGATGGAATGAACTACTATGGTCTAAAACAACTAAGTAGCAATTTTAGTAAAAGCACTATCTCTCTTGGAAGCATCTGTAAGCAGACCTAGTAAAATACCAGCAGAATAAGTTTTCAGCTGGAGTACAGGAGAGCTTGATCATTTCAAGATACAAATGGATTGCTATAAGATCAGGGTTTAGGAAAAACTACAGGGGCTCGTTCAGGTGACCCTTGAGCTGCAGTTGCTAGACTTGGGAGCATTATCCAAGAATCAATTCCCCGATCTTAAGGAAGAGAAGACAGAACAAGAGAGATAGCTTGACCCACTGATACTTCGTTTCAGTTCATGAGGTGCTAACATTTTCTTCAAAATAGAAATGACACAGGAAAGAAACATGCTTGGACACAAGCTCCACAAATTCCTGCTGAGTCCATTTTCCATAGCATTGCTTCATTACTTTGTGGGAAGTATTATGGATTTGTGTAACATGAGTCTTGGTTGTACTAAACAGAATTAAGAATAAAGTTATTAATGATAACATACCATTCACTGCTCCTTTAACATTTTCTTAAGAATATAACTTGTGTAACTTTTTTTCCTTAACTTAGTACAACACTGAATGCTCTCAATAAATTTAGTTTACTTTTATCTTTTAAGTTCTGAGGATAAGAAAAATATGGAGCCAACTCAAAACATTTTAAAGTAAACTGATGTTTACTTTTAGTATGGAATATTTGAGATGGAAAAATTTTACAAACCTATAACAAATTTTCAGGATTGGCAGGCAGTGACTTTTGCCTGACTCAGATATGCACACTATGAGAATGGTCAACTTTGCTGGGCAGACTCACCAATTATCATTTTCTCTACAAAGAAGGTTTCTGATTCTGCAGATCCCTGTACTTCTTGGGGACCTTAATTTTTTGTTTCACTGAACCACTTTTTCTCTTCTTTTTGGTCTTCTTTTGTTTTTTGTTTTTATTTAGTTTGTTTTATACAGGTAGGGCCTCACTAGGTTGCTATCCAGACTTGAACTGGATTCAAGCAAACCTACTGTCTTAGCCTCCCAAGTAGCAGGACTACAGGTTCGTGTCACTGCACCTGCCCTCTGAATCACTCTTCCTTACTCTCCTTACACAATTCCATTATTCAACTTGGGGGCTGGAGGAAGGGGAAAAAGTAGAACAGGTGATGTCAAACCTATATTTTACCGAACATAAAGGCTTTGAGGCTTCTAAACCCTGGCAATCCCAATTGTGACTGAATCCTCCTCCCATATCCTATGCCGTACTCAAGGTCTTTAAATCTCCATTATGTGTCACTAAATACTTGTTCCAGAGCCATAGGCGCAAATTCTGGGGTATATAGCTACAGAATAGAATTCAAACATTTTGGGATCCATTATTTCACTTTATTTTCATGAAAACACAATTAGTTGTTTAGGGAAATTATTTTCTCCATTTTATAAGTTCAAAAATGGAAGTTTATACAAGCCAAAGAACTCCTCAAAGTCACAATAATAAGAGGTGGCTCAGAGATCCAAATTCAAGGCATTTCCCAAATATCACTCTGTCTTTTAAAGGAGTTTTTGGCATTTTAAGTTGGTACTTTGAAAGCATTCCCACAGACACATACTAGTTTGTGATGAGGTGCTACAGAATCACAGTATAGATCCTCCATTACAGGTTTTACAGCACTTGGGAGACTGCCTTATAACTAGTAAGATCAGAATCATATTTTTCCACAGAACATGATCTTAAATACTAAATGAATAATTAATAAATTTTATTATACTACTAGGTTGAGAAGAAACAAGAATGCAAAGGGTGAGCCAAGGTTTCATGTGGATGTTTATCACTTAAAGCAGAATATACACTAAAATACTTTTCAGACATAATTTTAACTGTTTATACTATGATAATTTTGTGACCTAAATATACAAGAGTCATCTGAATCCCAAGAAATTGGAGTTTCACTTCAACATTTCTAATACCAACATTTCTAATGACAATTTATTCTTATTTCACAGTTATTCTTATACATGAAATTACCTTTCTTTCTCCTTATTCTTTTTTCATCCCCACAAGAAGTCTAACACTTTGAAGACTGCTGTGTCTGTGTTCTTGAGGCTTGATTTAAACTCATATCCTAACAATAATTCAGTGGAAAAAAATCTACTAAATTAACCATTGTCAGTGAAATACTATAGCAGGAACCAAAATGTTCCTCATTTATGGAGCCATCTGTTCAGCAACTGCTGATTAGTTTCATCCAAGACTAAACAAATACTGTGTTTATATATCATCTTTATCATAGTTTGCAAAAATAAAGCCTTTTCTTATAATAATTTTTATTAGGAAAAATTTTTAAAAATCTCCATGTTCTAAATATGTAATTCAAAGGGTTATGAAAGTGATTTTTTAATAGAAAGATATTTGGTGTGAAAAATGAATTGTTCTTCAGATTTCAGTTGAAATTTTTAGTAATTTCATAAAATACACTCAAATGATACCAAATACATAGGGAAACAATTCATTAAAACAAATAAAATCTATGAAGTAGGCAGTCATCATATAAGCTAGAGAAAGTTCCAACTATTTTTACAAACCCATTTAAATTATCCCAATGTAACTATTTTCACTGCTTCAAAATTCTCTTAGGTTCATAAATGTATAGAAAATTAGAGTTAAAAAGAAACATGACAATCTGCCCTGCCATCATTTTAGAGTTAGAAAAAAAAAAAAAAAATCAAATGACTTGTTTAGCATTGGTCAACTAATTAGTAGTGGTAATCCAGAAAGATAAAGATATGTTAGTTGTGTTGATGAAAGGAATCCTAGTCATTGATACATAGACTTTGTATCTCCATTTTCTGAAAGTTTTTTTTTTTTTTTTTGCCTTGCCAGGAATGATGGTACATACCTGTAAGTTTCTAGGAAAACTTAGGGGGCTAGGGCAGGAGAATTGTAAATTCTAGTCCAGCCTTGGCTACTTAGTGAGACTTCGTGAGACCCTGTTTCAAACTAAAAAAATAAAAAAGGCTGGGGGTATAGCTTAGTGGTAAAGTATCTCTGGGTTCAATCACCAGCAGCAGGGGAAAAAATATTACATTTTGGAAAATAGATGTATTACACCTAGATCAAAGAAAATCTGGAAAATGCTGAAAAATATAAATCACCATAATCTCATTATGTAAAAAAATTCTGCTAACACTATGATGAATTTCTTCTACTCTCATTTCCTTGTAATAAAACAAAATACCACACCACACATAGTTTTAGAAAACTGAGATCTACATATGTAACATTTCTGTAACCTATTTTCTGTTCACATTGTAACATGTTTTTATTTTATTTTTTCAGTACTGGGGATCAAACCCAGGGACATCTACCACTGAGTCACATCCCCACACCTTTTAAGATTTTTATTTTGAGACAGGGTCTCACTAAGCTGCCAAGGCTGGCCTTGAAATTGAAATTCCCTCTCCAAAGTCTCCCAAGTTGTTGGGATTACTGGTGTGTACCACCAGGTCCATATCAATGATTTTTAAATAAACTCATATACCAGCACCCAGATCAAAAGACAGCACATGAGAAGCATCTCAGAAGCTCCTCTGAGTTCCCTTACAAACACTCCTAAGAGTAATCACTATCCTGACTGGTAATATCATAGATTAATTTTTCCTGTTTTGGTACTTTGCCCATTTTATACTAACCATTCTATTGTTTTTTAAAAAGTTAATTCGTTCTTATTATGAAATATTTAAACATAGAAAAGTACAAAAAAGAAATCATAGGTGACCCCAACATCATACTATCTAAAATAAACTGTTAACCATTGTGAATACGACATCACTGCAAACATGGAAAGACAGATGGAGAGAGGAACAGACATATTGCCCCATCAGATGGGATTACAGCTGTGTTTTCATTGAAGAAACTAAAATAAAACTTTCCAAAACTTCAGATAAATGCTCTTTTTAAGAATTTTGAGTCATATAAAAATAAAATCTATTTTAATTTTGCATGTTATTTATTGATTTCTTACTATGAAAGAAAATGAAATGGTTAACATGCAAACCATTATCTTTTCCTATCACTACTATATAGTTTTGGATTCTTATACTATTATTTACACTCATTCTTATAACTATAATTTCAAAAGCTACCAATTCTATTTTTGAATCATCCCTTAACTGGTTTCAACAATGATTAGTGTCCTCATTCCCTTTTTTCTTTAAGTAGGACTCATAGCTATTTTAATGTTTGAGCATAACTATGTTCAGCCTCAACAGTAGAAAGATGACATAATTTTCTTGAGTCACACTTTATTTCCCTTATGAAGCTATAACAATATTAAAAAAAACAAAATATTTAGTGTTTAATAGTTATCAATCACTGTTACTAACATTTCACATGTTAACTTAAATATTAACAACAACCCCCCTATGAAGTAGGTAGCATTACTATATTTATTTTACAGATGAAAACAAACTGAGACACAGAGAGGTAAACTGTCTTGCTCAAATCCCTAATTCTGTAAAGGGCAGAGCTCAGATTAAATGCAGGTAGTTTGGCTCAAGAACTTGTTCTTTAGCAACCTGTTACATTACATTGCTCTGAATGCCTGCATCTGGATCAAAAATGAGCTAGGAATAGTAAAGAAAGATACTAGATTTAAGGGGTGAAGGCCTGGGATGCCAGATATTTTGCAGTGAATACAGCAGACCATTTTAATACAAATTGAACAATGTCCTTCATGAAAACTGTTTCAATTATTCATATTGTTAATTCTCAACTATGAAAAAATAAAATTAACAACACTGAATGTCCAGTAGACAACTGGACATTCATCAGGTAAAAACTTGTTTAAAATGATTTGATCCTAGGACATTTTACATAAAAGTAGAAAGCAATTTTTGGCAAGGTTTTAATATGCTCATTTTTTCAGGAATTTAATTACTTTGGTCCAGAAAACATGCTCAGTGTTTGGAAATTAATGTCACAGCACATCCCATAGTATTTGACGTGCCATTGCAACATACCTTTATAGGTCTCCATTTATAGCTCCCACATTCATGAGCTCTACATATGCCTGTCAGTATCATTAAACTACTTCATCTTCGTTGGTGGTCATGGTCAAACATTTATAGAACATGGTAAATATTACTTGATTATAAATTACTTTTATTTCTCTTTACCAGTTATCTAAGGCAACATGTTGATTTTAAAGTTCTGGATGTATCCTGTTATCTATGAGTTTCATTCTAAGATCCAAAAAAGTTCCTCTGGTTGTTGAGGATTCATAACATTAAATGTGAGTTATAATTCTTGAAGATTTTTCCTTTTTTCCTCCCTCTTATGTCCCTGATCCACTTCTTTCCAAATTCATACACATAATGAGAAAACTTAGAATCTGGTTGATTTGTCTTTTCTCAGTACTATTTTGAAGGTTGGAGCTGAGGGTAGGGGCCATGCCACTGTGCACCTGAATATTCAATTTATTTCTATAAGTCTTACTTTTCAAAGTTCTACTTTTTGTTTAAAATTCTATTCCCTTCTTTTTTTTTTTTCTTTTTTTTTTTATTGTAAACAAATGGGATACATGTTGTTTCTCTGTTTGTACATGGCGTAAAGGCATACCATTTGTGTATTCATAAATTTACACAGAGTAATGTTGTTTGATTCATTTTGTTATTTTTTCCCTTCCCCCCACCCCTCCCACCCCTCTTTACCCTCTATACAGTACTTTCTTCCTCCATACTTGCCCCCCTCCCTAACCCTAACTCTAACCCTAACATTAACCCTTCCCTCCCCCCCTTTATGTGTCATCCTCCACTTATTAGCGATATCATTCTTCCTTTGGCTTTTTGAGATTGGCTTATCTCACTTAGCATGATAATCTCCAATTTCATCCATTTGCCTGCAAATGCCATAATTTTGTCATTCTTTATGGCTGAGTAATATTCCATTGTGTATATATACCACAGTTTCTTTATCCACTTATCAATTGAAGGGCATCTAGGTTGGTTCCATAGTCTGGCTATTGTGAATTGAGCAGCTATGAACATTGATGTGGCTGTATCTCTGTAGTATGCTGATTTTAAGTCCTTTGGGTATAGGCCAAGGAGCTATTCCCTTCTTTATTTGGCTGTTGCTGGAGAATTTCTGGTTGCCGTTCTTTCTCTTTGATCTTAACTGATCGATCATTTTGTTAGTTTTTGGAAGTGAGTGCTGTGGGCCTGCCTCACTCTGCTGTATTCTTTGGTAGTCCTGTTTTACACAACTCTGGATGGAGTGCTGTTCTTTCCTTTCATGAGAGCATCCCAGTAAATGTTTTCTAAATTAGTATAAACGGGTGAGTCTTCCAATTGCTTTGTGATGAATGAACATTGACTATAAATTTTTCTGATCTCAACTGCATTTTTTTTTTTTACAGTTAATGAAATGAAAGAGTCTACTCAGTGTCCATCATCACATATCACTCCTAAATATATTTGTTAATATTAATGGATGACAATAATGTGCCAGTCCTTTACATGTTATTATCTCATTGCTCTCACAATAATCCTGCAAGTTAGATGTTATCCTCATAGGAACTGAGGTGCAGAAATGCTACTTATCAATTTGACCAAAGTTACACAGCTAGTAAGCAGCAAAGGAGGGACTTGTACCGTGGACATCTGATATCAGCACACAAGTTGTTATTTATCCACTTCCTTACTGCTACAAAGTCTTTTTCCACTCAAGGAACCATTTCACTACAGATTTTTTGATTATCACTTTTCTCTTTAGAGTATAACACAAATGCCTAATAAATATCTATTACTTGAAAAATATGAAAGACTTAACTTTATTTTCAATGCTTCCCCATTTCCTTTAATGTGTCCTTTTCATGTAGAAATAAGAAGAGCAAACTAAAATTCCAAATACTACTCTTACTCATTTCTGAATGGTTATGAGAAAATATCATTCTACACTTAAAAAGAACATTGTAGCTTAATATTTTTCACCTGTACTTCCTAAGTGAGCTGACCAAAGGTGAACAAAAAGGCAAGTAGGTCTTTTCAATATTTCACTGCATGGCCCTGGTGTACTAAATTGGCTTTGAAGGAGAAATTTTTGCAATAATATATAAGACTTAGATACTCTTCTCCATGTTTAGTAGATGCAGCTGTATGCTCCATGGCAGCTGAGATCATGTATGTAACCTGTAAGCCCTGAGAACTACTTGAGCACCAGAGCTTTGATGGCCCATCAAAGCTTACCTACTATTCTATTTCAGTTTGTAGATTTCTGATAATAAATTAACAGGTCAAGCATGTCAACAGATTATATATCCTAGGCAGTATTCGTTAATGGATATAACATGCTAATGCAAAAAAAGTTACTGCACTTTCAGATACTATGATGGGTTGATGGTTCTGTCATTATTTTGTGATAGTAGGACTCTTACCTCACATCCAGTCATACTCTATAAATAACATTAAAGAAATTTTTCAAAAGGCCTTGGTGGATGTAAATAAACACAAAGAGAAATACAATCTTGGGCTTTTAAGATGAAAACAATTGTGAACTTTTAGTAGCATATGGTAAAAGAGCTATGTGGAAGACAGAAAGATTATAGGAATGTATGTCATCAGTTAATATAGATGACAATCCCTTTTCTTAATACAGACAGCAATTCTTTTTCTTTCTTTCTCTTCGCGGTGCTAGGAATTGAACTAAGGGACATGAACTCTACCATTTAGCTACATACCCAGTCCCCTGGATAACAATTCTTTTTTTTTTTTTTTGCGGTGCTGGGGATTAAACCCAGGGCCTTGTGCTTACAAGGCAAGCACTGTACCAACTGAGCTATATCCCCAGCCCAAAAATTCTTTAAAATAGAATTTAAGTATAGTTATGTGTTGTACAATGACATTCAGTCAATAACAGACTGTGTATAATGGCAGTCCCATAACACTGTATTGCCTAGAGATATCACAGCTGTCTTAGTTTGAGTAAGTACACTCTATCATGTTCCCACGATGAAAACACCTAATAATACACTTCTTAGAACATATCCTTATTGTTCAGTGACACATGACTATATGTAAACTATCAGAGTGTGGCGCAGAACCCCTATATATTACAGATAAATAATAGTACCAGAAAAAAATGTATACATCATTATTAAATGTGAATATCAAGCAGAAATAAATTGAGAAAATGATGGTTTGGGCAGAATCAATTTAAAAATCACTTACAAAATGAAAAGGTCTTAATCTAATTTGAACTTGTTATATGAGGAACTATTCCAGATTAAAAATATGCTTAACTTATTTGTAGTTCAATAAAAAAAGATGCAATAGCATCACATGAAAACTAAGCTAGCATATTTTTAAAATAACTTACACTGATGACTGATGAAGAAGTTGACAAGTTTAAACCTTCAAGATCAGCTATCAAGCTTGGAGAAATAGCTGGTGTGGGAAGTGCAACTGGAGTGGATACTGGGTTAACTGTAAAAAAAGGCCCAAATTAGCAAATGTGCATGAAAATTTAATTCAAATTATTAAAAGCAACATTTTTATTTTGTTAGTAAATCTAATTAAATTACTCTGATTAATAAATGTATGACAATCCTATTTAACATCTTGATTTAGTCAAGTTATTATCAAGTCATGGTAGTTATTAGTCTTAGCTTTCAAAACATAATGGCAAATTCTATAACAAAATAAGGATATAAATATCTTGAGTAATAGTTTTTGAAAATTTTTATCACATAACATTATCACTAACATTTATCACCCAGTAATTTCACTAAAAGAAAAAGGTGAAGAAACATTTTCCACACTAATGTAAAGAATCACAATAGCTTTCAAGAGAGTTCTCTAGTGGAGTCAAAAGTCTTAAAAGGACGTTTAAATCATTTCTCTATTTTATTTTCCACTCTAATTAATTAGAGGCCCAGGCTACCTAATTCCCTTCTAATTATACTTTGCCAGCAAAGCTATGTGCTAGGTAGAAATGTTTTACTTATTCTTAAACTGGTATGAACTTGAAAATCTTCTAAAAACAAAAATATGGTCATGTCACTCCCCTGCTTAAGATTCTTCAAAGGCTCTCAATTGCCAATAAGTGTCTTGCCTTAACTAAGAGCACAAGGTCCTCCATGGTCTAAGCTCAGCCTTGCCCAACAGAACTTTCTATAATAATAGAAACATTCTGTATTTGTGCTGTCTACTATGTTAGCCACAAGTCACATATGCCTAATATGATCTCTAAGTGTAGGCAGGGTAACTACAGAAATGCATTTCAAAATTTTAATTAAGTTAAATAGTTATGTTGATACTGGCAGTCGCACTGGACAGACAGCTCAGATCTAGCCTTATCATCTATTTCATTAGCTCTTCTAGTATTATGTAATAAAAGTTCCCAAGATCTTGCTTCATGTCTTAGAGCCTTTGTATTTTATTCAGTTTGCCTAGAAGGACTTCCCTGTCTCGTTCATTTTGCAACTTTCACCTTTTAATAAGTTAACACTTAGAGGGAAGGACCTCCCCAACTCTCCCAATACATCTTATATGTGCTTTCTTTGTTTCACAGGTTTTTTTGTCAAATTTCTATAATTGTACTACTCATGTAATACAAATTTGTGTCTTTGCATATTTTAATTTCTACTAGTCTGTGTGAATACAGGCTGACATTACTTTTTAGTGTTTAATACTTTCTCAACTGTTCACTAATGAAATAAAATGTGAAAAAAGTTAGGCTTCCAACCAATTCTGATTCCAAGATAACACTGTAAAGGGAATAACATTTACTTAATCTGACATCACTTTTCAAAGCATCTTTTTCTCATTTTAGTTTCATAATATCCTGAAAACTTAGGCAGAAGAAATATTAATTCATCAAGTTAACAACAAATATTTCTTCAGCAAGACAGCAAGCAGAGACATAGAATATAAAAATAAGATTCCTGTCTTCAAATAACTTTAAGTCTAATTAAGAGAAAAAGATGCAAATGCCTTAAGACAAATAAAGTAACAATAAAGTTCATAAATGATACTGCCCAAAGAGAAAACTTTCAAAGGAAATAACAAAATTAAAGCATTCACAATAGAAAAAGCAGACTGGAGACTGGGTGGAAGAGGGAACAGAGCCTTTTTTCCCCTGTACTCACTCAGTACGTCTGGGGCACTGCTACAAATCCCAGACATCCTCAGTGTCAGAGTGACAATGAAAACCACTGTACAGTTAGCGGGTGCCATGGAGAGAGGGTCTGGGGAGGATTACTGGGGAGAGGGTGTAAGTGGAGGCTTCATGAACAGGAGGAAATGAAGCGCAGTTTTTAAGTAAATGTGAGATCTTCACAAGAGGAAAGGGAGATCCAGTTAACTGATGGATGAAGGAATGCTGTAAACAAAGGGACTGAGGTGGGAATCTGAAAAGTGAAGGGAACTGAAAAAAAGACCAAGGGGAACTGTTAAAAATCTACCAAAGAGAGGAATGGTATGAGGACTAAGGTATTGCAGGATGATTACGATTAATCAGATGGTAGTGTAAGAAACAGACTGAAGGAGCAGTGAGCAGCGCTAAGAGTTTCAGGTGTCATTTCTGACATACAGAGCAAAGAAAGATATTTAAAGAAATTGCTAAATATCTGTGTATTAAAAACAAAGGGAAATGTATCCTATGTTGACTATAAAAATGTAGGTTTGGACGAAATTTCCTTTAAAATAATACAAAAATCTTACCTTTAAATTCTTATAAAACTGAAATTTTAAGGAAACCTTTTGTCTCTTCAAAAACATAATCTTTAAAGAATGAATCAAACTATAACAATTATATATAAAGTCTCCATTCTTTACATGCTCTCTATATATCTCTTAATTTAGAATATTACAATAAACTCCTGTTGTTTATAAATTGCCCAGTCTATGATATTTTGTTACAATTGTCTGAAAGGACTAAGTGTCCAAGAGTAGGTGAGGGGTTTTTTTTGTTTTGTTTTGTTTTGTTGTTTTGGTATTGGGAATTGAACTCAGGGGCACTCAACCACTGAGCCACAACCCCAGCCCTATTTTATATTTTATTTAGAGACAGGGTCATACTGAGTTGCTTAGCACCATGCTTTTTGCTGAGGCTCACTTCGAACTCACAATCCTCCTGCCTCAGGCTCCAAAGTCGCTGGGAATACAGGTGTGCACCACCTCCTGCAGCTAGAATAGGTGACTTCTGAGCTGGGATTTGAAAGACAAGAATCAGTCTGCCATCAAAAGATCTGGAAGAAACAATTCTCAGCAGGGGATAGCAGTACTAATGCCCTTGGCGCAAAGAAACACAGTATGTTTAAGCAAGGAAAGAAGCAGAATAGAATAAAATGTGGATGAAAGGCAAGAAGAAATCTAATCATCTATGGTCTTAGAAACCTAGGAAAGTAATATGGATTTAATCTAACTGCAGAATTAAGCCATCAAACTTAAGAGTTTAAAACAAGGAAGAAATAAGATCTCATTTTGTAGTTCACTGGTAGTATAAATTTCCAAAAAAGAACTACCAGGTCAAAGGGTACATAATTTAAGTTCCAAAGATACTGCTAAAATGACCCCAAAATGCTGAGCCTATCTATATTCCTACAAAAAGCATATACATGCTGTCTGTTTCACCAAACCTTAAATAATACTGGTTGAGACCAAACTTTAAAATCTTTGCTAAAATGTACAAAAAATGATTCAAATTGGCTCCAATTTCATTTTTAATATCTCGATACTATGTATTTCTTTGTGTTACACATTTTAATTGCTATGTGATAAGAATTGGCTGTGACTATTAGAAACAGATTATTTATACAGTACAAATGGAACCAACTCATGACAGAATGAGGCAACTTAAAAACAACTCACCCCAGCAGGGACAAACTATATTGAAAAATGACAGCAGTTTAATATTCACGAAGTCTTAACTTCTTGTTGCTCTTCTCCTAGTGCAAACCTACCACAAAGTTAGTTCCACTATCTCCTGCTCACAATGCTGAAGGAGTTAAGAGGAGTGGTGAATATACGTCTTTGCATACGTGGGTGAGTATACTTATAGAATTCTAAATTCTCAGAAGGAGATTTGCTGGGACAAAGATTAAAATATTGATAGGTGTCTCCAAATACTTCATTACCCATTCTGTTCCTGCCCAAATTGTGGCAAGTAGAAGATGGCAATGTCCTTTCCTTTCCAATTATTTTCTTAATTCCCTACCTACCTGGGTAAGTAAGATGTATCAGTCCCCACAGCCAATATCTCACAATGTAGAAACTATGAGCTATGAATACTTACATAGTGAAACAAGTATAATGTATAATGTTTTAAAAATATTTTAAAATGAATTTTATATACTTTATTTGGCTACCTAAATTTATTCATGTGACACAAAACTAATAGACTGAATAGATGAAGATACTAATACCACTGATTTCCAATTTTCTTGCTTTATTTATTTATAAATATTTTATAATAGATCATTGGTAAGATTGGGGATATGTAAATAAAAGTTGCTATAAAAGGAAAAACATTCTTACTCAAAATGGAAGGAAAGTTTTATAATACTTACAATCATCTAAATCCAGAAGTGAAACATCTTTGGAAAGATTTCTATCTTGCTTGTTTTTTTTTCCTTTCTCCTATAAAATAAACATTAATTTTATCATGTTTTGTTTTAACAATCTATGTTAATCTACTTAATATTATAAACCACTTTTATTCTCTTCTTAGTCTTAAAAATTAAGTTTCTGTATGATTATTAAAATTTTTCTGAATCAAAATTTGTGTCTCAATTAGTACACACCATTTTGCCCACATCAGGCAAACTCTAAATATTTTTAAATATTTTGTGTTCAAAGATTATAAAGGACCTTAGAAGAAAATTTAAAGGTAATAATTATTTTAAAACCTGCCAAGTTTCTGCAAACATAAAAATGTAATGTGACTCTCTGGTAAAAAGTGCATAAATAAGTCTTGAAAATAATTTTTAAACAACTTTATTTAAAGAAAAAGAAATGCTCAAACAATACATTGCATAGCTCTAAAACTGCTAACAGACTTGTGCTGGGTTAGCCTCTTCTGAGGTTGTCTGTGATAGGCACTGTACTAAGTAAGTATCTGCTACTTTGATACTGGGTTGTATCAGACTTCTTTGTCAAAGATCTATAAATGGGGGAGCTGAAGAAATAGCTCCTCTTGGAGAGCATTCGCCTAGCATGCGCAAGGATCGCAGTTCGAATCCCTGGCCGCTCAAATGAGAAGGAAAAAAAAAAAAAAAAACCCACAAAGATCTATAAATGGCATTTTCAGACTATTGTTCTTTAGAGGGGAAGAAAAGGATTTACTTACTTTTTAGAATGTTTTGTAGACAGAATAGATATTTCGGTGAAATATATCTGCTCATAAGTAGAGCTTTGTCCACTACAGTTTTGCTTATTAAGTTTACTACATTTATGAAACATGCATAGGTATGGACTAGAACACAGTGCTCCTAAAGCCTGAGGTATTCAAAGCTTGGTCACACATTCAGAAAAGATTTGTACATCTAAAAACAAACGTATAAGTTCAGTGCTGAGTAGCACTGTTAACAACTAAAGATCAAACAAAGAGTAGGGTTTAAACAGATAAATCTGTGTCAAAGTTATTTATCTTTATGCTCTTTTTTATTTTACATGAAAGTTTCTTAGGTTAAAAGTTAGAACTTAAGTTTTTAACTAAAATCTTTTTGTTCATTCATTCATTCATTCATTTGATATATATAAAATTTTAAGTGTATTAGATTCTGAGATAAGTAATGGAAATAATAGCCTAGACACACATAGTCTCTGCCTTCAAGTAACTTACCATCTACTGAAGGCATTTAAAGTTTATTCCTAATGTAAATTAGTATAAATATTTTGAAGTATTCTCTAGCCATGGAAACATCACTGAAGGAAAAGGTACATTACCACCATTTTAAGTGTTGAAGCTCTTATGACAGCATGTACATGAATAAGAGCATTACATAAAATAGATGGTATACAACATTTTAAAATAATTTGTTTGTTTTCTCTCTTATTAAAATTGTTTTCAAGGTTCATACAACAGACATCAAAACACTAACAAAAAGATCACCACTGGTTTTCCTCCTTAAAATAATTACTTCTGCCACTGAAAACTAAAAATCATCTAGATGGAGTTTCATTTTCATTCCTTATTTAAAAACAAACCAAACAGCATTTGTCACTCGTGCTTCTCAAGCAAATAATGTTAGGGCTGGAGGAAAAACAGAAGAAATGTTAGTTTTGAGGCTGAAATTTTAAAGTTGCAAGAAAATGAAAATAGGTTCAGAATAAAAATGCCACTTCAACTAGGATATCATTCCTGTGAGAAAAGAACATATAATAAAAAGCACTTATCATCATGTGACTTATCAAAATGCTATGCTGAGCACAATGGGTGTAGCTTCCTATAAGCTACAATGGTGCATGACTGTCTTTCTGGAACTGTAACCTCCCCACCTGAAAAATTAGAAACCTATCAAATCAAGATAAAGTTAAAGCTGAAGGCAAGTCTATACCTTATTTCCTACTTCACAGCCAAGAATGTGTAACAATATCTATTACACACACATCAGGTCACACAAAACACAGAACAGGGCTGCATGTGAAATTGGCATAATCTCTTATTAGAACCCTAAAACAGAAAGAAAAAAAGGCTTTCAAAAGGACAGAATTTTATTGACTTCCTGAGAAAGCAAATAACCAGTGACTGAAATACAACATTAGCAATAGATAATGGTCATTTCTACTGAATTGAAAAAGCCTTGCATTCTGAATCAAGGGTATAAAATGCTTCATGATGTGTTTGGCATTCCTCTGTTATATTATATTTCATTTTTCATTTTAAAAAATCCATAGTAAGTTCAAAACATTTTCATACTTAAAGGATCTACTATGAAAATAAAAATCTGAATTCTAAACAAAGAAGTTAAGAGCTCTATTCCATCAAACATTTCTCCATTTGCAATTCATCTTGGTAATAGAGACAGAACCTGGGTAAATGCATATAGGACTTGAGGCAGGAGATTTTTCTTGCTCAATGCATAATTCATGTGCTCCGCCTGCAAAGTGTGTAAAATGAGAATTTCACACCGCAGCATGAGCCATGGAGCTGCAGAGAAAAGGCAGATGAAATCATATTTTACTGTGTGAATTTTATTTCTCACCCTCCCAATATTTATACAAAACCATCATTGACAAACCAAACACATTGACAGATCACCCACTGTTTCCATTGTGTTAGTACTTGAGAAGAGATCAGGCAGAAAGATAGACAATTTGTTTTTGTATATTTTTTTAAATAGAGGATTAGGTTTTTAACAGCTGAGTGACTGTATTAGACTTTTATAAGGACAACAGTAACTGATCTTAAGATCTCACTATAAAAAATATCTAGTTATCAATTCATCATCCTTAAATCTCCATTTTGTTTCTATGGTATTCGATTATACACCTCAACACATCAACATTTTCAAAATGAAATACAAAGTCACAGGGTTAAGAAACTGATTTCTACTTAATGTATTTCATTTCAAATAATAAATAAAAGATCCTGGAAATATTTATCAAGTTCCAAATAATACAAACGAAAATATGTAACAATATACCTGTAAAGATTTTTTATGTATTATGCATGTTCATTTTCATGCTGATTATAAGAGGAAAGGTACATAGAAAAAAAGATTTGACATGACAAGCATCAAATATGCTTCCACTGGAAAGAGGTTTGAAATTTAAAACTATAAGACAGGATAAGCAGTATGTAGAGTTTGTCAAACCCATACTGTGCTTCGAAATCAACAATTCGAGGCTAATTTCTAGCTTCAAAGGGCAAGGTAGGTGCATGAAGTATTTTCAATTAGAACTACCTGCCAAGGACAATTTAATGACTCCTTCAAGTCATCTGACAAATTTGATTTAAAAAATCTGAGTCTCACAAACTTGTGCCTTAAAATAAAGGTACAATTCAAGTATACTGAGACTTCATTATAAGTTAAGAAGTTTAAGTGATTAAAATAAAGCTTTCCCTATTAGACTACACCTACTTCAATAAGAAGGAATGCTTATTGGTATTCCCTGTGTTTTAAAGGACTCAGCTGAAATCAAATGATATTTGTTTTGAAGAATGTAAAATATGAACTAAATTGGGAAAGACAAATCAAACTTAAGAGGCAAGGTTTTGAATTGTTAAAGTAGAAACCAATATTCTTCAATATTCAGAGAAGTTATAGCAACATACATAACTTAGAAGAATATAATTAAAGCTTATTTCCTATTTCTCACAGAGAAAAGAAAACCAGTCAGAAATTATACATGATTATACATCTCATGCCAAAATTGCTTTATCCCCAAGAATCTTTTACAAAAAAAGATCTTTATCCCCAAGATCTTTTATTAAGGCAAATCTTCATATTTGCTGATGTTTGAACACTAGTAACCACACCAGCTTGGACCTCAGAGTATTTAGGAGATGTAATCTGTTTCTTTGCATCTCTCAAAGAGGGATTAGCAAAGTCCTATGATACATAACCTGAGAGCATCTTGAACATAGCCAGGAATACATGCATGACAGTGTTTTCTCACTACCACTACAAATATTAATCTTAATTTGATTCAAATACAGAAATGCTGTTAATAGTGTTAAGTGCAAATACACTAAATATATTTATTTCACACTACTAGATTATTATGATTTAATTGCATTTTACGTAATGAAAATCTAATATATAAAAGGAATATAAATATTTATTCACAATATATAATAATCATGATTTTAAATCATAATTTAATCATCAATTATCTACATCTTCAGCTGCTAGTACACAGACACCGTAAATATAATTAAAATGTTGCACCACAGTTAAGGTGCAAATAGTGAACAAGGTAACAGTGAAAAAACTATAGTATGTAGGATCACTCTAGTATATTGGTTAGTTATAAGAACCCTGGAGTTCAATAAAGGAAAAAAACCTGAAAACTTTAGAAACATTATTCCAAGTAAAATTTTCACCATCTGTTCAACACATAATTTCTAACTACCAGAAGAATAGAACTTACTTATATTGCTAAAAAATAATAAAACAATATAGATGTGAATATCTTCTAGACTCAATATGGTCTATACAACTAATTTTTCTGCTTTTCTATATTAAAGTGTTTCTTCCTTTACACTCTGTTAAGTATGTGGAAGCACTTAAAATATGGACTTATTAAAATTAATTTTGTTACAGGCATTATTTGGGGCAAAAGAATTATTTCAGAAAAAGGACCATTCTCAAAACAGTTCTCAAATATATTTCAGAAAAGAATATCTATGCATAAAATATGCTTATCCATCAAAACAACTGTAACTGAAACAAGATAATTTTTCTTTGGTTATTACTGAAAATATGCCTTTCAATCAATAATGTAAACAAATAATCAAACATGACATCTGAATGTATGACTACACTTTTGGGCCTTATGAATGTATTGCAGAATGGTACTGAATGAGAAACATTTTAAGAATGTAAGCAATTTAGCAAGGGTCCTTGCTCTTTTGACTGTCCCTGGACTATTCACATGAGTGATATCCTTCATCATATAATTTCTTCATTCCCTACAGTCATTTGTAGAAGTGGAGAAGCAGAAGGACCACACTATGCCATGTCCTCCGTGGTTTGTATTTTCTGTAATATAGGAAATGTGCAAATAAGGAACAAGGGCACAGAAATAGGAAGGAATACAGTTTCATAAGAGAACTACAAATACTTCAATGGGATTAGAAGATGGGGTGGGTTAAGACTAAAAAGGAACATTTGGACATACTAGCCTGAGTAGTTTACTAACTCAGATGGCAACTGGGGCACAATACAGGTGACTTAATCTTAATTTGGCAGTTGTATAGGAGAATTGGGGCTGGGAAAGCATTGGTTTGAGGATGACCAATGGCAATGGTCTACAAAGCTAATGAAGAGCTGATCTTGAATGGTGAAAACTGGAAAAGAAGAAACAGTATGAGGAATAACACAGAATCTGGAGGACTTGACAGAGAAATCACAGATCCTTCTGAGGGAAAGGGAAGAATGCTATTCCCAAATGACAGCATGTCTTCTGGTTGTGCTTGGAAAACCAGTAGCCCCAGAAAGGTCTAGGAATTTGGGAGGAAAAGCTGGAGCTCTTGTAGGGATCGAAAGATGTTACCATGAACATAATTTAGTGGAAGCTATCAGAATAAATGAAATATCACAACAGGGAAAATGTTAGAAATGGGGGGAAAGAGGACTAAAGAAAACTTCATGTCAATATATTTCAAAACTGATTTGTACTAATTAATAATTTGGAGGCAATGTTCATAAGTGGGTGTTAGAAGGGGTAAAAAGTGAAGTGAGCAAAGGAATGAAAGGTCAATAAAGACAACAAAACAGATACAGACAATTTCAAGTAGGAGAACTGTCGCACAAAAAGATAAGATTACTATCCAAGTAAAGGCAGCTGGGCTTGGGTTGGGAAAAGATCATGGTTATCTTTTCAGAGCAGTGTCTATAGAAAGTGATAAAGGTAGGAAAAAATTTCTAACGGACTAAGAAATAAGTGGGTTAAGAAATAACACATGGATGATATGCATATTATTTTTTTTAAACTCTCACTATGTTCCCTTCATGCTTCCTTTTTCTCTTTAAATGCTGGCAAAGTCTTGAGTCCTATGGTTGGCAGAAGAGGAATTGGAGGAATAAATTAAAAGCAAAATGGAGACAGATGATTATTTACCAAAAAAAGTTGGCCTAAGTGATAGGCATTACTTACTGGAAAGTATACACCAAGAAAAAGGAGGGTACATGCAGATTTTGAGTTGGGGAAAAGAGAGCTATGAAACAGTACATAGCATCAGTCTTTGGAAGTAAGTGGATAAGAACAGGCTGCAAGTAAGGGGTCATAAAAATGCTGACTTACAATATGAACAGTGTGGAAAAGTCAAAAACTGAAGACTTAAAACTTGCAAAAATAGGTAAGTTACTATTAGCTTTGCTTGTTCTGCAACTCCAATGCTATTAATCTTTCATGCAATTAATGTTCAAGTTAAAAAGTGTTAAAACTGTTGTTTTATATGATGTTTTATATTGATCTTCCACATTTTGATTTTTTACCATAACAAAAAAGAAATAAGGTAGATATTAGGATTTCTACATTATACATGAGGAAGCTAAAAATAAAGCTATTATCTCCCAACAAGTGGAACACTATACTTATCTCATAGGAACCCCATAAAAATTAACTGTTTTGAAAGCCATATATTCAATATACCTCCAAGGTCTCATTTTTATGCTCAGCACCCCCATATTAAAGAAAAAAAGAAAGGACAGAGAGAAAGAGTAAAAAGTATAGATTTATTAGGCTGAAGATTTAAGGCATAGGAATTTTCAGCAGTAATACACTGTCATGCTAAATTAAGGTAAAGCACCCACCATCTGCCTTCATTACTCATAATTTGGAGCAGAAGCCACAACACTTGGTGCAAGGAGGACTTTTCCACAATTACAGAGTTGCCTATTATTAGAAAATTGGTATACTTGTAATCACAAGGTATACTCCAAGTCATTCAGAGAGAAATGGAAATAAGCAATTATGGCAGCTCTGTGGTGGACAACATTTATTACAATTGCCAAATTAAAACAAAAACAAAGAGGTATAAACCCTATCTGCCTATTATAGGTAGATAAAGGCATTCTAATATAAGGAAATAAACTTTCTAAGGAAAATATGTAGACTATCAATATTGTGGGATAAAACTATCAATAATGTGGGAAAAACATTTCTCAAGGATTTTAGCTCATTGTAATAGTTTGAATTTTTATGTTCTACTATCCATTACCAAGAGATCTAATCTGAACATTGAGTCTTCGACAAAGAAGAAATAAACTGAAACACTGATCTGGGTGTTCCTGTGGTTTTTTAAGAGGCTCCTAAAGCTCTGCGTCTAATACTACATAGGCACTGAAGGCTACAGTTTTCCAACTTCTAAAAAACTTCACAAGAATAACTAACTTTAATTCCACCTCCTTGTTTCTTGTTCTATCAGTTTTAAAAGCATAAATTTCTTATTGTGGGTCATATTTACTGTCAATTTCTAAAAGCTCTTTATTTTAAATAATATTTTAGTCTTTTTTTTAAATTCAATAGAAGTAGAAAATGAGATATACCAAACTCATTATGTGATAGGTTTTTATATAAGGCCACACTAAGTCTTAAAAGTCTCTAAAAGGCAATTTTTGAAAAATAAAATTTCTGATCATATTTTATATAGATACAAGATTTTAACAGAAATTTAATTTCCAAGTGTTTTACTATAAGCAATAATATTAAAAATATAGCAAGATAAATACCTTTTTTTGGGGGGGGGATTGCTGGGGACGGAACCCAGGGTCTTCCTTGTGCATGCTATGCAAATGGTCTACTATTGAGCATATCCCCAGCTCCCTGCCAATATTTTAAATATGCTTACTCTTTAAAAATAAATCCCTGTATGGGGGAGGGCAACTGTCTACTTCAATGAATTTATTTTCATCCTCTGCTACTCAGAAGACATACAGAAGAAATTTAAATTCACAGAACTAACAAGCAAATGAAAAAAATACTGGGTCAGGAAGAAACTGAGTTCAACGTACTACTGTATTTGAAGCCAAGAACCAATGTGATTCACTCATACAAAGAAAGTGATGATAAAGATCAGAAAGATAATTAGATCTGAATCTTATATTAATAACCTCATGTTTACAACATACTTTTTTTGCTACAAAGCAGACAAAAAAGTTCAGTGTTACAAATGTTATATCAGAAAAACATGACTCTACAAGTGGTTTTTGCATGTTTTAAAATAATGGCTGCTGTATTTTAGTAACATAATATAATGTATACCTTTTAATTAAAGAGTATTCTACTATCCACTGACATTCTTTATAAAACATTTAATACTTTTTAAAGCATGTTAGTCTAAATTTTTTATAATGTACATATATTTACAGTCTCGTTTAATACAACTTCTGTGGCTTCCATTTATTTCATTCTTCTTTTGCAAAAGCCTCATTTGTCATAAGTTGGCCAAGAATTTCAGTGTCAAGGGATGAGTTAAAAAGCAGTTCTAACTTCTCTATAGAGTTGAGTTATAAGGGAAAGGATTATCTAGAGGAAATAAAATCATAGGTGTGGATGAATACAGATGGTCTATTTTTGTTGTTAGTGACAATGTTAAATACTTCTTTTTTAATTTCTTTCAACAAAACACTAATTTTCAAAACTATTTATTGTTAATGAGGAAAAGGCTATAAGAATATTTACCTTTGATTATAACAACTCTATAATCTCTTACCTTAGTAGCTTTTCTGGACTCAGATTCACTTTCAGAGTCTGACTCAGAATCTGAAGAACTTTCTATTGAACTAGATTCAGCATCGGAAGAACCTGAAGTTTCAGATTTTTCATTTTTCTTCTTCCCATCTTCAGTATCACTATGCATAACAATAAATTTTAAAATTATCAACTGTAACTCCTTTACATAAACAAGTTTAAATAGTTTATATAAAATATAATAAAAATGATTTTAAAATTCCACAATATATTAGTGAAATAATAATAAAGGTAGCATTATCTATAACCAAAAAAATTAAAACTACTTCTGATGCAAAGAACCGTAAAATAACACTAAATGATGTCATCAATGGTAATAAAGAAAATAATTAAAATGTTTAATTTACTAGAAATTAAATGCTAACAGTTACAACTTCAAAGATCCTTAGGCTGATTTTAAAATGCTATTCCTAAGTACTGTTTATTGATAAATTTAAATATTTATGTATCTATTGTTGCTGAAACAGACTTGCAGTGTATAGAATGTTTTCTGTTCAAGGAAATTATACAAGTTTCCAAATGTGACTTACACATCATGTGAGAAAATGTTAGCTAGTTCAAAGACAATTCTTCTAATGCACTAAGTCTTACTAAAAATGTTAACACTCAAATACAAACTTTTTTGTGTGTGTGTGTGGTACTGGGAATTGAACCCAGATCCTTGTGTTTGAAAGGCAAGCATTCTACCAACTGAGCTATCTCCCCAGCCCCAAATACAAACTTTTAAAATATCAAATTATGCTATGGGAATCCTGTTGAGGAAGTCTGGTCCTAAGCTGACATGATGAAGATCTGGACCCACTTTTTCTTCTATAAGTTGCAGGGTCTCTGGTCTGATTCCGAGGTCCTTAATCCATTTTGAGTTGAGTTTCGTGTATGGTGAGAGATATGGGTTTAGTTTCATTCTGTTGCATATGGATTTCCAATTCTCCCAGCACCATTTGTTGAAGAGGTTATCTTTTCTCCATTGCATATTTTTGGCACCTTTGTCTAGTATGAGAAAATTGTATTTATTTGGGTTTGTGTCCATGTCCTCTATTCTGTACCATTGATCTACCTTTCTATTTTGGTATCAATACCATGCCGTTTTTGTTACTATTGCTTTGTAGTAGAGCTGAAGATCTGGTATTGCGATACCCCCTGTTTCACTCTTCCTGCTAAGGATTGCTTTAGCTATTCTGGGTTTTTTATTCTTCCGGATGAATTTCATAATTGCTTGCTCTATTTCTGTAAGGTACGTCATTGGGATTTTAATTGGAATTGCATTGAATCTGTATAGCACTTTAGGTAGTATTGCCATTTTGACAATATTAATTCTTCCTATCCAAGAACATGGGAGATCTTTCCATCTTTCAAGGTTTTCTTTAATTTCTTTCTTTAGTGTACTGTAGTTCTCATTGTAGAGGTCTTTTACCTCTTTTGTGAGATTGATTCCCAAGTATTTTATTTTTTTCGAGGCTATTGTGAATGGGGTAGTTTTCCTGATTGTTCTTTCCAAAGATTCATCACTTATGTATAAAAATGCATTAGATTTATGTGCATTGATCTTATATCCCGCTACTTTACTGAATTCACTTATGAGTTCTAAAAGTTTTCTGGTGGAGCAAGAATCAATAACTGGGATAAATTCAAACTAAAAAGCTTTCTCTCAGCAAAGGAAACTATCAGCAATGTGAAGAAAGAGCATACAGAGTGGGAGAATATCTTTGCCAATCATACTTCAGATAGAGCACTAATCTCCAGAATCTATAAAGAACTCAAAAAACTCTACACCAAGAAGGCAAATAATCCAGTCGACAAATGGGCTAAGGAAATGAATAGACACTTCACAGAAGAAGATCTACAAGCAATCAACAATCATATGGAAAAATGTTCAACATCTCTAGTAATAAGAGAAATGCAAATCAAAACTACCCTAAGATTCCATCTCACCCCAATTAAAATGGCGATTATCAAGAATACAAGCAACAACAGGTGTTGGCGAGGATGTGAGGAGAAAGGTACACTCATACATTGCTGGTGGGGCTGCAAATTAGTGCAGCCACTCTGGAAAGCAGTGTGGAGATTCCTTAGAAAACTTGGAATGGACCCACCATTTGACCCAGCTATCCCACTCCTTGGCCTATACCCAAAGGACTTAAAATCAGCATACTACAGAGATACAGCCACATCAATGTTCATAGCTGCTCAATTCACAATAGCCAGATTGTGGAACCAACCTAGATGTCCTTCAATTGATGAATGGATAAAGAAACTGTGGTATATATATACAATGGAGTATTACTCAGCCTTAAAGAATGATAAAATTATGGCATTTGCAGGCAAATGGATGAAACTGGAGAATATCATGCTAAGTGAGATAAGCCAATCTCAAAAAACCAAAGGTCGAATGATATCGCTAATAAGTGGATGAGGACACATAATGGGGGGAGGGAGGGGTTAGTGTTAGGGTTAGAGTTAGGGTTAGGGAGGGGGGCAAGAATGGAGGAAGGAAGGACTATATAGAGGGAAAAGAGGGGTGGGGGGGAAGGGAAAAAAATAACAGAATGAATCAAACATTACCCTATGTAAATTTATGATTACACAAATGGTATGCCTTTACGCCATGTACAAACAGAGAAACAACATGCATCCCATCCCATTTGTTTACAAGAAAAAAAATAAAATAAAATAAAATATCAAATTATGACACCTTAGTGCTTAATGGTATATATTCATTTGTTCACTAACTCAACTAATATTTAGTAAATATTGACAACAAACTAGCACTGTGTTAGGTATTAAGGAAAACAATAAGGTACACATGATCTCTGTGTGTCTACTTAGAGGGTCTACAATCCACTGGAGGATACAGAGAAATAAGGTGGCAGTGACAATACAGTATAACTAATAGTAAGGAAGTACAGTGTGCCATGACATCTATACTAATTTGACCAAGATTAGAAATGCTTCATGGAGGAAAATGGAGGCAAAGACCTATAACTGAGAAACAGGCAGAAGGCAGGCAGGCTGGTAGATACGCAATATCTAAAAAGAAGAAATACAATGTGAGATGGCTAAATAGAACTCTCTCAGGGGATGAAAGATACCTGGAGGTGTATTATATTTTCCCCAAAACTGCAAGTCTAGTTCTCTCTACTCTGTGTGTGTGTTATTTTCAAGAATCTACCTTGAATCAGGCAATATTAGGCACTCCCCACCAGTCATACCAATTATTTTATTTATTTGCTTTTTGGTACTGGGAAATGAACCCAGGGACATCTACTGTTGAGCCACATCCCTGGCCCTTTTAATGTTTTATTTTGAGATAGGAGCTAGCTAAGCTCTCAAGGCTGGCCTCAAGTTTGAGTCCTCCTGCCTCAGCCTCCTGGGTTGCTGGGATTACAGGCATGCACTAGCAGGCCCAGCCAATTATAAAATACAGATGGCACTCCTTCTAGGCACATTATTAGCCCATTTACAATAATGAAACTAATATTTGAGAAGGCTAAATAACTTGCTCAAGGACACAGGAAGGCAGAAGTGAAATATGAACTCAAGTTTGTCTTATTGCAATGTACATTTTTTTCCAACAATAAACTATGTACCATCGCATGAAAATATCTTGTAGGAAGTATAAAATTCAAATTGGGCCAGAAATAGTTATGATTTTGGTTTTTACAGATATATAAAATTATTAAGAGCTTCAAAAAAATCACACTGAAAATGTTAAAAAAAAAAAAAAAAGTTCCAAGAGACAGGCAGAAAGACACAGGGAAAGAGAATGGTGAGGAAAGAGAAGAACTGATACCTCTCAAAATTGACTTTTATAGTGAAAATATGATTGCTCTTTATTAAAAATGGAGCTATGGCAACATCTCAGAGCACATGTAATTGTATATGAAGACTCCCTGAGAAAAGAATGGCAATTTATTATCTCTGAGTCATTGGTTAAAGAAAGAACTGAAAAATGTAAGGATTTAAAATGTATTCTGGGGCTGGGGAGATAGCTCAGTTGGTAAAGTGCTTGCCTTGCAAGCACAAGGCCGTGGGTTCGATTCCCAGCACCACAAAAAAATAAATAAAATAAAATAAAATGTATTCTGTAGTGTGATAAACAATTCTTTCAAAATCAAACAAAAGTCCTTTTCAAAAAAATAATGAAACTATATGATTATAAATTTCTAGTATGCTGACTTATGCTATCTGTTTCATGCATGGATCAAAACTTTCCCTTTCTAGAAACAATATATTTTTGGTAAACCATACAGTCTGATGTTAAACCAAACATACAGAAATTCTCTCCAAGATAAGACTGTTACAAACCAAGCAGCTCCTCTGCTGCAACAAGTCAATGATTCTAAATATATTTAGCTTCTAGCATTTAAGATAAGATTTTAAAGGTAAAAGTGTTATTTTATTATGCATCACTCAATTTTGATGGTAATTATTGTTTACCTTACTGCTTAGAGTTTCAGATGTTAATCTAATGAAAAGAATTTACTGGTAACTAGGTTTTTAACTTTGCAATGATGAAAAGCCTGTATTAATTTAACCTACAGATTTCATTTGTTCTGAACAGGAAAAACAATATAAATCACTTTTAAAATCATTAAATCCTGACTTAAATTAATAAAGTCATAATTAGGGCATTATGCTGTGTTTGTTATGGAAGTGGCAGGGCGAGCTGCTTTAATTACTGTCTGTAATAAAAGGAGCAGAGAGCGTACTGCGCCCCAATCAGTGCTGTCAGCCACGACTGAGCCAAGCTGCAAGCTCATCAAGTGAGCGGGCAGCAGGCTCCCGGGGAAAAGGCCATCATGTCAGCAGAGGCCACTCACTGACACCAGTGAGGAAAACAGAGTCACACAATCCAAGTTATTAGCCCCAATTACTCAAAATTTTAATGACACTTCAATACATGATAATGTTGTTGATAATGGGAGATCTTAAAAAGCGCTAACACTTAAATATCTTATGACCGTCTTCCTTCACAGTCTTTGACTCTAATATTTGGATCATAATCTTTTTAATACAACATTATTTAGAAAAATCAATTGTCTTAGTTACATAATGGCAAAGTGTTGAAGGATTTAATTTTAGCCTTCAGCAAAATTGCTACAAAAGGTAATTAAGTGTTTCATGCCTACTGCTTGATCACTTAACTCAGCTTTCCAAGGTTATACCAATTTTTAAAATGTAACCCTAAGATGTCTTCAAGTTCAAAATTAAACCTAAGCATTATAAGCAGTAGAAAAATGTGAACTAAGTAGCACTTCATTTACAAAGATTCAATATCTGTTTCGAGAGAAAATACAGAGTTATTTTCGTTAAATCTTAACAGGAAATATTTATGGAGAACATATCACAGGCTATTTTTTGAAGGAAATGCTGAAAAATAATTTACCTTTTCCCTTTGTTTTTTGAGTTCCTCATGGCTGTTCTTTTGTTTTCTGCTTCGGACTCATTTCCACTCTCACTTTCTTCCTCACTAGAGGAATCCTCACTGCTGTCTTCACTACTGTCTTCTTCCTCTTCACTTTTGCCTCCTTCTCCACTCTCACTTCCAGATTCACTCTCTGAAAAACATAACCAGATGTTCTTTGTGTTACAGCCATTTAATTATATGTGAGGACACCTGTAACTGTCAATACTGATCACAAAGGAAACCAGATGTTGCATTCTAGTTGTGTGGACCCCCGCTCGCTCAAACTTCTACGTCTGCACCCCATTCATGCAGATTTATGGGTTTCTACAGAAGGGTGAGCTTGAAGGGAATCAAACAGACAGAGAGAAGATGCTCTGATAATGGGTAGAGAAAAACAAAGCAAGAAAGATGAACCAAATAAAGCAAATTTGGGGGAGTCTCTTATCACAATCATAAGTATCTAGCTATAGCATTAAGGATAAAGAATTTTGAATTCTATTTATAATGGAAAATTTTATTTAGAGAAAAAGAAGGCAGGCAACAGTTTAATTCTGTTAGTGACAAATTTTGAGAGGGAACCAAGTCAAAATCATCTCCAAAATTCTGAATTCAAGGACAACAAGCAAAACAAATAAAGAGTTATTACTTATTTTAGTTAACATGGGACACACAGGTCTAAAAGATGATAAATTATGTTATACTAAGTCGCTCTGCAGAAGTGATTCATAGCATATTCTTACATATGTTTTTAGAATGAATTTTAAGATTTTTGCTATTTAAAATGAATACAAATGCAGATTTGTACACTACATAAAAGGACAAACTCTTGCCCCTACCTACGATCTATATGAAGCACATGTACACAGCAACATAACCAGCAATTAAGTTATTCTAATAAGTTTGTAACATCAACTTCATGAAGAGTCTTTTCTGTATCACAGTGAATATCTGGGGTTCTCAAATGGGAATGTTCAGGTTCAAATCCTGATCTTACCACTACCTAGGTATATAACTGAGCAAGTACTAGGTATGGTGGGGCATGCTTATAATCCCAGTGGCTCCACAGGCTGAAACGGGAGGATCAAAAGTTCAAATCCAGCTTCAGCAACTTACGGTGGCCTCAGCTACTAAGACCCTGTCTCAAAATAAGATTTAAAAAGAAAAAAAAAAGGACTGGAGATGTGGCACAGTAGTTAAAAACCCCTGGGTTTAATCCCCGGTACCAAAAAAGAAATAAAAAGACTAAGCAAGTTATTAAATCTCTCTGAGTATCAGTCTCCTTTTCAACAAATGTGGATACTATTACTAGCTACTCCACAGAGCTGTTGAGAAGGTTCAGTGATCTGAAACAAGTGAAGGAGAACCGAACACAACAGGGCTTGCTCATCCTCCACATCTTTTATAAAGAGTGAAATTTATTTTACCCCAACTTTACTAAAGCAAAACAAAACAGCTAAATAAAGATATTTTGCATGTGTTAGTGTATCAAAATTATATACATATACCTATTAAGTCAGCTAACTGGCTCATAATAGAAAAAATAAAAATAAATAACTATACCTAGGTTCTTCTCTCATACTACCACATAGGAGTTCAACATGAATCTGGGTCCAGCTCACTTCAAGAGGCACCGTTTAAATTTATAAGTTAATAAGATCCTTGAGGAAATAACAAATTAGAAAAAAGAAAAGAAAGAGTCTGAGGAAATTTGTTTATTCTTAAAAAGTGCTGTTCACTAGAAAACAAATCTCCTAACTTATAAAAGATTTTGCTTTCCTCTAGTAACTATAGCAGAACTTCAACACACTTCTTTGACTCACTACTACAAATAGTATTTACATATATATGTCCAGATAAATTCATAAAAAGCCATAATATTAACTACCTAGGAATAAGCATGAGCTTATGAATGAATGGGACAGAGACAAATCTCTATATTGTATAAAATGAAAAAGTGCCTACTTAACTATAGAAAGAGATCTTTCTCACTAGTCTTCATCACTCCTGAAATTCCATATTTTTTACAATTAATTTTTTGAGGGCTGGGGATATGGCTCAGTTGGTAGAGGGCTTGCCTTGCAAGCACAAGGCCCTGGGTTCCAATCCCCAGCACCACAAAAAAAAAAAAAAAAAAAAAAAAAAAAATTAATTGTTTGAACTGAGGTATTTTCTCTATGTTTTGGTTTATGAAATCAGAGTGTAATACATCACAGATTAATTTATCAGATAAGGGCAATGGGGAAAAAAATGAATTACCTTAGAGTAAGACAGAGATAACCAAGTAATAGTGAGGGCCCTTGGTTCTCCAAAGAATAAAAGTTTTAGAGAAAGCTGGGTGTCATTTGGACTTGGGTCACATGTGCCTCCCAAGGTTAACTGTGAAGAGTTGAGATTACACACACCAGTAAAATCAGCTACTCAGGAGGCGGGGGCATGAGGATCAAGGTCAGCCTCCAATGTAGCAAGACCCTCAGCAACTTAGCAAGACTTTGTCTCAGATTAAAAAAAAAAAAGGATAGTTGATGTAGCTCAGTGGTAAAAATGACCCTGGATTCAAACCTAAGTACAAAAAACATTTTTTACAATTAAAAAATAATCATGAGTAAATAGGGCTGGGTTGTAGCTCAATGGTAGATTAGAGCATTGGCCTGGCACATATGAGGCACTGGGTTTGATTCTCGTCACCACACATAAATAAATAAAATAAAGGTAACATGTTTATCTACAACTAAAAATATTTTAAAAAAATAAATAAATAGCAAGGGCTGAGGTACAGTTCAGTGGTAAGCACCCCAAGTAAAATCCCCAGTAATACCAAAAAAATTTTTTTCAGAAAGTAACTCAAATACATCTTTGTTACGCATATCATGCACAGAATTTTAGTAACGAAGGGATTTAAAAAACCTAACTCTACCCCTCCATCTACAGATACAAAGAAAGGTAGGTGCCTTATTCAATTTGCATAGCTGAAATCCTGGACTTCTTAATTCTTCCTATTTAGAATTTTTTTCATTGTATATGAATGCCCTCAATATTTTAGATTCTGAACAGAGAACTGTTATGTCTTGAATTTAGTTACAGATCTGAAGATGGAAGAGAGGAAAAGAGGAGTTTTTACATAACCTAAAGTATGAGTAATATATTTCAATGTATTATAAAACCCACCACTGTCACTGCTGCTATCAGAAGAGTCTTCCTCTTCCTCAGATTCAGAGTAAAACTTCTTAGCAGGATTTTCTTTCTTTGCTTTTCCTGCTGGGGTCCATTCTTTTGCCTGTTTACAAAAACAAACAAAGTTAACATAAATGAATATTCATTCAGGGATTCAGACTTCTGGCAAGTGTGATCCTTCAGAATCCACTCTGTACTCAGAAGAAAAGTTTAAGTTCTCAACTGAAAAGCAATTGTTAGAAGATTTCAACATCTCTAGCAATTAGGGAAATGCAAACCAAACTACATTGAGATTTCATCTCACTTCAGTCAGAATGGCAATTACCAAGAATACAAATAACAATAATTGTTGTTGAGGATGTGGGGGAAAAGGTTATATATTGTTGATCAGAACGCAAACTAGTGCAATCACTCTGGAAAGCAGTATGGATATTCCTCAAAAAACTAGAAATGGACCCACCAAATGGCCCAGTCATCCCACTCCTCAATATAAATCCAAAGATCTAAAATTAGCATACTACAGTGATGCAGCCACATCAATGTTTATAGCAGTGCACTTCACCATAGCCAAGCTATGGAGTCAACTTAGGTGCTCTTCAACAGGTGAATAGATCAAGAAAATGTAGTAGGTATACAAAATGGAGTATTACTTAGCCACAAAGAAGAATGACATTATGGTACTTGCCAGTAAATGGATGAAGCTGGAGACTATCATGCTCAGTGAAACAAGGCCAGTCCCAAAAAAAGTCAAAGGCTGAATGTTTTCTCTGATATGAGGAGTTAATATAAAATAAGGGGAGGGGTAAAAAACTAGAAGAAAGAATAGTAGAATAAATGAAGGGGATTTAAGGGGAAGAAGAAAAGAACAGTGAAATGAAACTGATTTAATTCTCCTATATGTGTGTGTGTGTATGAATATATCAAATCAATCTCACCATCATGTACATCCACCAGACACTAATTAAAAAAAAAATAAACTGGGGCTGGGAATATTGCTCAGTTGGTAGAGTGCTTTGCCTCGCAAGGCCCTGGATTCCAAAAAAAAAAAAAAAAAAAAAAAAAATCAACTAAATAAGTGGCAGAAGAGTGGAGGGAAGGGACCAGCAGGAGGGAGGAAGAGAAAGGGGAAGCACTGGGGACTGAATCAGAATAAAATTACATCCTATGCTTTTATAATTTTGTCAAAATGAACCCTAGTGTTTTGTAGAACTAAAAAGAACCAATAAGAAGAAAAATAAGATGTCCTGGCAGGAAGACTGATCCACCTGACTCCTACAAAAAAAACCACAAGCCCTCCCTCAGAGTTAATCATGTTAAACCAGCTGTCTTATTTCACAGACAATTTTAAACTTTTGTGTTTTTTGATCCACATAAGATTTAAACTATAGTACTTCAACCTAAAATGGTTAAGAGCAATTAGAGGTAGAAACAATAACAACAATAAATTCAAGTTTATAGCTTGACACTGAAGTAAGAGAGAAAAGAAAAAAGAAAAAATATTTAGTGTCTGCAAAAATTGCCCTAACCATCTCAATACCCTAAGTCTGACTTCTCTCTTCCTCTCATCCCCTAAACATGTAACCCTTCAAGAAACCCTTTCCCACCTTGGTCTGGGCCATCTCTCTCTCCAGGATCACTGCCACTGTCTCCAAACTGGTTACCTTGCTTCTGCTACCCTCTTGCCCCATCTAGAGCTGACTGAACGCTGCGGCTAGAATCAATCTATTGAAACCTACATCAGATCAAGTTCCTCTCTGGTTCAAAACCCTGCAATTTCACTCAGAGAAGCCAAAGTCCTTACAAAAGTCTGCATGATCTGACATTTGACTATCACTTTGTGACTAATACTCCTTACTTGCCTCTCTGACTTCCCTTGGTTGCTCTCTTGCACACTTCACTCCTGCCACTTCTTACTGTTCCTACATATGCCTAGGCCTGCTCCACCACAGGGCCTCACCTCCGGCTGCTTCCACCTCAACACCACTTTCTGCCCCTTTAAAATCACAGCATTTATTGCTTTCTAATATACTATGCAATATATGTATTTCTTCAGTATTATCGTTAGCTATCACTGACAGAAGGTAAGCTTCTGGAGGGCAGAGATTTAAATACTTTGCTGATACATCCCAAATATGTCTGCCACAATAAATCTTAGTTATATTTTTAGTCCTTTAAAGACTTCAATATTAAATTCAAAAATGTTTGGATTTTAAAAAAGGATGGACTTTGGTGTTTACTAAACATAGTATTTGTAACATTATTTATTAATATTAACCCCCCAAATTCAACTGCCAAAATTGCTTTGGTAATTGTAATATTTTAAAATTTTTTATTTGCCCTAATAAAATGATTAGTTGTACATGACAGTAGAATGCATTTTGATACATCATACATAAATGGGGTACGACTTCTCATTCTTCTGGTTGTACATGATTTAGAGTTACACAGGTCATATTTGCACACATGGTAAAGATGTCCGATTCATTCTACTATGATTACTATCTCCATGCCCCCTCACCTCCCTTCACTCTCCTCTGTCTAATCCACAGTACCTCTATCTCCCTGACCTTACTGTGAATCAGCATCCACATATCAGAGAAAACAGCAATTGTGATCTTGGTATATCATGAAAAATATTATGCTTCAGATATGATCTTAAAAATCAGGAAAATCAATTTTTCTAAAAAAATGTCAAAATGGCTGACTCATTCATTCAATACACTTTTAATTGAGTTTCTACTATGTGCTACAGTACATATTTTGGTATAAAGGAATTTATAGCTTGACGGTTCTTATTCAAGAATGGTTCTCACCACCAGATATACCTTAGAATCACCTAAGAATGTATTTTAAAATACTAAACAAACAATAAAATATTAATACTAAAAAAGTGAAGTTCACCTCCTGAGATCCTAATTGATCTAGAGCAGGTATAATATGGGTTTGTTTTGTTTAAAGCTCTCTATATTATTATAATATGCAGCCATGGTTGAATATCACATATGTAGAAGGCTTAAGGTATGCTGCTTTAAAAAGACAAACTTCAAGCCGGTGCAGTGGCACACAGCTAAGGGAGAAGGATTACAAGTTCCAGGCCAGTCTGGGCAATTTAATAAGACCTTGTCTCATGATAAAAAATAAAAAGGGCTGGAAGGTAGTTCAGTGGTAGAGCATGCCTGGGTTCAATCCCAAGTACCAATAAGGGTAATAAGCTTCAGTAACCCAAAAATTACTATATAGGCAATAACAGCAATGTGAATAAAAATCACTTAAATATATTTAAATAATGTACTGAAGATCAGTATTACTACTTTTTTATATTTTTTAAATGTCTCCAATATGAATTCTATAAACAAAGGTCCCTTACATTTATTGAACATTTAAAGTCCATGTTTTTCTTAAATCTAAATGTACTTTTCTAATGCTTGGTAAAAAGTTTATTGGAACAATTTGATAAGACAAAGTCAACAATTTAGGGGAAAATGGCTCCTATGACAAGGCCATAAACTATAACCATGGAGTTTTAGTATTAAAGGACTGAAGACTAATAACAAAAATATTTTAATTTTTCATATGAAACAACAGTTCCTCATTCCAAGCCAAAGGAATAACAGGAAAAAGAGAAGAGGGGTATTAAGTTGAAAGTTCCTAAAAAGATGAAATATTGATTGTTATTCCCTTTATAAAGCAAAATACCACTGGTGGGCAAAAGATGGTCTTTTAGAAAAGAAGAAGAACCAGGCCAAAGACGTCTAAAGGATCTTCAAAACTCATAGTATCATAATATAAATATACATTATATCCTGGAAATGGTGGTATGTAGTTCAAAGTGATTTCTAATGTAAATCTTACTAGGTTTCCTGTTATTTTGATTAAGATATCAGATTATCTAAAACTAGGCCATTTTTCCTTCTAAGTTGTATTTCATAGTAATAAGATTTGACCCTACAAAATCACTTTATAGCAAACCTGGAATAACAGTGTATCATGTGCATAAAACATTGGTATGACTTTGGAGGGAGAGTGAGTTAGAGAGGCAAGAAAGATGATTTGAATATTACTTTCTGCACTGTCACTGATGCATTTGAGAACAGAACACGCCATATTATTTTTACATTTAATTGTATCCCTCGTAGTATAATTTTAAGCCAATATGTTTCAGAGACCAATAGATTGAAGCTGCTTTCTGCATGGCATCAACGGACAGTGACAGTTCTCTTCAACTTGGTTCCATCAGTTATAATTATTCTCCATAAGTTATCAATTATTAATTTCACGAATGTAGTCAGCAAAATGAAAAAGAAATCAATTTGTCTCTGTTGAACTGGACAGGTGAAATGAACATAAGAAAATAGGTTATTTAAGTACTGTCCCTATAAGGTAGTTAATGCGTAGAAGAACACATGAAAATGGAAGAAGCCAGCCAACCAACCAATCTATCAGCCAATATAAGGATACTGCTGAGAGCAAATTAAATTGCATAGCATTGCTATCAATTTCTGAGAAGATAAACCTTTTTCAGGGGAGGAATAAAGCAGCAGGAAGGTGAGGAGAGGGTAGATGTGATAGAAGAGAAAAAGATGGTTCTACTTGGGTCAAAACATTATGGACCCAATAATGAAAAAGGACAGAACCACAAAAACAACAAACAGACATAATAAGAAATTAGGAGACAGAGTATATCTATAGGAAAAAAAATCATAAAAAGAACATTTTTGTTATGTTCTAGTATTTGATCAAAGTTGCACAAAAAAAAAAAAACTGCTCTAAAGAGTAAGAACATGTAGATTTGAGAGAAAAATCAACAAATTTAGCTGCAAGAAGAAGAGAAACTAGTTTTCATATCTTTTACATTTTTTCTTGGCTATCGCTAAATAGAAATAATTTGTCACAACATGAAAATGATGATGCTAAGTACTAAGAATAATAAAACAGATTTGTAAACAAGCTCAAGCTTCCCCTCCTTACGTTACATAATAAAATGTAGTAAGGGCATAGACAGTGGACTAAGACCTGGGTAGGATACCTGTCCTGTCACTTGTGAGCTACGTGAACTTAAGGCAATTTATTTAGGTTCTCTGAACTTTGGTTTCCTCATATGTGAAACAGGAATGACAATTATGAGATTTAAATAAGATAAAGCTTGTCAAACATCATGGTATACTGTCAGGGTTTGCCAAACAGAGTTATGATTAGTTATCAGTTTCTGGCCATCCTCCAAAGCTAGGAGAAGCTTCAATAGTTAAGAGAAACATATTTCTCAGAAGAATCAAATTCCACGGCTACGTTCATTATTAAAATTATATCTAAAATAATAAAGGTTTTCTTCAATTGTATATGGAAAAGTTAACAGTAAGGAGGTTAACTAACTTTCCAATAGAATTTAGAGGTAAAGAACTGTGGTTATCTGAATTATAGTTCAATATATCTTTTCTACCAGAAAAATATCCAGAATATAATTCTTAATTGCTTTTTTCCAATTAATTCTTTTTAAAAAGTATTAAAATATATTCCACATAACCAATTTCTAAATATAATCAAAAGGCCTCTCTCATTTTTCTTGTGCAAAGAAGAAATACAATATTTGGGAAAAAATATTAATTGTTTTAACCTGTTGGTCAGTATTTTATAAATCTGTAGAAAAAGAGCATTTGTTGTTTTATGTAAAAGTGACATATTATTTATTTTTACTGTGACCTTGTCATAGGACATTTCTGGTACACAATGCTCCTGTTTATGTTTAGGCTTCACTTAAAATAGGTTCATCATAAAATCCAGAAGAACACTTTGTATGGTTTTTCTGGAAGAGGACAGCAAAAATTATTTAGAGAAACACTGACAGGAAGCTTACAAGTATCTAACAAAGTAGAAAAAATCTCAAGTCAATGAAATTAAATACCTTAGAAATTGGATCTACACAGCTACAAATGCAATTGCACAAATGTGGGTGGCACTGATGCAGAGTATTCAACTACTTCCTTGAAGAAGGGAACAGTACCCATACAATGACACAGGAATACCACAATATTTACTTCCTATAAAGATGAGAAACATCTAACACATTACTTTTAGAAATACACGAACAACTTTCCATTTTCAATCCCCCCCCAAAAGCTTTTATATAAAACAATAGTTATCCTAGAATTTCCGGTTGCTTGAACAAAATTAATTTCAGAAAGGTCAACTTACCAACTCTACTTCTACATTTCTAACTGATGGGTCAGGCGCCACCTCTGGCCAATTAGATAATTCCAGGTACCCAGAAGCTTTAATGTTGAGAGTATGAGATAAGGTGCCAAGCTGGAAATGATCCCTATCTATTAAAAATAGAGGAAAATATAAAATAAACAATATGAGCTGTATGTAACAGAGAACAATCATAATCAGAGCTCAAGGTAATTGGCATATTACCTCAAATGTCAAGGAATAAATATAAACTAGGAAGCTCTTCATAGGTCAAAAAACTGATTTTAGTCCATAGATTACAATAATCTCCCCCATAATGGTCAATAAAAAAGCTAATCAGTCAGTGTGTTTAGAGGTGTTGCTCTGAAATGTAGCTTCTCTAAAAATTACTTTACTGTGAATATTAAGAATGACAGCACAGTTAAACAATCCATATACATGTCTTGGCACAAACACATCCAGAATTTTAATAGTTTTTCTATGAAACTGAATTGCTCTTTATAGCCTTAAGACAATTAAATAAACAATATGAAAACCAAGGAATACAATCACTTGATACCAGCTGGAATGGCTACTTGTTAAAGCGATAAAAATTTAATTACTTTTTTAAAAAGCTGGGAAAAATAAGTCAAGTTCCCTTCTTGGAAAACGATTTTAAATATAAAGGAATATTTGCATGATATAACTTCTCCTAGAAACACTGATATCAGTATAAAGAGAATATTCAATTAATAACAACTCACTATTAAGATGACTTGTAGTCCTTATAAAATAAAGCTGTGAATTTAAAATAACAATGGAGAAAACATCTGTAAGAATACAGCTTTTTCTATTGTTCAGTTAAACCATGTATTAAGAATAAAAATCAGAAGATCTGAGATTATTAAGTAAATGAGGTTTATAAAATATAAACTTTAATACAAAACTTGCTCTGGAATGAATAGACAGACCATTGTTCTTATATATTTATATATATCAATCATGTAAATTTTCTAAGAGATTAATTTTAAGCACATTAGAAATGGGACATGATGCCATATTTTTTTAGAATGTATATTTTGCAGTTATATAGTCTGATAATAATACCTTTAAAAGGAGACTCAAGCAGTGGTGCAGGTTTTTGAGCTAGGAATATTTTTTTGGCATATTTACTTAAAGCTCCACTCTTCTCATTCGGAACAATAAGCTGCCTAATAAATCTTGTACGGTCTCTGATGTCGTAGTTTTGATCATACTTGCCGAGATTTAATATGTACTGGGTAAGCAATTTTGTCTGTTGGAAAAAAAACAGAACAAGATGAAAATGCAGTTATTTATGATTATTGATAACTCTGGATAAACATATTTAAAGACGTAATAAAAATGAATGGTTATGTCAAACAAATGTTGTTCCATAGGGAATATGCATTTCTAACACAGCAAATGGAATTTTGAAGCCAAAGCACATGTCCTCTTCTGTGTTGGGGAGGTGAATGCTGAGTACCGAGAAGCAGCCATGTGCTAGATTATTAAACTGCTGAAGTGGAAAGAAAGGCATCATTAAAAAAATAATCATATATGGCAAACCCGCTGAAGGGTCTACGTGAGAATAATGAATGTGGAAATACAACTAAAAACATGGCACTCAAAACTTAATCGGAAAAATATGCAGGACATCAAAACATCAGAGAGTATTAGGGGGCTGGCAAACTGCTTCTCCTGAGGTGTGTTTTATGAAGAGATACTGTCCCTGGCATAAGCAGTGTCTGCACTCTGACTGCACTCAGTTACTTTACCCTGAATTATGACCCATTAAAGCAGACACATGAATCACTGAACTGGATTACTGCAAATTATTTGCAGTGCATTTAGCTGTTACTTTTTCATAAAAGCAAGCTGCTGATGCCCTCTAAAAACTAGGATAAAAGACTTCTTCCATTTTTCCCCCATGCTGCTTATAGCCTCTAGTAATATTGGTCATTTATTTATTTATGTAAGGGAACAACTTATTATAGTAGCTTTTACACCATAATAAGACTTCCTAAGTCAATTTTTGAATGTACTACATTAACATATATTGAGATAATTTTAATAATAATTAAACCAAAATTGAAATGTTAACAAAATAGGTTTGCATTTTAAACTATAGTTTTTTTTCTAATTCATAAAGCAAAGTTTTAAATTAGAAGGCTACCAATGTACAATTGTAACTATAAGATAAATAGGATTCATAAAACATGAGAAAAATAAACTGAAAAACAGTAAATCACTTATATTAGGGCATTTTGTACACATTAGAAAGAGATAAAAATAAAATCAATCAAGGTAGGAAGAACTAAAGACAATTCTAGAATAATAAGTCAAAGTACAGTAGTGTGGTAAACTCCTTACAATAATAATTGGTTAAGATAATTGATTTGGATAGAAAGCAACTGTCTTTCAGAAGCAGGGTATTCAAAAAGCATTAACCTAGTTTTATTAAAGTAGAATTACTTAAAAATACAAGTGAAAACGTTAATAGAGATTTTCTGAATTTGGTTACCAACAATTGGTATACCAATTACAAATTACTATACCATGTTGGTTCAACTACAAATAAGAAAAAACCTAGGATCCATTTTTAAAAGGCAATTAACAAAATATTCACCAAATGAAGAATATAGTTCAACACTAGCTTAGAAAAAAGTGTGCTACACTGACGTGTACAAGTACCTTGGTGGTAAAACCTGGCAAACTCAGGTAAGCGTTAGTTTTCTCAAATGTGGAGAATTTATAGCTAGTTAACTCTAAAGTTCATTTGAGCACTGAGATTTAGAATCTGTCAGTAAAATAAATCAGAGGAAGAAATTAAGTCTGTTACTGTGATGAACTATGTGTAGACTGATAAGTTTCTCTTATATTTCCTATCCTCAAAATCTGAAGAAAATTAAACCTTTTCAATATATTAACGACACTACTGGGAGTGAGACAGGGCAATTAAAGTAATTAAGATTATATAATTTTACATTACATAGATATATAGTAAAATTTATGAACTTATTATATTGGTAAAATTTAAATAAATGAATAAAATAAAGGTCCATCAAAAAAATACAAGGAAAATAATTTTTACCACATATTGATATACAATAGTTTCATCATTGAATCTATTTCTAGTATCAAGACATTGACATTTCTCTGAAGAATGTATTTTCATATAGTCTACTGTTGTTATATCTTTAAAAAAATAAAATTTACCAAAAATCTTTTCAAAATTGAATTTTGTTATTAGTAATTATGAAACTTGCTATTTTCAATGTTCTCTTCTTTGTACACAATATTTTTAATGAGGAAAATATCTTCTTTACAAATATTTTTGAATAACCTGGTAGAGAAAGGTCTGTTGAATGAAAGACATTCTCAATTCTGGTGTTGAAATCTGTATTTCAAACTCAAATATTTTATTTTTCCCCCTTTATAATAGTTTTTTCAATAATTTTTATGAGATGAAACTATTTCAAATAGTAATTTTTCCTTTAAAAATATTTCACCAAATTCAGATACTGTAAAATCCATCTCCATTTCATTGTAATATAAAATATAAACTTTAATTAAAAATAGCTCTATCAAGATACATAAAGGTAAACATTTTGTTGGGACATTAAGAAAAAGACAATATTCAACTACTTTAAGGTCATTGTTTTTGGATTAAAAATTTTACAAATAACAAAACTTAGTAAAGGGAAACTTAGTTTCATATGCTATTTGAATGGTCACCACACATCTGTTAGTCATACAAATCAGATTTAAATTAAGCACTCTGGGAATCTCAGTGCCTAGAATGGTGTTAGAATTTAGTAGGCATTCATACATTTTAGATGAAGAAATAACTGAAAACCATGTATTAGAAAGAGGAGAAAACTTAATTGTTGTGAAAACTCATTTATTCTTGTTATTGCAGAACCAATTAAAAAATATAAATTATATCAGGTCAAAGAAAGACAAGCCTGGAGAGCATTTTTCTATAGTTTAAGCTTTTAGGGTGGCAAAGAAGTAATGTAAAAATGTCTGTTTTTCAAGTTATAATTATAGAAAGTTTGAAAGAGATCAGAAGAGATCAGAAATGTTTGAAAATGAAAATAGTCATCATCTGCTTATTACCAGCAATACACTGTCAATGTTATTACATGTTCTTCTAGTGTTTTGTATTGTTACCTATATATACATTATTTTAATGATTTTGGCATCATTTTAACAGAGATTTATACCTCAATTATCTATTGTATCATGAATATTTTCCTTTTCCTTTAAGAAGTCTTTGAACATGAAATTGTGTTCAAAGATCCCTATTAACTGTAGGATATACCATACATTATTTAAGAATCTATTATAGACACTAATGTTTCTTCCAATACTTCACTTAATAGTAAAGATATTAATCTATTACTAAATATTTGCCTCATAGCCTCCCTTATCTTCTGGTTCAATCCTTTCTCCCTCTACTCCCCCTCCTGAGAACACTCCCTATTAAACTTCCTGCATAAAAAAAAAAAGCTCTACAAAAAAATTTTCACAATAGTTGATAAAGTGCAAATGGCAAAATGTTTCAATTAAATCTTGTGCTCCCATGGTTTAATTTGTTCAGTTCTTCCCCTGCATTTATCTCTTTAGATAAACTTCAGTCTTCCTGTATGCAAGTTATGTTGACAACAACTGCTGTGTGCTACAATTTTCAAAAGCTGAAGGTTTTTATATTTTATTTTGTGACACTTTCAGGATTTCCAAATAATTTTTGAACTAAACCCTAACCAATGTACAGAAGATTCATTTCTCAATTAAATTAAAAACCAATAAACTGCTTTACAGAGCAGTCCTTCATAAAATATTTCACTTCAGAATATTTCATATTTCTAAAATCTTATTGATAACAAGCAAAGAATATGTAACATCAACTTCATTATAAGAATTTTGTAGTTCAGTTAACCTCTATATAATAGCATCAGTCAATTTGACCACTACTGTTTTATTTCAATTGGTTGCACAAGCAGTGTAAGTTCGCCTGCACCATAAATTCTCAAAACAAGTCTGTTCCAGTGTTTTTTAATGTAATAAGAACACTGATTTCACCATGACAACATCTTTTCAGCAAAAGCAAATGACTTATCTTCAGTATTGGTTTTTTAAATTTATAATAGAATTTACAGCATTTTGACAGGATAAACTTATGAAAGCTTTACTCTGATTCCATTTATAACTCTAACAGAAAAAACATACAAATGCTTTGAGCCAAAAGAGTTGCATTTTATTACAATTAATTGATTCTCTATTTCAAAACCAGTGGCTTGAGCCTTTTTTCTACTTCCACACACAATTATTCCTTCCGTTTTCACACACACAAATTAAAACTTGAAGTAAAAATTGATTTTTAAAAAGTTGTTTGTTTAAATGAGATCATGTTTCATGGAAAGTTATGTATACATTGTCTGTTTCTGTACACATTAAATTGTCATCTTGAGGCATAATTTTCTTAAAATAACTCCAAACTTCTTAAATGGACATCAATCCCTTCTTAATAAATCTGCTGTGTGGTCAGTAGCACTACAACTGTTTGGGTAGATAGTAAATATCGATAAACATTTTGTACATGTTAAGTACTGAAATGGAAATTCAGCACTTCATTCTTCGTTAAACACTTCAATCTTCAAAAAGTTTATAACAAAACAAAAAGAACTGACAAATAATACGATAGGTTTTAGATTTATACTATGTACAATAACAAGGAATAATATATAACATGTATTATAATACATAATAATAATAATGATAAAAGACGAAACTACCATAGCAAGAGTGCTTTGATCACTCTTTACCTCCTGCACATATTTCACCTGTAACCAACTTCTCATGTTTTCCTCAGACTCTACCCACTGGTAGCCTGGAGTTCCATTAATTTCAAAGGTCATGGTACAACTTGCTGGTACATAAAGTTGCTAGCAGAACACTGTTAAATAGTCATCTCAACACCACCAGAAAAGTAAAAGACTGACTTAGCTTTCCCCACTTGCCTTGTCAGAGTGATTTTCATTTTATCTGCATGCTATTCTAAAAGGGAGAAGTTAGTTATGATAAGTACACAGAAAGGCTTGGAAGAACAAAGACAAGAGTCTTTCAGATTTAAATGTTTCATACATTAAAATGAAGTATCTATTCACTGCAGTTGTGCCTTATATACCACTAGACAAAACCATGGCAGAAGCAGTAAGCTCAATGCAGAGTCTACAAATATACTTGGTCTTATTTTAATGTAACCATTAATAATACTACTTCATTAAAAATTTGATATCTAAGTGCAATGAGACAGAGATCATTACCCTATGTACATGCATAATTACACAAATGGTATAAATCTACATCATGCACAACCATAGAAACAAAAAATTGTACCCCATTTGTGTACAATGAATCAAAATGCAGCCTGTAAAAGTAAATAAATAAATAAAAATTTGGGATACACCCTAAACTGGATGGAAATAAATAATCATGGTATTTTAATAACACTACAAACTCAATTCAAAAACAGGTGGGACACTAATAAAATTCATTATTTAAGATAACTTCTCAAGATATGGGTCATCATATTTTACCTAAGCACTCTTAAGTAATAAGCTGGTAAATATTTATTCAAACAACTTTTTCCTAAAGCAGTAATGCATCATTTAATAATGAAGATACATTCTCAGAAATGCATCACATGACTTAATAGTTGTACACTCTGAGAGTATTCATACACAAATGAAGATAGCTACACTGTCACTAGGCGATATATCTATGGGACCACTATCATATAATATGTTCTGTCACTGACCAAAATGTCATTATGCAATGCATAATTGTAGTTTATAAGTCAGCACAAAAATAACAAAAAGGTCACTTAAAACAGTTCTAAAATTAGCTTTGTGATACTCTTAAGGAATACAAGAAAGAAGCATTCAACATAGTAAAGATTAAAATTGGTCCCATTTGTTGTTATTCTTAACCAATAAGCCACATCCACAGCTCTTTTTATTTTTTATTTTGAGACAGGGTCTGCCTAAGTTACTCAGAGCCTAACTAAGTTGCCGAGGCTGGCTTAGCCTCCCAAGCCTCTGGGATTGCTAGCGTGCGTCAACATCAGTGTGATTTATAACATTATTTCTAAAACATATTAAGTGAAAACGTTTGCTAAAGTATATGGATTACTTATACAAGATTTCAAAAATGAGAAAACAATAATGCCCATTGATTATTAATACATATACACATAATAAAAATTTAAAACATGCATGATTAAATGAAACACACCAGTAATACAGCAATGGTCGTCAATAGAGAAGAAAGGAAGATGTGAACAGGGCTTAAAGTTTTAGTTCTAATATTCCTTTTAAAAGGCTGACAAATATGGCAAAATGCTGACATCAATTTAATCTTAGAGGAGAATATATATACATATTTATCATCTTATGTACTTTACCATAGGTTCGCAACATTTGGTAATAAAAAATAAAAACCTGAGCTGAGAAAAACATTAACTTATGTTACTTATCATTACATTTAAAAGATAACACACTATTAATGTTTTTAAAAGGCATCCTTTATTCATCAACTTAATTGCTATTAATAAGTTTAATCAAATCCTATCTTTCAGCCTCAAACTTGAATAGAGTATTTCAATGAAGTCAGAGTAAAACTACATTTTCTTAAAAGCTCTAGATTTCAGTTATTACAACTAGTTTGAAAGTCCTTTAACTTTTCCCCTATACAACAGTAAAATTACTCCATCATAAGCAGATTCTAACAGTGTTTTCTATTCTTGATATTTATTTCTAACACTTTTTTTCTACATTAACTATCAAAAGATGAGTTTCAGCATTCTTTTCTCAGCAGGCTAGGCCAAAATAAGAATTCTTTGAAAAAAAAAAAAAAAGTGGGGGGCATATTTTTCAGTAACTGGACTAGTTCCTTTACTGTAAATAATGATTTTCCCTAAGAAAAATTTAGTACTTGGTTAACAGTATACACCAGAGTTCAAAAACAGCAGGGTAACTAACATGAACTAAGCATTATTCTGTGTCAGGAAATCTAAGCATTTTACATGGGCTGTCTCATTTGATCCTCATAACAACTTTGTGAGGTAGATAACAGTCAGTTCTGCTCTAATGCTTGTTTTGAAAATGTGCATTTGTTCCAACTGAGTTGATGTATTACAAAGCAATTTGATCATAACGTGAATTTTGTGTGTGATTTCTTCTGCAAGAAACACTAGGTAAAGGCAGAAAAATGCACCCAGATGAACTGGACTGCCTAGGAATTCATGAAACACACAGCTTATGTAGCAATTCAGATGTTTACATGTGCATGTGTTATGGGCCATAACACATTTGGTGGTATCACTTCCCATCCAATTTCAGATTAACCTCCTTCTACCACCCACCTCCAAGTACAATCCTAACAATACCCACTTCCATGTGCAACTTCAGATATTTTTCAAGAAAAAGAACTGTATTCATGGATAGATTTTATATATTTCTTAGTCAATAATATGTATAAAATTAGATAGATACTTTTTAAGAAAATTTCACCAATGAAGTTTTTGAGTTTTGTGATTCTAATTACATTTTTCCAATAATCCCCACGTTTTTTATTGTGTGATTTTATACCTCAAGATGATTTTTAGGAGCATTTGTTACAATATGACAAAACTATATTGTTCAAATTCCCACTTTACAGATGAGGAAACGAAGTCATGGACAGGTTGTATAATTTGTCCTAAGTATGTGGCTTATAAGTGGCACAACGGGATTTGAAGTTAGACCATCTTACTTCAGAGCCTGCATTCTTCATTGCAACTTGCTTCCCATAATTAACACCAAATACTTCTATAGTAAGTCATCACGAACACAGTTAATTAAAAACTGCTTTCCAAATGCAATATCCATCTGATAGGGCTCAGAGTTAAAAAAATTCAGCACACAGAAGTTTACCTAAAAAAGCATAAACACTATGTAACACATTAAAAAAAGACAAAAAAACAAAAAACAAAACCTACTGAGGCAGCTTTATAACCCTATACCAAAAGAAAAAAATATTAAGTGTTGGAGAATATATACTAGTCGAAAGAGACAAAGAATAGAATTTCTATTTGATTCTTTCACAGTTTCTATTGCTCTCATGGGATTTCTTATCATTTCATTCATTCAGAGTGCATTGTCCTTTATTTCAATGGTCACATTTTTTAATAGTTGCTTCAAAATGTTAGTAGGTTCATTCTAATGTCTAGGTCACAACAGATTTGGTTTCTAATTTTTTTTTTTCCTTGAAAATTGATCATACTTTCCTGGTCATTATATTCTTTTGTTATTGTGGCTAAATAGCATAAAATTTACCACTTAAATCATTTTTAAGTATACAGTTCAGTGGCACTAAGAATATTTACAGTATTGTGACATTATTACCAACATCCATCTCTAGAACTTTTTCACCATCATAAACTGAAACACTACCCATTAAATAATAACTTCCCATTCTGATGGTTCCTATGTTCAGTAATTTTAGACTGTATCTTAGACATAACATTATATTGTAGAGACCCTAAAAATTATTATACTCTTTGGATTAGTGTTGGGTTTTTGTTTGTTTTCGAATGGATTAGCCTGGCAGTGTTCAAGATGCAAACTCTGTCTCAAATTTCTGGTTCATTCTTTTAGTTCTTTACTGTGCTGCTCTGAATCTGCCCCGCCCAAGTGTGGTTCATAAGTCAATCAGAATCCTGGCCAGGGTTAATCACAGATCTTAAGTCTCCTCCATTCTGATTATCTACCTTCTAGATTTTCCCCGTAACTTTCCAATGTGTGTTTTCTTGAAATCCTGTCTTTTACTTCTTCACAGCACAAGGACTACAGGTTTCCTTTCAAGTTTTAGTCTTTGTATATAATGCTACTGCAATCTATCCTCTGGATAAATGCCATAAAAACAGGAAAAATCATACTATGCCACCCACTTCTTTCAAGAATTAATTTTCCTTCAGTATGTTATCGCTTTTGCTTTTCTTTACTCTTCTGTATTTTCAGGTTGTTGTGTTAGTTTATTCATTTTGATTTGTATTTTTCCCGAGGGTTTGTTGTTGCTGTTGTTGTTATCTACGGGAGGACCAAACTAATATGAATTTACTTGGCCATACTGAAAGCAGACTGCTGACTTAATTTTAAATTCATTTTAATATTGGGTAAAAACATTTTAAAGTAGTAAAGAAGTTTATTATTTAATTATTTTTTAAGCACACAAATATGTATAATGTGCTAATTTTATAAAAATCAACTAAGACATTCTCTACAACTAAAGAATCCAATGAAAATTCTAGGGATGTTCACTGAGATATCTAGACCCTAAGAAATCAAGTCTACAAATAAGTATCAACGTTTCATGACAAAGCAGCCTCTGCACACTGGCCTGGTTTCCCTAGTTCAGTTTTAAAGATGGCTAACATAAATAAGAAAGCAATTTTTTTTTTTTTTTTTTTTTTTACATTTTGGTAAGTTATCATTTTAGTTTCTGTCTCATATCCAATGTGTTATGACACATATGACTAAAAAATGCTATCAAGTTGATGGTGCTTAAACCATTCTCAAAAGTAATTTTCACTGATTAATTTTCTCAACCTCGTTTTCTTGAGAAATGAGAAATACTAGAGAACAGAGTACAACCCTACAGGATACTTCATTCACCTACTTTTATATTTAATCATTTAAAAATAACAAGTTATTTGAAAATTTAATACACTTTAAAAATCTCTGCATTTTCACCTCTGGTGGTAAAGCCTACTGTGGTTATCTAGAGGTATCATTCTACAATATACAAGACTTCAGAAGCTGAGCTCCAAAACTCCCACTAATAATACAGTTCAAGAAAAATAATTTGAATTTGCAAACAGTAATGATTCTTACTTTTTTTTGAGATTATTAAATGTTTTAATGGAATCATTCATTTAAAGAGACTTTTATCTTACAATTAATTTTCCAGTTACTAAAATGTTACATGTATAAATTTTTAAAAATTATTTATTTTTAAATTTTTTTACAGACTGCATTTTGAGTCACTGTACACAAATGGGGTACATCCATTTCTATGGTTGTACACAACGTAGATTCATACCATTCGTGTAGTCATACATGTACATAGGGTAGTAATGTCTGTCTCATTCCACCATTTTTCATATCCCCCTCCCTCTCATTTCCTTTTACATAATCCAAAGTTCCTCCATTCTTCTCTCACTCCCCACCGCCCCACCCCCATTATATATCATTCTCCACTTATGAGGGAAAACATTCAGCCTTTGCTTTTTTGGGATTGGCTTAATTCACTTAGCATGATATTCTCCAATTCCATCCATTTATTTGCAAAAACCATATTATTATTCTTCTTTATGGCTGAATAATATTCCATTGTGTATATATACCATAGGTTCTTAATCCATTCATCTGGTGAAGGGCATCTAGGTTGGTTCCACAATCTAGCTATTGTGAACTGAGTTGCTATAAACACTGATGTGGCTGTGTTACTGTAGTATGCTCATTTTAAGTCCTTTAGGTATAAACCAAGGAGTGGGATAACTGGGTCAAAAGGTAGGTTCATTCCAAGTTTTCTGAGGATTCTCCACACTGCTTTCCAGAATGGCTGCACCAATTTGCAACTCCACCAGCAATGTAAAAGTGTGCCATTTCCCCCACATCGACACCAACATTTATTACTGCTTGTGTTCTTCATAATAGCCATTCTAACTGGAGTAAGATGAAATCTTAGAGTTGTTTTAATTTGCATTTCTCTAATTACTAGAGATGTTGAACACTTTTTCATATATTTATTAATCACCTATATGTCTTCTTCTGTAAAGTGTCTGTCCAGTTCCCTGGCCCATTTATTGATTGGGTTCTTTGTATTTTTGGTGTAAAGTTTTATAAGTTTTTTATAAATTTTGGAGATAAGTGCTCCATCTAAAGTATGTGTGGAAAAGATTTTCTCCCACTCTGTAGGCTCTCTCTTCACGTTCTTGATTGTATCCTTTGCTGAGAAAAAGCTTTTTAGTTTGAGTCCATCCCATTTATTGATTCTTGCTTTGATTTTTGTGCTTTGGGAGGCTTGTTGAGGAAGTCTGATCCTAAGTCAACATAATAAAGATTTGGGCCTACTTTGTCTTCTATTAGGTGCAGGGTCTCTGGTCTAATTCCTAAGTCCTTGATCCATTTTGAGTTGAGTTTTGTGCAGGGTGAGAGATAGAGGTTTAATTCCATTTTACTGCATATGGATTTCCAGTTTTGCCAGCACCATTTGTTGAAGAGGCTATCTTTTCTCCATTTTATGTTTTTGGCTCCTTTGTCTAGTATGAGATGACTATATTTATGTGGTTTTGTCTCTGTGTCTTCTATTCTATACCATTGGTCTGCCTATTTTGGTGCCTTGCAAATTCAATGCATCAAAATGAAATTAATAAGCCCAATGTCATTTGAATGACATGTATAGATATGCAATACAGTGTGAAGGAAAAAAAAGAAGACCTCATCCACAATTCTGTTAAATTTCTTATCATTAGAATTATTAGAATTTTTCATGTATTTTAGACTTTGAACAAATTCAGTGACTTATGATTGATCAGAATTATAATTTCTGGAGACACTTTAGATAAAATGTTAAAAAATATTCAGGGTCAGGCACAATGGCACACACCTGTAATCCCAATGGCTTGGGAAGCTGAGACAGGAGGATTAAGAGTTCAAAGCCAGCCTCAGCAAAAGTGAGGTGCTAAGCAACTCAGTGAGACCCTGTCTCTAAATAAAATACAAAATAGGGCTGGGGATGTGGCTCAGTGGTTGAGTGCCCCTGAGTTCAATCCCTAGTACCCGCCCCCAAAAAACAAAGAAAGAAAGAAAGAAAAAATTGTGGACTATTACTGTGACCTTTAGGAATCCATTACATGCCTCTAAAGTCAACCAATCTAATTACAGACTTAGAAAAAAAAGATGAGAATTTTTCCAACATTACAAAAAATTCCAAATATACAGAAAAGTTGAAAACAAATGTGAAGTGTCCATCCAAAGAGCCACCACCAAAAGTCAATGATTACTATGTAACCTGCTCTATCACATTTTTCCATCTCTCCATCCTTCTATCCATCATTAATCCATCTTATTTTTAATGAATTTCAAAGATGCCCTTTAGTACTCTTTAATCCTAAACATTTCAATATGCTTATTAGCTACAGTTTAATATGTATTTATATTTCTTTTGAGATTGTTTACATATAATAAATACATAAATCCTAAAAAAAAAGAAAAATAATTTGGGTGCCAGCTAAATTGTCTTCCAATTCACTGAAAAAATAAAAAGACACTGAATGCAATCTCTATAATTTCTAAACAAGGAGTACTACATTATTGGTTATTTGCAGCTACAAAGAAAAGGGTCAACAACAGAACATATTTTTTTTTCAGTGTAGATTAACATACTATTGTATAATAATCCATAAACTATGATCTCTCCCTCCCTCTGTCTCTCTCTCTCTCTCACTCACACACACACACTTTAACCAAACTAGAGAGAAAGTCACAATATTCTAGGTGCCATATGGTAAATATGACTTATACCATACCACATGGATCTAGTGAAACTCACTGTTTTATCAATAAACACAAAACTCAACAGCAAACAAAGATCTACTTTCTATCACTCCGTTTCTTTTTAAAGTATCTCAATGCCTGAAGAAATCTATAAGACACTTGGAAATGATTACCTAGTTTCTTTGAAAAATGAAAATGGAATGATTAAATTTAAATCATGGAAATATATTCCAATAATTGTAATTTTCTGGTTACAAACCTTGTACACCAATCAACCAAAGCTGTAATAATAAAACTCAAATCAAATTGGGGATAAAAAAAATATCAAAGTCTACAGAAATGAATCTTGGGAAATGATCTGAGGATTCTAAAAGGCAAACACTAGCTTTCTAGAGAATGAATAATGACCTATGGGCAAGCAAAGAAGGCACACAGCAGGAGATAGACACACACAGTAAATACAAAGAGATAAAACAGATGAAAGAGACATTGGACTGCAATAAAGAGGCAGAGAGATAAAGGACTGAAGGGTGTCAGAATGAGATACGGGCAGAGAGTTTTAGGGAGGGGGGTCAAATAGAAGGAAATAGAAAAAAAAATCACAAAGGCAAAAGCAAGATACACTGAAACAGGAGCATAAGGCCTACTAAAAAACCTAGCTGTGAGTGTGCAAGTATCCTTTTTCAATCTTATTAAATAGGAAAGTTCTCTATTCATGAAAAATAGCAATTCAGATACAGGATAAAAGATAGAAAGGCTTTCATTTCGTATGTAGAGAGAAAAAATGACTCCTCTAACCAATGACTGCTCAATAGACTTAAATATTCTAAAATGCAAACCTGGCAAATTATCCCTTCACTGACAAGTGTTATGTGTCTTCCCTTTCATCTATAGAATAAGGTCCCTGAACTTGGCAGAGCATATGAGCCACTTCAAGTCTTCAAACTGCCCAATGTCTTAGCCTTTTTTCCCATAACAAAACACCATAAACCAGGAAGACTATAACCAACAGAAATTCATTTCTCTCAGTTCTGGAGGCTAGAAGTCCAAGATCAAGGCATCTACAGATCTGGTGCTTAGTAAGGGCCTGCATTACAGATGGTGCCTTCTCACTGTGTTCTCACAGGGTAGAAGGGGTAAGAGAGCTCTTAGGGTTCTAATTCATAAGGGTCCTATGTTCATTCATAACAGCTCCACTTTCCTGACCTAATTACCCACTAAGGCCCTAATACCATTACGCTGGTGAAGTATCAACATATTAATTAGGGGGCAATGGTGGTTGGGTGCAAAAACATTCAGATCATTGCACTTACTTTCCCAGACTCGCTTTAGAGTTTCCTAAAAAACTCAACCTGTCTTATGGCTCTGATCTTTTGTAGTCCTCTTTCCTTAATCTATACAATAAAGCATTCCTTACAAGCTCTTAGTCAAGTATCTTATCCTTCATGAAAGTTTGTCTAACCTCCTTCCTCCTACTTGGGATCTTCAATAACTCCCCTGAAGTTTTATTGGATCTCAATACTTCTATAGAACATACACTACATACTCTTTCATTTTTCAATGTTTTTCTCCCCTACTAGACTAGAATACTATGTCTTTGCATTATTACCATCTAACACTGAACCTCAAACAAACAGGGAGTAGTAATTGTTGAATGTATAGGTTAAGGCATGAATAGAACTTAACTACTTGATCAGAGTAAAGAGGAAAGAGAAAAGTACTTCTCATATAGACTGACTTACCTGTTTGGAGTTGGTTAAATACAGTTTTGCTCCCAGATTTACAATCTGCAGTTTTACGAGATCGTCTTCACTCGTAAAGCTTTTAGCCATCTTTCTCAAAACATCAGGGGCAATTTTAGGAACTCGCTCACAGTTTTCTCCAATTAGCCAAAGAATACTTGCTCTAGCCACAGGAACCTAATAGAAACAGATTATAAGAAATAAGAAAATTAGTCTCCTTAATACTAGTGAAGGAAAGATTTTAAATATTATAAAGGACTTACATCTATTCATCATTAAATGCATATCCAGGAAATGCTCTTACATTTATAAATTTTCCTTAGTTATCAAAAATAAGCACACAGGTAATCTAATTAAAATAGATTTCGAAGAGAAGGCGTCAGAAAAGATTCACACAGTAAAAACCACTGGTCTGGAATTCTACCAGAGGATGGAAAATGCTTGGACCAAATCTGACTGACCATGCAGATGCTTCTAGATTGTTTATCACTGCTTTTGTGCTGTAACAGTAGAAGTGAGTCACTGCAATGAAGATTAAAAGGGTCTCAAAACCAAAAATACCGATTACCTAGCAATTTATAGAAAGGTTTGCTGATCCCTGCTTTAGAGCAACAACTCTCAAACTTCAATGCCACAAAAACATCTAAGGTTCCTTACTAAAAAGAGCAGGTTTCTGTGAACTAAGGAATCTATTGCATTAAGACGCATCATAGATGATTCCTAAAACAGGTGGTCCATAAGCCACATTTTGAGAACATGTGACTAATATTGTAAAAGGGACAGATCCATTTACAACTACGATTCCAAATCAAAATTGTTACTATCCTCTAGGTATATTCATCTATTGTACTGGAAATAAATCAAACTGTAGATCATCAATGTCTGCTTGTAAAATCATGAACCCTTGTCTGTTATTTGGTCAATAGAAGAAATAGAGATAAATTTGTTCAACGTTGCACTTTGGCATTATGTTTTTAAAATAAAGTACATTTCAATATAATTTGTTTTCTTAAAAACTGCATTCCTACAAATTGGAAACCTTCCATCAGTACCATTAAGACCAACATTTTAGAGTATACAAATTAGTTTTATTACTATTTGCTTATTTGTATCCTCCCCCATGAGGAATTTGAGAGGGTATGTAAATTAGTTTCTGTGAACATTTTCACCTTACATAGAAAATATGCCTGCTGTAATAAGTGAAAAGGTTAAAGGCTATCATTAAATGGTAGGATCATGAGAAAAGGCAACATTCTTTTTATGAAGTCTTTTTACAACTTCTCAAAGTCTTAATATTTTCTGAATAGTTTTCACAGTTATTCACAGTGTGATTGCAAGAGAAAATAGTGAGAATAAAGACTTTTCCATAGCTAAAATCTTATCACAATATCTACCATCTCAAATTCTTTCAAAATACCCACTTCCTAACATAAAGTGAAAATATTAACAAATATCCAAGTTGAATCATTCACCAGAATCAAAATGAGGTCATCAGAAAAACTTTAAAATAAAAAGTATATATTTCTATGTTTCCTGACATATTTATAATAGCATCATCTTTAAATTATTACTTAGAATAAGTTTAGTAAGATAGAAGAGATAAGTCTACTTATGAAATATAAAAAGGTCTAAATGCTATTACAAATCTATTCATGCAGTGTGATAAAACTAATATCCTTACTGTATACTGATTTCTGGAAAGAAAGAGGTTATTTCTAATGTTCCAAAGGTTACACTGCATTAAGACCTTACTCCCAATTTATTATTTTAAATTGGGCTAAAGAATAGTAATTGAGTGGTACATTAAATTTTCCAGTATGGAGCAATTCAAGTTGCCTGCAATAATGAAAGGTTCTTCTAAATAAGAATATATGAGCAACTTCAGATTTCAGTTATGCTAGATTTATTTTTCTTAAATATTTTTTATATATTACTAGTATAAAAACTAGAATTCTATCACATCACAATCTATTTCCCCATTTGAGGCAATTTTCCTGTGGTAGGACACTTATAATTCTCTTTTGCAATTAAAAAGACAATCCAAAATGAAGTAAGGTCTTAAAAGATTTTGTTCATATTCATAAATATATGAAAATTGAAATAACAACATTCAATATTCTAAGTATCATAATGCATATATTTAAATTTTTCATTTTTAAAAATAATTAAAAATCAATAAATTTTAATGACTACAATGAAAATCTTGTGAGGATAGTGGTGTAGAGGATAATATTTAGAATTTTCTAAGAATGGAGCTAATAACACCTCATGCAATAAACATTTTAAAAACTTGTAAGAGAAAATTATTCTACAAAAAAATTAAAAATCGATGCAAGAATATTTATACCAAACTCTTGGTAATGGCATTTTATTAAAAAGCTTATTGGGAAACTGACAAAGTCAATATTTCTGTGCATTTTGCTAGAATTGGAATCCTAAGATTTTCAGATTCCAGCCCTCCCTCTCTCAAATTAGAAAATTAGTTACTCTTTATTTGCCATGATTGTGTCAACCACAAAATAGGAAAACTGAACTAAAACCAACAAAGATACACACCCACAAGACACTTGTATGTGTGCACAGTCATATATGATATAATACTTTCATTATGAATTTCTGCTTTTCAGTATTATCAAAGACAAACTGGATTGTAAATGACTTAGCCTGATTCTTTATTCTGAATGTCCTCAGCATGTGGTTAAGTGCACTTTTCAAATCTTCTACTAGAGGCAGCTTCCACTGCCATTTTAAACCATTAATATCTAGAGTGGGGTGAAGATTCCTGGTTTACCACAGTAGTTATAAAAGACATCTAGAAATATTTTACAGATCACTCTGTAAGCAGATCAATTTAAAAACTATTGTGTTTCAATACCAGCTCACTGCACAGTGCAACAGTCTAAAGTAAATTCTGCAAAAGCATCGATTTTATTTTAAATTTGTCAAAGGCAAAAATCAGACATTTAGACACAATGCATACCAACATCAAATCGGGTGCAATATTCTGTATCTGGACTTAATATACAATAAAACTTAAGCCTGAGTTATGTTAGGTTGGAAGGGCAAGGAAGGATAACTTTTTTAAAATGGAAGGAAACCAGTGAGAGGCACCTGGGCAAGGAGTATATAAAGAGGTATTTTAACACTACTCAGTAGTCCTTATAGATTAATCTCCCAATTGTTCTTTTATAATACAAAATCCCCACCTGTCCCATTAAACATTATGTGAAATCCTATTAGAGCAACCCTCAGGTAGTATGCTTTTGATTCTGGAAGAGCTTTAACACCAAAAGTAGTATTTAAAACAAATGAAGGACACACCAAAGGATAAAATATTCACAATCAGAACACATAAGGTAACTGTACTACAAGCATAACAATTTGAATGAATTCCAAAAGTAGAGTAAATTTAAACTTTAATTCTCATATTTTCAACTATGCTATGTAAGTACATAGCCAAGGATTCAAAGTCTTGAATAGGATAAAATCCCTACACTTCTTTTAAAAATTACATAGCTAACATTTACTGGGACTTTACAACTTGCCAGTCACTGTTTTTGAGAACTTCACATATTTTCTTAACCCATCATTGATAAGGCCTATAAAATAAGCTCAACCATTATTCCCACATGATATAAAAGAAACCTGAGAACCAGAGGGGTTAAAAAGTCTGCCCACATTTCATTGCTTGTTAGTGGTCAGAACCAAGACTGGAACTCCAAGTCTGAATTCAGAATTCATATTATAACACTGAGTAGAGGCAAAGTGAGAACAGCAAACTAAGAAGGTCAGCCAGTAAGGCAAGACTGGTTCTGGCCTTAGATTCATCGTGTGTATCATGAGGTAGATAATTTCATCTTAATGCACTTCATTTACTCAAACAAAGGATTGTTCCTGTGTTCCCTATTCTCCTGCTATCTTGTGCCATCCCTGTTGTTTCCCCAAGAGCCAGACTTTTCAGTTGAATTTGAACCCTATCATCTGCTTTTCGAATCCATTCTCTTAGATGGTACACAATACACAATCTTTATGGGAAGTTGTAACTCTAGTTATTAGAATCAACAATAAGAGTAGATATGAAGACAAAATAGCCACTGGCAAGAGAAGGTAGAAGCTCAGATCTAAGCAACTGATGTGAGCCTTACTATTGTTAGCTTTAAGATAAATACACAACTGCCATGAAGCTTTAATAATTCCCTGTGGGGGGGAAAAAATTTGCCACCAGGTGTATTTAAAATTGGTCTGAAATGGCAGGCTCTTAGCCTTGCAATTCACTACCTTTCATTATACAAATATCCATCTGAAAAGATTCTGAGTACAGATTACCCCTCTACAAAGAAGGAAATAATATACTCTCTCCCAAACTACAACCCTATTCATAAGAGAACATTAGTTGGCAAAACAAACCAACACTCAAGGGTCAGGCATAGCAAAAGGCAAACACAATGGATAAGAAAATGGATGAAGAGCTGGAAGAAAAACCAGCAGTGCGTGTGATAACAGAACCCACAAGGAGAGAATGTTTTAAAAGGGAAGAATTGACTAGCACAGTTAAGTACTAACAGAAGATCAAGGAATAAATGGAAAGAAAATTATCTACCAGATTTAATAAGTAGGAGATAGTAACCTTGGAAAAAACAGAATTAGTGTAGTTTTGGGGAGTCAAAAATCAGATTGTGATGGGTTGAGGAATGAGTGGGAAGCAAGGAAATAAATTCTTTTCAGATAATTTCTTTAAAACGTTAGTTTTAGAGAAAAGAACATGAAGTAAATGACAGCAAACACTTATGTAGTACCACTATGTGCCAGGTAATGTTCTAAGAGCATTATCTATAGTAACTGAAGTAATACTTACTATATCCTAGGCTTTTTTTGTTTGTTTTTTACTATCACCATGGGGAAAGTAAGGAATACAGCTGTAATGTGAAGACAGAGCTGGAAGCAGGGCCAGGATTAATATATTTTTATTTACTTTTTTTTGGGGGGGTGCTGAGGATCGAACCCAGGGCCTTGTACTTACAAAGCAAGCACTCTACCAACTGAGCTATCTCCCCAACCCCTTTATTTAATTTTTTTACAAAATTTTTTATTTACAGAAAACCTGTAAGGAGAGTAAAAAGAATTTCTGGATGTCCTCCATCCACATGTCCCAAATGTGAACATTTTTACTGCATTTGTATTATTTATCTTTCTACTTACACACATATATTTTGCTTTCTTAACTGATAAAAGCTATGGTATATACACAGGACATATATTACCTATTCAATGGGTTATAATTTCTTGTTATAACCCAAAATACTTCCATATAAACATCATAAACTAATGAAAAGGTTATAGAACCACTGCAAAATAGTTTTAAAATTGGTAAATTTTACACTAAAATCAATACTGCTGTCTAATGTACACATTTTACTGAAGTTCTGATTTGTTTCTACAATAGAAAAAACAAAATTTTATGTTGCACAGTAGTGTCAGGTCCATTTTAGTCTCTTAATCTGAAATACTGAGATTTTCTTTGCATCTCATAACAGACATTTTTAAACAAATATAATCCAGTTATGCTATAGAATACCCTTAGCATGGATTTGTCTCATGCTTCCCAAAGATTCGATTCAAATCATTCACTTTTTTGGGGGGGAGGTGGGGGTACTGGGAATTGAACTCAGGGGTACTCAACCACTAACCTACATCCCCAGCCCTATTTATTTAGAGACAGGGTCTCACTGAGTTGCTTAGTGCCTTGCTTTTGCTAAGGCTGGCTTTGAACTCAAGATCCTACTGCCTCAGCCTCCTGAGATGCTGGGATTACACGCATGTGTCACCATGCCCTGCTCAAATCATTCACCTTTAGCAGGAATGAAAGGGCACTGATGCGGTTCATTTCAGCAAATAATATCAAAAGATACATGATCCCAATATTAACAATGTTAACTGTGTTCATTTAATTAAGGTAGTGCCTGCCAGGTTTCTCCACTGTAACTCACTATTTAACCTTTTAACTAAGAAGTAGTTTATGAGAATATATCTCAAGATAGTACAAATATCATGTTACTCCTCAAATTTTCACCCACTAGTTTTTAGTATTTGCTGACAATTATTGTCTGAACAATTGCTATGGTTAGCAGATGGTGATGATTCTAATTCCATCATCCCATCATTCCATACATTTATCAGTTATTTTATGAATTATAAGGAAAAGTTTTTATTTCTCCTCTATTTACTCATTTATTAATTTGTTCACCCATTCATCCCTCCATTTATTCCAGTGTAGACATAGATTCTTACCTATTCTGTGGGATATAATTCTTCACTATCATTTTTTTCTGTTGCTGAAATTGGCCAGTAGGAGCCCCATGTCCCTCTAAGTTTGCTATTATGTCCTTTTGACATGTCTCTATTCTATGAACACTTTAGAGAATGGTACTTAAAAACCAAAATCTACCATGAAAAGAAATGAAGTACTACATTCTACAAGACGCATGAACCTTAAAAACATGTGAAGCGAAAGAAGCCAGAAACAAAAAGCCGCATACTATATGATTCCATTTATATGAAATATCCAGAATAGGAAAATCCATACAGACAGAACGAAGATTAGTGGTAGCCAGAAGATAGAGTAAAGAGAGACTACTGGGTAATTTCAGAAATAGAAATCTTTTCTTTAGGGGTGATAAAAATGTTTTGTAATTACATAGTGGTGACGGTTGTACAAACTTATGAGTATGCCAAAACCCACTGAATTATACATTTCAAAAGTTAAATTTTATCTTCTGAAATTATATCTCAATAATAAAACAAAACATGATCTCATCTCATGATCACAAACTGCTCATTGGTACTGGAGCATTGTTTCTAGGCCTGTGTAAGGGAAATAAATGTTTGTATGTTTATATTCACACATGACACAAGTTTGGATCAACACATATATGCACATATACACTCAAATAACATCTAGCAATCTCTCTATAAAGTCATGAAGATCACACTGCCCTCTTCAATTGCATCCCAGCACTTCGGGGTTCATTCCATCCCTTCCCATTTTCAGATCTGTAATTCCCTCCTTAACATTATGAAACTTTGGAACCAGAATTTAAACCCAGACACCTCAGCTCTCTTTACCATTACAGTGGAGAATGACCATTTATTTTAACAAATATAGTTTACTGAGTAAAATTTACTAGAACTCGGCAAATGCTTCTTAGTGAATACTCACAGTAATACTGTCCAAGAGCTTGGCCATATGTTTAATAATTTCTCCATGTTGTGCAGGTTGCATTTGTAGTAATTTCTTTATAACAACTACACTTTCAGCAACAACTATTTCTGAAAGACACAGAGATTATTCATATTAAATTCAATTTAAATACAATATGCTTGATGAAATGTAAAACCAGCAAAACATTCTGCATGTCTTAAAAGACTAGGTAAAAAATACAACCATGAATGTACACTCAGACTTTTTGAGTAAAAATGTCTTAAGAAGATGACTTAACTTCAATCTAATCTTTAACCTCTGTTGCTGTCTCCTAGCTTCTGTTACCCCTTTTCCATCTCCGCTTCTCTGTCAACAGCAGCTGAGGTTGGATTCTCCTGCTCACCATATTGTACAATGTGTTTGGCTTTTAACCAGAACTTGCAAATACTGTATTTTGAATCCCACCAAATATTAGTTACAAACAACTATCTATACACTAAACCACATTTCCTCCATTCTATAAAAACCAGTAATTAAAAATTGTTTTCATTAATATTGTCCAGAAAAGTGAGTGGTAAAATTAGTTTTAGTAGGAAAGGTGTTACTGTAGAAATACCATGGACTTCATGCTAGAGCACAGAGCCAAAAAGGGTGGAATTGTGAGCTGGACTGTCTCCACCTGTTTTGTGAACCCACTCTGCCTATCTCTCCCTAATTCTATGCCCTCAGTGACTGACCTGTAGACTCCATCAAGCAGACTCTAATGTCCCTGGATTCTAGCTGTGTCTAGGCAAAAGGAAGCAAAACAGGAAGTGGGGGGTGAGGAGCACTTATTAGGAATCCTTACCCTGCTAGCATCACTAGTAGCACCTGCACTGAAGGTATCAGTTCTTGTGAGTAGATCTCTCCTATGAGATCTAGTAGCTGGCTCTGCTCCCCACACCCCTTCTCTTTAATCCTCTGTGTGGTAAAGGTTTCCCACTATTGATAGTCAATAGCCCAAGAGTGCTACACTATACCTTGTTGTTTTCCCTTAATCCTGCCCACACCTTATAAACAGTCCTTCAGTAACTTCTCTTTAATCACCCCTTTTAAATGTGCTGATTCTTGCCAGGATCTAATTAATACAGTTAATTGCTACTGGAAGTGGCAAAGAAGCAGATCTTCAAATTCAGATTTGGGGATTGAGCTGTCACACTAAAGTAGCTAATCACAGATCCTGTTTCCCTTTTGGTGGCACCAGTAGAGAAATGTAATATAACTAATCTGAACACTGGACCTTGGGGAATGACTTTTACTTAAACGATTATTAATGTCATTGACACCAAAGAGGTAACTCAACACTGCCATTACTTACAATCCTCTAATTAATAGTTTCATAGATTTTAGAGATTCCCCTGACACACACTACAAAGGTTTCTTTTAAGAGCATTGAAATACCATGACTTGTGTCCTGTTAATTTTTATTTGGTATATTTTTTTATCTAGCTCCTTTTAAAAGTACAAATTAAATTCATATCATTACAGTCATTTAATAAATACATGTATTTCAAACTGCACACCTCTTTCTGCAATGGAATAAAAATTAATAAATATTAAATAACTTAACTAACATTAACGCTTTAGCTTACAAAATGTTGTCATATTTTATTTTCTTCTTATTGTAATATAAGGTAGCTACCTTATTATCATTTCAAAGATGAATAAAAAGAAAAGCACTGGAATTATATGACGTTGTCCAGAATTCAAACTCAGAACCAAGGAGTATCTTTCTATTCCGAATAATGCTCTGTGTTACTATGAGCAGGTACTACTTTTACATACCACCATCACTCATTGGTAAAAGGAAAAACAAGATAAATCAGAATGAGACACTGTCCTCATCTAACTTATTATATTCTGGTAGGAAAAAATAAAATGGTATGTAAATAAGTACTACACAAAGCAAAATATGGTAAGAACAGTTTTAAAGAAGAGCATAAAATATATTTTTTAAAAGCAAATTATTATAAAACTTGCTAAAGTAAAAAACAATGTTGCATAATTTTAATTATCCACATAAAAAGGAAGGATTGTCAATAGTTGATACATACATGTGACATCATTTATTGTTTGGACCTAAATTAGTTTTCTACTGTAGCTGTCAAAAATTACCACAAAGAGTGATTTAAAACAACACAAGTTTATTATCTTGCAAGACACAGGTCTTATGGAGCTAAAATCAAGATGTTGACAGGGCTGAAGGTTCTAGGGCAAAAATGTATCTCCTGTCTTCAACTTCTAGAGGCTGCCCACCTTGCTTGTTTCAAGGTCCCCTTCCAGAAACCACATCACTTTGATCTTTATTTCTGGTATCTTCTGACTTTCTTGCCTCCTTCTTTCCCTTATAAGGATTATTTTGGATTACTTTGGGACCAATCAAACAATCTACCCACCTCTTCAAATAATGAAACCTGAACTTCAGCATATCTACAAAGTCCCTTTTGTTATATAAGGTAACACAGTCACAGATCCATGCATTAGAACCTGTGCAAAAACAAAATTTTTAAAGGTGGGGGTTTGGGGGGTATTATTCTATCACAGCTCCTCATTCTCTTGTTATTTCCAATTCTACCCTACTTTTCCTTTATATTCCATCCTGGTTTCCAAAGACCTCAGCACTGTGCTGTTACTCTATTAGAAGCATAAAATAACCCTATATTTTCAACCTTTCCTATTTTTCTCTTTGTCCTCAACAATTCGAAAAAGTATAATCTACTATTATCTCCACTTTACAAGTGAGTGATCTAGAGCATAAGCAGACTGGGTAATTACTCAAGGCAGAATTAACATTTAAACATAGGTACTCTAGTTATACATGTAAACAAATAGCTGGCAGCAGAATAAGTGGCAGTATATGGGAAGAGTATAGTATATTTATTTAATATAACTCTTTCTATTAGACTGTGAACTCCTTAAAGGCAGGAACCTTTTATGAGCTAAATGAATCTATTCAACACTTATTAAAACCTCAACTGATTCAAGTCTTCAGCAAATGCTTATTGAATTATTAAAAAAAAAAAAAAACTGAACAAAATTTAAAAAAAGACTTCTAGCCCAATCTTTTAGTTCACAGTAGGTAGCAACAGGGTGACTCTGACAAGCAAATTTTGTTAACATGTACCTAAAATAAATTATCTTAGGCTTATTCTAAGCCTAAATAAACATAAATTTCTCCCACAAAAGTTTTATAAAAACATTGCTTATCAAATTTATCTTAAAAAATGGTAATACACCACCTTAGAGCAAGCTTCAATCTGCTTTGAAGATTCTCCCCATGCCAAGAAGGTTAAAGTCAACAACACTGAGGCAAGCAATAACCACAGATCCAAGAAGAATACGTTAAATATCTATAAAAACTGGAGTCTAAATGCTATTCCTGAGACTTAAGTATACTTTGTCTGAAGAGATGATGAGATATTCACTTGATATAACAAAAGACTCACAGATTTTGAGAGTCCCAAAAGAGCTTACAAATTTAAAGAAACTGCAGCTTCATTCATAGAATTTGTTCCTAACACTAGATGTTTTTAATAAGAAGGTAAAAGAGATCTGGTTGTAAGGAGAGGTCGCTTAAAATTTTTTAATTTTTTTTTTTTAATATTACTGATTTTAGTATAAATATTTTCCCTATTTATTTTAACTCTCACTTTTACTGAACCAGATTTCCAAACTACCGTTGGTCCCTTACTTATGAATTTTTAACTTTACCGTGCGAGAAAACTGATTGGCAGATTCATTAGATACCATACTTCAAATTTTGACTTTGGATCTTTTCCAGAGCTGATGAGAGCGATAAGAGGTCTGATACCCACTAGAGATGCTGGGCAATGGGAACAGCAAGCACAGCTCCTGGTCAGTCATGCAATCATGGGGGAAAGCAACACATAATCTACAGTGTGCTGTGTAGCTAAGCAAGGATGTTTGATAGGTTAGGCATATTAAATAAAATTTTTGACCTAATATTTTCAATTTATGATGGGTTTACTGGGACATAACCCTGTCATAAGGTGAGGAACATCTGTACCAGAAAAAGTATAGAATATATTAAAAAAGACAGTTAAATCAGGTGTTATGGGCTAATAATAATTATGCAATCGAACCCAGACAATTCAATTAAAGTTTGTTAATATTTGAACTATTAAAACATTTGAACAACAGAAAAAACTTGTGGCTATAAAGAGAATGTTGGTTTGCTAACAACAAAAATCTAAATATTAAAACATCAAAATTAAAATTAGTGTATCCTCTTAAATTTTGTAAGTGATTATAGATGATGTTAGTCCCCCATTATCAAAATTATGACAGTATCTTTCCTTGAAAATGCTATAGGAGTAGAATATTTATTTTTTAAAACAAAGTAAAAAATATCTTTGGAAGCATTAATGCTATGTTCAAGCAGAAACAACTTGAAGATTTCACACTGGGAAAAAAAGATCAACAAGTAAAACTGAGAAAATCTGAATATAACTTTTATTTGAAAGAAGTAATAGTGTCCAAACTAATTTCTGATACTTTTTATATGTGACTAAATTTTAAAAGAACAATTAGCCTCATGACCAAACCTTGGTTCAAAATCTTAAATAAATGTCATAGAACTATTTTCCCAAGGAGTGTATTTTATTTGGTCAAGAGAAAGCCATTATTAAAGATAAAGGAAAATAAAAAATGTTTTTAAAGTCACATTTTAAAGTGTTACCAAGAAGCAGAGATAAAAAGGATGCAATTGTTAAAAACTGAAATAGATGACATTTATTATCCATCTCCTCTAATTACCTTATATAATAGACTTCTTCAAAAATGTATCTCCCAATCTTCATTAGCACTTATTTAGAGTTTTAATACTATGTCTAGTAAAATGTTCCACTGTATTATATCTTGAGTTTATAAGCGCAAACTGATAATTTTATGTTTACAACAAAAATCACTGTTACTTGGGAATAAATATTGTTTTAATTTTTTTCATGAGAAATACATTACAGTTTTCTAAAAAAAACCTGCCACGTGGGAAAAGATAATCTACACATGGTCTGGGGATAGCAGAATTATTGTGATGGAAAGTTATTTTTCAAATAAAATATAAAAAATAATTTTTCTTGTTTTGCTTCATGGCTGCTATGTCATATATATATATATATCTGTCTAAACATGACATAATTATATTTAAAATTCCACAAGTAATTTCAATGATTTTACACAGAAAATTACACCTTTCCTCTTTTAAAAATCTCATCTTAATCAAATCCATAATGAACATCTTCTAAATAAATTATCTGGAAGGTAAAAAGGTAACTCACCTTTCTTTCTTTTTTTCTCTAAATAGCCCCACTTATTCCAAAGTCATAGCCACAGAAAGAACTGACAGTTTACCACCAGTCACCTATTTTGTTAGATATTACATAACTAGTTTCTTAGAATGCTTAGATACTATTTGGCTTAAAAACATAAAGTGATACAAATTGATGGCTTTTAAATCTAGTTAATCTTGAATACAAAACTATTAGATAAATTTCTGGGGGAAAATGCAGAAGGTACGCAGTTGATATGTTTTTTTGATCTAGCCACTTATCTATGTTGTGAAGTCATTTGCCTGCTTTTAGCACCCTCTGCAGGTGAACCAATATCATGCATAACTTAGGTGTCATTGTCTAACTTTTTCCTCATAAATTTAAATAGTACCAAAGGAAAAAAAAAGCAGCAAAATAAACCTTTATGGAAAGGGTTACAATAAAGGTGATTAAACAGTAAAGAAGTAAAATGAATTAAATTTTCTTAGTTGAGGCAAGACAAACAATGTTTATGAATTATCCGGTTTATTTAAAAAATAGAATGTGCACTTCAAGACTAATATTGATATTTGTTGTGACCATACTACTGATGCACAGGGAAACTAAAATATGAAACTTGAAGATCATATTAAGAATATTCAAATTATAAAGTACTTGAAGATAAAATAAAACTATAAACTTACCATCCCTGTTGGAGAGCAGACATACCAGGCCATTGAGGCAGGTGTCTGTGACGTCTGAGATGTTGGTTGCACATCTGCCTATAGTCTGAATAGTGGCTGCTGCAAATTGTTTATCCTGACTTTTCACGTAGGTCTAAAAAATATTATTTCAATTACTTAGTAGTGCTAACAATGAACCCAAACACCCTATTTCATTAAGTTTTGTCAATGCAGAAGAATCCCAGAACACATATCTTCTCAAAAGCACAACAGAATGCCCAACTGATGACTTAATTTTTTTTTTCTCCTAAAGAATGTGCCTATAGAAAAAGCACATTTTCAAGCCAGGCTCACTCACCTGTGGCCACAATGGCTTGAGACTCCAAAACAGAGAGTGGGGAGCAGTCACCCAAAGATAGCAATTAGTTTTAGGGCAAGGTTGAAAGAGATGATGAGAACTCTCTCTTTGGAGGTTTCAGTTCATTTAACCAGCAACATCTGTGAATCTACAGAAAAAAAAAGGCTACTCTTATAAAAACACTAAATCTAAAAATGGGGCTAAAAGGAAGAAAAGAACCAATATGCTATTAATAGTTTACTTTCAAAGGGTATCAGGATGGTTGTAAAACTACAATATCTACAGTGAGTGGTATTTTAAAAAAAACTGTAAATATGCTGTTTAAAACAAAGTAAACCACAATAGTTTTAAAACAGATTTTCTTTTAAAATATACTGTAGTGGGTATATTTATAAATTTTAAGGAAATCAATGGTTTAGCAAAAGGAACCAAAAATATTTTCACAAAATTTACTCTAACCTTTATATAACCTTCACTTTAATTAGAACTTTCCTAATTTAAAACTAAGCTTTTATTAATTAAGAGAAATGAGATATACTTTTAAAATACATCTTTATATTTTACATATTATATATTAAGTGGAATTTTGACTTAAATTTCTAAGATTTCTAACCTCAAATGAGAAGTAACCAATGTAAAATTAACACTGATTACCTTAAATGCAAAAAAGAAAATGTATTAAAACAGTATCTAAATGACAAATAGAGGAGAAAAATCTAAGAATATCTTAAAAATATAAAAATTTAATGAAAATTGTATCATGAAGGCGATTAAATGTTAAAGAATTAAATTAATTAAATCTTAGTTTCATGAATATTAGTTGTATTTTAAAATATTTCCCAAATAGATTACTAAAATCTCACAAAAATATATTTATGTCTTTGAAAAAAATCCCTACTTTACTCAAAAAGTTATTAAAAGCAAATTGTACATAACCACAAACATAATACATGAACAGACAAATAAGGTACTAAAATTTAGACAGAGATACTAATAAATACATGAAGGTTGGGGACACAGTTCAGTGGTAGAGTGCTTGCCTAGCATTGTGTGAGGCCCTGGGTTGAATTTCCAGTAAAACATACACACACACACACACACACAAACACACACACCCTGTGAACAAAAGTGAATACATGAAGCTGAAGAAAGAATGTATTTAAAAGTTCAAAATGGACTCAATAAACATCCTGATAGTAATGAAATAACTGAATCAAGAACATTCTGAAATAGAGCAACTGTGTGAACTCTATAAAACTAAGATAATCAAGACTCTCTTTGCACAATCCCAACAGATTTGACAAAGGACAATGAAAGGATACCCAAAGAGATACAAGGGACAAGAGGAAAAGGTCTTGATAAGATAAAAAAAAAAAACAAAACATAAAAGCAAAAAATTGTAAGAGTAACACAAGACACTAACTAAAATAAATTTTTTTAAAAAATTTTTTTAAAAAGTAAGGAGCAGAAAGATCAGTAGAAAAAAGGGAAGAGAACTGGGAGGGAGGAGAGGTGGGAATGGGGAAACACTGGGAAATGAATCACAGCAAATTATATTCCATGCATTTTAAAAGGTCAGAATGAATGCTAATGTTATATATAATCAAAAGGCAACAATAAAAGTCAAACAGATGTAATAAACTTACACTGAAGATGATAAAAAGAATCGAATTCAAGCAATGACCTACAACTATAAGTACTGAACAAGAAATTGAAATATTTTCTGGCATATGAAAATGAGTGGGTCTATAAGCCATCCCAATTTTATCAGAAATTTTTCTAGAAAAAATTTACAGCCAAAAAAGTAGCATAATCCAGTTTAGAACACTCATGGATACCTCAAAAAATTCTACTACTCCTGTAAACAGTATAAGACCACATAGTTACAAATAAATACAGTGATCATATTAAAAAATTTTAATATAGTCTTAAGGATGGGTTATGGCAACAAAATAAATTTATAAAAATTGAGGTTTGATCTTTTTTAAAAAATCCTGTTAGGGGGTAGTATGTGATTTATTTTCGCTGATGGGATGTAAAACTCACAATAATGACATAAGGTTTTGTATTGCTGTGTTCCACTAGTAAGGTTTCATACCTGACCCTTCCATCATGAAGGGTATAGTGTCCATGAAATAATTACTGAATAATATTTTTTAGAGAAATATAGTAAGGAAGCATCTTATCCATCAGCAAAAATAGTTTAAAAATGCAAATAAAAAATAACAATGAAAACAACAATTTACAAAATCACAGTAGAACAAGTATAAACCAAAAGATTTTTGAGTTCTACGTGAGTTAAGAGGAGAAGTTCTTAAAAAATCAAAGGTCAACTAAATAGGGACAATCAAAATTTCATGCATGGAGAGTAAATAAAGACCTACAGATGATGATAGTATGAACAGACAGAATTCTTAACAGAAACAAATCTTGAACAAAGAGGTAAAAGCTAATATCTTTCAAATTTTATGAATATCAAAGGAAATATCATTCTTATAAATTATATTTATTCTTGAATATTTGTCGATTTCCTAGTTGTTAATCTTGTCCCAAATCACTATTTTATTTATACAATTATAAAACTGAGAAAGATATCTGTAAGAGTGGACACATTTTAGATGTTATTTTATAATTATCATTGTATACAAACCTGAAATTCTCGTAAAAGAGTTGATATGTTGGCTTCATTTGCTAAGTTTGTCAAAATTTCAAGCTATAGTAGAAAAATAGAGAAAAGAAGCATCTTAAAACACAAATAAAAAGATGAATTGAATAGAGGCTAGGCATTTAATTCAAAGTTAATTTCTATTTTTTAAAACTCACATGGTCACAAATGTGACATCATTATATCCTTCAGGTGAACTTAAACCTGTCTCCTTATGTCTACAAATTGAAGACTTGATAGTTACATAGTTCTCAAAAAAAATTAATAGTAGAATCCTACATCTTCATTGTTTGTCCTAACTTTACAATTTAAATCTAATTAAACAACTTAAGCTTGTTTGACTTTAGTTTTTCACTAATGAAGTTAGAAAACAATTCATTCTCTATGTAATATTTCTATTTTCCACAAAACAAGTAATTCTCTTGTTTTACACTCCTATACCCTACCACCCCAAAGACTTGATATTTTAATTTTCTCATCTGAGTTTACAGATATAAATGGGAAGTTACAAGTTCATCTCCAATGGGTTCACTAAAAATATGTGGTTTTGTTCATTAAAAAAGTTAATCTGAAGAAAGGTACAAAAAAGAAACAGAACACAGGAGACAAACAGAAAACAAAAGGTATAGACATAAACACATTTATAACCAGAATTACATTAAAAGCAAATGATTTAAATACTCCAATTAAAAGGCACGAATTGCAGAAAAAGTTCTTTACATGGTCTGAGTATGAGACTTTTTTTAAATTATATACTGGGAATATTTTCTATAGGTTGTAGCTTGACTTTTCCTTTAATGTTATGAGAATATTTTAACTTTATGGACAACTTTTTTAAAACAATCGGAGATAATCTATGTAAACGATCTATGAAAAAGCTACATGTATAATGCAAAGAATTGTTTTTTCTCTAAACTATTTGGGACTAGTGTTGCTAATATATTGCCATATCATACCCAAATACTTCTGTGTGCATTTCTGATAAACATGGACAGTTTCTACAGACCACAATAAAACCAAGAAAATTAGGAAATTAACACTAATGCCTTATTTACATGTATGCATTTAAGTTTCACTTTCTAATAATGCATAATAAAAGGTTCTAATTCAATAGCACATATAGTATTTAGTTGTCTCCTTCAGTTAGTTCTTCAGTCTTTCAATTTTCATGACCTCGAAACTCTTCATAATTACAAACCAGTTTTTTATAAAGTATGTTTTTATTTGTGCCTTAAATTTTCTTACCATTAAACTCAGTTTTCATGAGGATAACATTCTGCTTCAATATTTAAGAATAGCTCATCCTTTCCCCATTGGTTTGGAATGTCTCCTATATAGTTACAATATATGTGGAAATGTTTCACATGCATTAGTGTGTTCTACTCTATTTTGTTTACTTTTCTGTCTAAATGTCAAAGGGTTTAATTATTACAGTTTTATATTTAACTTCACTCTAGATCATAGTTATCATTCCCTGAAAATATTTTTTCATAATCTCTTGTTAGCATAATTTCTTGTCTTGCTTTTTGTCTAATCACAAATTTCAACCTACCAATTCACCTAGCAACTAGTAACAAAAACTTCACAAAAATTCACCCAGATATCACCTTTCTCAGTTCTCCCTGAGAATTAGCCTCCTCTTTGTATTTATCACAGCACTGAATTCCAATCTATCATTTAAAATATACAGTACAAAAATTATCTATTTACTCCTTCAGTTCCTGTGAGTTATTCAAGGTGTAGACAGGTAGCATTGTCTTAACTTTGTATTTTTCGAATGCAGAATAGTAACTAGTATGTAATAACAGAGACTGGAATGTATAAAGAAAAATCCTTGAATGTATCCAGACTTTTATGAAACCAGGACTCCATTTTGCATATGCTAGAAGCTATAGAAATACCTCTTCAAAGTATACAGTTAAGAGTATCTGAAAAATTGAAAGCATACACACCTTCAGTGTCTTGATCATAGTTGGATCGGTTGACCTAACATAGAAACTCTTCAGGTAAGGTTCAAACATGCCCTAAATTGAAAAAATAAGTATATAAATACATTTATGATGCATCATTTGCCTCTTAAATTATATATTCACAATGCACATACCTTTCTTTGAATTGACATAGTTGCTATATTTTGTAGGACAATATACTGCACCTCCCTAGAAGTTAAAAGAGAATTTTACTGGGAATACTTTCTAAAGCAACATTTTAAGTAAACAGTACAATAATGAAAAAGATTTGAGCAGTAACTTCATAATAAATGACTCTTAATATTCAAAGTTTTTACTAAATCATATATTTAAGCTTTGTTTAATATGCATTTTTCCTATGAAGTACTAAAAAATTAAATGTGATTCATCATAAGGAAGAATAAAACCAATGTAAAATCATGACCTACCTATTGCTACGAAGTAAGCGCACTAGTGATTTAGAAATAATGCCAGCTTCTGATTTTGGAGATATGTGCCAGTACAACTGAGCAACTGCCATAACCACCTACAAAATAAAACATGAAAATAACAGGAACTGTGAACATTTTGAGCATTCTACAATTCCAAACACATTCTTACACATTATTTCCTTGAAAGTCCTACAAAATCACAGTGACGTAAAATGAAATGTGGAATTCTATAATGAGTTAGAGAAGTTTCCCCCCAAAAATTCATGTCTACCCTCAGAAAGTAATCCTACTTGGATGTTCAGTCTCAGCAGATGTCATTAAAGACTGAGACTGGCTGGACTGGAATGGGCCCTGAATCCAATGCAAGTGTTCTTATAAGACACAGAAAATGGGAAGGTAAAGAAGAGGCAGAGATTAGCGTGAAGCTTCTCTACAGGTCTGGGAATGCCAAAGTTCCAGAAACCACCTACAGAATAGGAAAGAGGAACCTTCTTTCTCAGAGCCTCTAAGAGAAATCAATCCTATTTCTACCTTGACTTTGGACTTCTGGCTTCCTGAAATGTAAGAGATTAAATTTCTGTTGTTTTAATCCACTTGGTTTGTGGCAATTTGTATAGCAGCACAAGGAAACTAATTTATCTTCAGAAAAGAAAACAGATGTTAAATGAACTGCCCAAGTTGTGACAGCCAGTACAGGACAAAGCTCAAAGTGACACTCCACATTCCATGTTCCTCCTAGTACTGCTGCTACTGCTGCAGAGACTGGGAATCTTTACAGAATTGTAAGTGTGCCTTAATGAAACCAAATGCTTCAGGATAACAGTAAAAAATAACTGAAATAAAAAAAAAATCAATACATGTAAGTTATAGCTAAGGAATTAATACTAATTCACTTTTGCTAGGTTCATGAAGACCTAATAAATATATGGCAGGAGTTTTATGTATTCCTAAATAGTATACAGCACATGAAGACACTTGAGGTAAAAAAAGATTTTCTTTGGAAACTAGAAAACATTTTAAAACTATTTTTTAAAAATGCAGTTTACAAAAGACAGCAAAATGAATCGACATAACTTTCCTATGTTCATATACAAATACATCACCATTTACAACCTTTAGAATGGAATCCTAATTAGAATATGTTATACTCTATGTATGTATAATATGTCAAAATACACTCTACATCATGTATATCTAAAAAGAATAAAAAAAGTTAAAACAAATGCAGTTTACAGGGTCCTAAATTTACAGTTGTTTTGCATTTTAAAAAATTTTTTTACAAGACTGACACATAGCTTTCAGACATTAGTTGGGAATTTTAGGAGTATAAAAATATTTCTTCACTTGTAATTTATAAATATAATTTAAAATGAAATTAAAATATTACATGAAAAGGTCAATTAATGATTGATCTAATCTACAAGGTGATAGTCATTTTCTAAAATACTAAAGCATGTTGGCTAGTATTAGTATATTATAGAAAAAAAGCTGAAGCCTAATTTTAATATATTTTACAGATAAATATTAAAGTATTTTCCATTACAACAAGTCTAATCCTACTGGCAAGGAAGCAAAGTGTAGTTCTATATATGTAGAGATTTCCTTTGGTATGCTATCTGTTTTAATATATTAGGTAGACCATGCCCAAATCCCATAGGACAAAATCTCTTTCCTCGGTATTTACAAACCTAACAGCTTAAAGTTTCAATACTCAGGATTTGAAATGAACAGGCTAACTTGTAAAAATTTCTAGAAGGAAGCCCCAAATTCTAGAAAGACTAAAATTAACAACACAGGCCTTCCAGAGTCACATTTTCCACAATCACATGATACATACTCTTAGTGAAGTGCATGCATGCTATAAACACTATCCTATGCTTTTTTTTTTTCCCCCTTAATACTGAGAATTGAACCCAGGGGACTTTATCACTGAGCTACATCCTTTGTCCTTGTGAATTTTTATTTATTTTATTCTTGCTAAGTTGCCAAGACCGGGTTCAAACTTGCAATCCTCCTGCCTCAGCCTCCTAAACCACTGGGATTACAGGAAAGCGCCAGCATACCCGGCTCATATTCCTATTTTTAGCCATTCAGGCTGCTATCATTTTACTTAGACTCTTAGAACAGTCTCCTAATATTCTGCTTCCTGTATCTATCTCCAATTTATATAGCACTGACTAAGGTTCCTAGAACAAATTTTCAGTCTCTGTAAACTAGAGAATAAGCTTTTTTTTTAAAAAAATCTACTCACAATTCTTCAAAAAGTTAGCCTTGACTTATATTTAGCAGCATCAAAAAACAAGGTACCAAAATATACTGGGAAAAGAGTAAACTGACTATTTGATACATCATCAAATAAGCAGGGAACTCAAAAAATATGGGGACAAATTGTGCAAACTACCTCTATGTGTTTTTACTATTTAAGAACATCAGTAAGTATTTCAATTATAAAATCAATTTCTAAGACAAAGAGAGACTAATATGAATTGATAATAACAATGAGAATTACATGATAGATTACAGCTACCTAGCTAAGCTAGAGCACAATAAAATATGAGCACATTTGATAACATCAGTGAAAAAACATTTTGGTTATAATAGGACACAGTTAATAAATAATAATTTATTTATTACTATGCATAAGATTAAAAACCACTGCTAATTACTAAGATACACAAAGCTTTAAGTTTTCAATTCTTGAGGATCAAAAAACTTGAAGTAATTCATGTGAAATTCCCCATATCTGAAGATTTTACTAACGTAAAATCATTAATAAAATTAATTAATACTTCTTGATTTAAAAAAAAAAAATTAAGAAAACTTTTAACAAGCTGGATGCCTGTAATCCAGATATTTGGGAGGCTAAGGCAGGAGAATCACAAGTTCAAGGCCAGTCTGGGAAATTTAGTGAGACTGACAAAAAGGTCATGTGATTGAGATCCCTGGGTTCAATCCCCAGTACCGGAATAGAGTTGGGAATGGGGATGGGAAAGGGAGGGAGGGAGGCAAGGGACAGGGGGAGGGAAAAAGGGAGGGGTGGGAGGGAGAGAGAAGGAGAGACAGAGAAACAGAAAAAAATAAATAAAACAGAAAACATTTAAATTGAATCTGTCAGGTCTTTAGAAATAACTAATAGGAAAGACGGGGTATAAAAGAGAAAATGAAATGAAACTATTAAAGAGGCAATCAAGAAAAACCCAGGACACTGTGCAAGACTTGAGAGGCTTTAAAAGATAAAAGAACCAGATGCAAGGCATTATGTAATGGTTTAGATAAGGATAAATGATTTAGAAAAGGATAATTTAAAATCAATTGGTATGAATTGTGATGAAATTTCACTTAAATAGAAAGGTGGTAAAGACTAACTAGAAAAAAAAGAAAATTAAAAAATATTGTGTACTGCCAGATACAGTGGAGCATGCCTGTAACCACAATGAGTCATGAATGATGCTGAGGCAGGAAGATGGCAAATTCCAAGCCAACCTAGGCAACTTAGCAAGATACTGCATCAAAATTAAAAACAAAAACAAAAACAAAAACAAAAACAGAAAGAACTTGGGGATGTACTGTAATGATACAACCTGCTTTCAAAAAAAAAAAAAAAACTGTATACAATGTGATTTTTAGCTTGGTTAAAGAAAAAATTATACACATACCCACACATGTAAATACATGTACATTTATGAAGATAAAAAGATTCTAATTTTATCACTACAGTGGCACAGCCACATCAATGTTTATAGCAGCTCAATTTAATAGCTAGATTATGGAAACAACCTAGATGCCCTTCAACAGATGAACGGATAAAGAAACTGTGGTATATATACACAATGGAATATTATTCAGCCATAAAGAAGAATAAAATTATGGCATTTGCAGGTAAATGGATGAACTTTGGGGAATATCATGCTAACTGAAATAAGCCAATCCCAAAAAACCAAAGGCTGAATGCTTTCTCTGATAAATGGATGCTGATATTTAATGGGGGTGTGCGGGAGGGGGCAAGGTAAGAATGGAGGAACTTTGGATTGTATAGAGGAAAATGAGGGAAGGGGAAGGGACAGAAGGAAGGAAAGATGGTGGAATGAGACACACATCATTACCCTATGTACATGCATAATTACATGAATGGTGTGACTCTACATTGTGTATGACCAGAGAAATGAAAAGTTGTACTCCATTTGTGTACAAGGAATCAAAATGCATTCTGCGGTTATGCATAACTAAATAGAAGAAACAAAAATATATACACATACCCACACATGTAAATATATGCATACTTATGAAGACAAAGAGATTTTAATTTTATCACTACCAATTTAAGTTTACTATGTGTGAGGCAAAAATTTTGTTATACTTTAGTCTCTTAAATTTTCTTCCAGGTAGATACAAACATTAGGGACACTGGATCTACTACTCTCAAGCATAAGAGTGAGAATATACACACCTCTTATATAAGGAAAGATATAATCTAATCAATTGAGAAACAGCTTGGGCTCATCGTCTTAGGCAAAGTTAATTGATAAAACCACAAAAAAGTAAATGAAGTTCATTAGGTCAACAACTATTAAACAAGGTATTCTCATCCAAACCTAATTTTGCATAACTGGAAACATCGAAGGCTGAAATATGTTTATGCATTACTTCTTAGAAATTACGTCTCTAAACTGTACCTTATTTTCCATGCTATATTTCTAACTACCCATTACATGTGCTTGGTTTACAAATAAATAAATAAATAAATAAGTATTCTATTAGCATGCTCAAATGTGATTACTAAATTTACATACTTTTAATCAATATTTTTAAAATATCTGTAAATTATTTCTTATAAGGTTTTTAACCTACCGCTGCATTCCTGCTCTGAAGTAAAGGCTTTGTATTTCTAATTAAGAGTCTATGGTCTGGATCCATAGTATATGGCTTCTTCCTGTCCCTGTCTTCAGTCTTTTCCTTCTGTTCATCATCAGATTCATAAAAATTCTTTTCATTGTCTTCTAGACCATCATCCTACAAGGAAAAATATTCAATCCAAAGATTAGTTCAGACCTTTAAGAGCCCAAATCTTACACTCAAAGAAAACTTTAAAAATTTTTTTCAAAATAAAAGTCTACTGTAGAATACTACTATGAGGGTAATTTAAAGTATATGCTATGGTTGGATGTGAGGTGTCCCCCAAAAGCTCAATGCAAGAAGGTTCAAAGGAGAAATGCTTGGGTTGTGGGAGTATTAAACCTAATCCATGACTTCATCCCTGATGGGATTAACTGAATGGTACCTGGAGGCAGGTGGGGTGTGGCTAGAGAAAGTGGTTAATTGGGGGAGTAGCTATGGGGTATATATTGCAGAGTGAAGTCTCTCTCTGCTTTCTGATTATGATGTGAGCTGCTTCCCTCAGCCACACTCTTCCACTATGATGTCCTGCCAGTCTTCTATGGACTAAGCCTTCTATGGACTAAGACCTCTAAAACCCTGAGCCCTCAAATAAACTTTTCCTCCTCTATAGTTGTTCTGGTCAGGTCTTTTAGTCACAGCAGCAAAGAAAGCTGACTAAAACAGTATTATACAAACTATATGGAATAAAAACCTTGGTTCTTCTCATGTTATATCACAAGGAACTGCCATTTAGTGTTAAAATGCTCCTGTTGTATACAGAGCAAATCTTTGACTATTAAATTCCCATATAGCTCAAAGGGAACAATGGACCGTTAGATTCTAATAAGACCTATAATATGAGAATAACTGAAACCAAAAACCATTTCCATAAATTGTCAGTCACTCTATAACTAGACCAAAGAGTCAGAAGAAAGAGGAGCATTTTTAATTAGTAACATATAAAAATAATAATAAAGCTCAACAGATAAGAACTAGTGATTAAGTAGGTTCCCGAGTCATTAAGAAAAAGTCTTAAGAGATTTATGAATACCCATTGGAGTTGGTTCCAGGCTTTTGTTTTAAGTGCAACTTCATCCCCAAAATAAACAAAAAGCACATAGAACTTATAAATCTGGACATACAACTGGCATTGGGAATTGCTTTCCTCTAAAAAGCATGTGGCAAATACATAAGAGGAGGCTGAGTGACCTAAAACCTGAGTACAGTTTTTAGCAGACACAAAAACAGAAAACAAAAACTGCAGCTTAGGAGTCACCAAAAGTACAATCCTACTAATTCTCCTAGTCTTTGGTTTAAAAGTTGGAAAGTCTACATTCTAAGGAGCAGAGATGATCAGACTGAAGATCAGCTTTGAATCATCAGCTTTTGAAGATCAGTCCATAATCAAGGATTATGATTACCTTACCTAACAACATGCCATTAGCAGACCAAAATCCATCATCTAAAACTTCAAAGTAGTTCAATCATTTATCAAGAAAGAAACAGTGGTATCAAGCATCAGGACACTGTTTCCATTTGGGAGGGAAAGCAAGATATTAAGTGGAAGAGACGTCTTCTGAAGTACAATGGTAATTTCTGCTTCATAATCTGGGTACTCATTATGTGGGTGTACTCAGCATGTGAAAATTCATGGAGCTATTTGCTTCTGACACATGTACTTTTCTGTATATATTTCTACCTCAGTAAAAATGTTTTTAAAATATGTAAGAAAAAAGTTAATAAAATGAGTATAAACAAAGAGAATAAAAACATACAAGGAATATAGAAGGGGATAATCATCAGGTGGATTTTTAAAATGAACTGTTAGAAACAATTTTGTGACCATCTAAAATTCATATATTGAAATCCTAATCCCCAGTGTGATGGTATTATAAGATAGGACTCTGGGGAAGTAATTAGGTCATGAGTGGGACTAGTAACCCTTCAAAATAGACCCCAGAGAGCTCTCACCCTCTTTCCACCATGTGAGAACACAGCCAGAAGATGGCCACCTATGCATCAAGAAGCAGACCCTTATTAGACATCATGCCTGTCAGCACCTGGATATTAGATCCCCCAATCTCCAGAACTAAAATACTGTTTGTTCTTTAATTCACCCAGTTTAGGATATTTTTGTTATATTAGCCTGAACTAAGACAGACTATGATTAATGTGTTCAAGGAATTAAGTGAAGATTGAACTTTTGGCAGGGAATTCAATCCAGTACAATTCTTACTTAAAAGTCTGTATCAATTTTTATATCACTTTTATATGAAGGGCTATAATTTCAGCAACTCATAGAGTTAATCAAATTTGGCAATCTTTTTAAAATCTGAACTTGACTGATATTACCTTTGGAATACTTCTGACTTAATTGGAAGATTTCTGCTCTCTTAGAGATAATATACCAGATATTTAAATACATTAAGTGAAAAACCCAAAGTTTATACCTTGGAGAACTTTGAATAGTTATAAAGTAATCACTCTCAATTATTATAGTATGTATATGATGGAATAAATTTTATTTTCCCCTTATTTGGAAACAGAAAAGCTGGTGCTGTTTAAGCAAGTAAATGATATATTATGAAAACTGATTAGTCTGCTTAAAAGTAAAAACAAATGAGTTTTAAAGACTTTGAAGCCTACTTTATAGGCAGAATTTACCATTGGCTCCACTTAGTAGTATATTAACCATATTTCATGAACATAAAAGAGATGAACCAACTTTGATATGCCCAATTTATATTTGAAAGCAATATTTCAGAAATATTCTAGTTTTAGTAGAATTTCTTAATCTTCATAACTTATTCTGTAGTTTATATTTCTTGTGTAGAGATTGATATTAACCAGTCTCAATTATACAACTACGAATTTGGAACTACGCATAAAGGTTCTATGAAGTAATCCCTTTTCCGAAGTATTTTACACATATTATTTTAAACATCTTGATATTTTAGATTCCTGGCACACACATAATAAAGGGCATAACTTAAAAAAGAAGTAAAGATTAAATTATATTTTCCATTGTCAAAGGATAGGAAAAGAGAAACGTATTTTAGAAATGTTAGCACCAGAAAGGTTAAAAAAAGGGTCAATTATTACATGTGTTATTTCTATTAAGCCTAATAAAATGAGGCATTATCATATGTGAAGTTTCTAGCTGGTGTTAATTAAAATATTTTAATTATTAATTAGTATCATTTCAATTAATCATGATATTAATCATAAGATTTAATATTATGGCTTTTTATAATGTGGCAATTTTTCTAAGCTATACAATCACTCAGTAATGCCAACTTTCCTCCCATATAATACTGACATTTCTATTACAAGACAGAACCATTTGATTGAAATCTGATTAATGCAGAAAACATTATCAATAAACCCATAAAATCTTATCTTTTACACTTTGAAAAACTGATTCTAGAGCTAAGGCAATTAAAATTAGCCTAGTTTATCAAGTATTTTAACAAACAAAAACACTTCCAAAGGCAAACCTCAAACTTTTGAGCAAAAAAGTAAGTAACAATAATATTGATTATAACCTCAGGAATAAAATAGTTTTCTATAGTTTCATACTGATATAAACAAGTGACTAACAATGAATGGGTGAGAAAGGATAAAACTTTCCTACAAAAGAACTTCAAATAATAACTATGATGATATATAAATGATTACTGAAGGTGTGAAATACAGTTCTATGGCAGCATCATATTCATACTTCAAGGCAATGTGTATCTCCAACAACCTATTCAGAAGTAAAAGTGTCTCCCAATGGGAATGTATAAAATGACTTAGATAAGGAGTTCCAGTTATAATGAGAAATCCCTAAAATGTATGCAATAAAACTGCTTCATAAAATCAGTATAAAATGTTCCATTTATAAATTAGTAATTTTTCTGTTTTAAACTAATTACATTATGAAATGAAAGTATATTAGTACAACAGACTAATTTTTCCATATATCTTTAAAAGTATCCATCAAGTTGGATCAGAAAAGACCTGCTTTGAATTCTTTCATGTGGAAAATAAGAATCAACTTATACTGGGGAAAACTCTGTGGTTTCCATAAAGACAATTTTAGAAATTCAATCTTAAATAGATAGACAAAATTATATATCCAGAATTTTATATGAAATTTGGGAGTGCTGTGGGGTAAAGGTGAAACAGAATCAATCATGAGTTGATACACTATGTACCCACATGATATGTACACAGGGAATCATTAAATCATTAGCCCTACTGTTGTATATGTTTAAATTTTTCCATAATTGAAAACACAGAGATTTACTTCGAAGACTTATCATTAAGCTCCAGTAATCAAGACACTGTGGTATTAAAGGAATACACAAAAATATCAGTGGAAAAGAATAGAAAGCCCAGAAATAGATTCATATAAATACAGTCATCTACACTCACAAAAAGAGTCAAGATAACACAATGAAAAAAAAAAAAAAAAGAAGTCTTTTAAACAAATGGCACTGGGAAAACTGGACACCCACATATTGAAAAATGAAACATGGACACACACCTAATACTCTCCACAAAAATTAACTCAAAATGGACCACAGATATAAATGTAAAACATAAAACTAGTACTCTAGAGAATACTACAGGAGAAAATTCAGATGAATTTGGATAGGGCAACTTTTATATACAACACCAAAGGCATGGCCTGTGAAAAAAATATTTGATAAGCTGGACTTCATCACAATCTTTTGCTCTGAAAAAGACAAGGTGAAGAGAATTAAGAGTAAATCCACAGAAGAGAGAAAATATTTACAAAAGACTCACCTGATAAAGAGCAATTGCCCAAAATATACCAAGAGCCCTTAAACCTTGAGAACAGTAAACAGGTAATACAATTTTTTTTTAATGGGCTAAGAACCTAAACAAACACCTCACCAAAATAAATAAATAAATAAAACCAAAAAATACATCTAGATGGCAAATAAGCATACAAGCAGATGTTCTAAGTCTTATGTCATCAGGGAACTGGAAATTAAAAGGATGACAGACTACTACACACCTGTTAGGAGGGGTTAGGCAGGAGGGAGCCACAAATAGAGCACAGAAGACTGTTCAGACAGCAAAACTATTGTCTATGAAAAACACAAAGGAGTATTAATGTCATCATATACCCGCCAAAATCCATAGGATATAAAATATCAAGTATGAACTCTAGTGTAAACTATGGGTTTTGTGTGATAAAAAATGTTTTGATATAGGTTCACTGATTATGGTAAACATATTGAGAAGGTGGAGGTTTAGCATTTGTGGAAAACTGCTATGCTATGTGTACCTATAACTGTTCTTAATTTTTTAAAGCCTATTTTAAAATACAGTGAGTTTAATATATACCCATGTCGCTCCGGAGGCCCTGGCTGGGAAAGAGGAGGAGTTGCATGTGTCGCTTCAGCTGGCGGGAGCTGCGGGAGCTGCGGGACCAGGGGCGGCAAGGGCTGGAGCTGCGGGACCAGGGGCGGCAAGGGCTGTGCGACCTCCTAGGTTTGTCAAATGGCTACTGAGATTTCTGAATCCAGTGGGGCTGATGGCAAAGGAGATGAAGGACTAGTGCCAAGTTAGATGCTGATTACTCACTTTACTGCAGAGTACTGTGAATATATGCCTGATGTTGCTAAATGTAGACAGTGGTTAGAGAAGAATTTCCCAAATGAGTTTGCAAAACTCACTGTAGAAAACTCACCCGAACAAGAAGCGGGAATTAATGAAGGTCAAGGAACAACAGGGGAAGAAGGGGAAAAGAAAAAACAGAAGAGAAGTGGAAGGGGTCAAATAAAACAGAAAAAGAAGACTGTACCACAAAAGGTTACTATAGCTAAAATTCCCAGAGCAAAGAAGAAATATGTGACAAGAGTGTGTGGCCTTGCAACTTTTGAAATTGATCTTAAAGGAGCACAAAGATTTTTTGCTCAAAAATTCTCCTGTGGTGCCTCAGTAAGAGGGGAAGATGAAATCATCATTCAAGGGGACTTTACAGATGACATAATTGATGTCATTCAGGAAAAATGGCGAGAGGTGGATGATGACAGCACTGAAGACCTTGGAGAAGTTAAGAAGTGATTTTGAAAAACTGGTCTATATTTAATGATCTGGACTGAGCTGATATGGCCAAAGGGAGAGAGACCTTTTAAATATATATATACATTTATCCTACAGTAAAACCACAGACACCCTTGGCATTTTCACTGTCCCGTACAAGGCTGCTTGGTGTTTTTTATTGCCAAAGTCTAATAAACAGGGGAGACTGTCATGCTTATGCACGACTCAATTTAGTCAAATAAAAATTTTTGGTCATTTGGTACTGACTTTTTCCTTTCTTTCTAACTTTTTATTTTGGAAAAACATTGCAAACATTTTTTTTTTCTTTTTGGCGGTGCTGGGGATAAAACCCAGGGTCTTGCACGTGCTAGGCAAGTGCTCTGCCACTGCGCTACGCTCCCAGATCCAATGCTGTGGACTTTTTGTGGGAAGCATTTCTGTTGGTTATCTTACTGATTCAAAGTTGAGTTATTTTTAAAAGGAATTTGAATTTGGCTTCCTTACCAGTAATGTTTCCTTACTTCTTTGGTGCCATACTTATAAGTGAGATTCTAATAGATTTATGGTTGAGCTTGTTTCATTGTTACCAACAAAGTTCATTTTGTGGGCATAACAACACACTATTGTAGTAATTGTTTAAGCTGTTCTGAAGACTGTTTGGTAAAGTATATTAAAAGCCTTAAAATCATGTGCACTGTTTGATCCAGTAAGCTACTTCTTTGATACTATCCTAAAGTATTAATCAGTCTTGCATAAAGTTATGGATGAGGGGGGGTTCTACAAAATATCATTCATAACATCAACAATTGCAGATTATATAAATGAACAATTGGAAAATGGTTAAAGAAGTGATGTACATTATGTGGTAGAATATTATGCATATCTTCAAAATTTTTATTTTCCAAGAATACTTAGCATGTTTGATAATATTATGTAGGGGCTAACCCCCAACCCATTTTAGGCATTCATTACTATCAGTGTCTTGCATGGAAGACCATTCAAAGATGCTGGGAGTTCCTGTTCTGGCTATATCTTATGAGTAAAATTCTGCTGACCAATTAAAAATAGTATGAACTCATACTCAAATATAGTCTGGGAAATAACAGTTGAAACATGTCTTTGTCACAAGAGAAAACTGATAATTTTAGTGAATGTATTATATGAATTTAAACATTGTTTTAAGTCAGGTGCTGCAAACTGAAATCTGATTTGTGTTAAACATCACTACAGACATCTTTAAGAAAGTAGGATGGGGTGGGGGAGAGGAGAGACAGAGGAGGGAAACTTAGAACCTGTGAAATCATTGTTTATTGCCATGCAAATACAATCTTTAATGAAAGGGTGTTTTTTTAAAAATTATTTTAGAAAAAATGTGTAATAAAGATGTAAATTTAAAAATGAAAAAATATATATATATTTATACCCATGTCATATGGGTCTCCCTCCACTCAGGTGTACCACTCAAATGCTAAGAGAAAAAAAAAGACAGAATAAATACAGCTTTCACTTTGCTCTAAAATATTCATCTTCACAAGACAGAAATGTTACATTAAATACAAATTTTATGAAGGCAAAAAAAAATCAATTTTACTCTACAAAATTTATTTTGGAAAAGGCACTGTTTACATAACCTTAAAGTACGATTATATGCATTTAAGAAATATAGAAAAATGTGAAATTATACTTAAGTAGTAATACTGTCTATAGATTTTGTGTCTGAAGCTCAAACACAAATGTTCACAGACACTGCAGTAAGTCAGTATTTGAACCCACAATTGTGCACAATTTTGCACTCTTAGATAATCTTTGCTTTTTAGAGCAATCTTAAGACACAGGGAGATGGTCATTTTATCTGAATGGATTTTCTAAGAAATAATCATAAACTATGTTCTATTTGTCAGTTCATAATTAGGAACAAATAGAGAAAATTTAAAACTGTACACAGTAACATTTGCTTATATCTGAAAGCTGATAGATGGAAAAATATTTTTGAAAAATACACACTTCTGCAACATGTGACCAGTACCACTGGACTTAGTAAAAATAAAACATAAGTGGGGCTGAGGTAATCTTTAATAAACATTTACACAAAAACCTCTGAATCCTCTATACAACACCATGAAATTATCAAAGCAGGTATTTATTACCTTTTTTACCAATGAAAGAACTTATGGGCAGACAATTTACATGAACTATAATTAATAGTCACAGAGATTTAAAGTGATGGGACCAGGACTTGAACTCAGGATTGATTACTCTTTGTCCTGTCATTTCTCCCCTTTATTACCCTGGCACTTATAACAATTAGAAGACATTGAATGTACCCACTTGAGTTCCAAGATAGCCTCAAGAGATCCAGTACTATCCTTAAGACAGGCCAAAACAATTTCTATAGCTGGCTGGGGATTCAAAGTATGTCTTAATATTTTATTTTGATAAAATAAAATATTTTTTTGATACTAGAAATTTAACATAGGGCCACTTTACCACTGAGCCACATCCCCAGGTCCCCTCCTCAAACTTGGAATCCTCCTGCCTCACCCACTTAAGTCACTAGGTTTACAGGTATGCACTACCACACTCAGTTTACCTTAATGTTTAAAAGTGATTCAGGAGAACCCATCATGACGCTCCCAGGTATTATGGTTTGGATATGAAATGTCGCCTAAAAGCTTATTTGTTAAAAACATGGTCTATTTGATGGGATTAACTCACTTCATGCATTAATCCATTGACAGTTGGATGAACTAGGTTGGTAGGACCTAGTCGGAGGAGTAAGTCATTGGAGGCATGCCCTGGAAGGATTTATCTTCTTCCCATTCATTTCCTCTTTCCTTCCTCCTCCTTCCCTCTGCTTGCTCTTGCGCATTTGGCCGTGCCCCCGCCTCTCTCTTTTCCAGATGCCATGAACTGAGCAGCTCCCTCGTACCCTGCTACCATGATGTTCTGCCTCACCTCAGGTCCAGAGCAAACAGAGCTGACCACAGACTGAGACCTCTGAAACCAAGAGTCAAAATAAAATTTTTTTTCCTAAGTTTTTCTTATCAGGTATTTTGGCCACAAATGAAAAGCTGACTGACATACCATGTAATCTGAGATACTGATTAGTCATTTCAGACTGCGATATCAAAATACCATAGAATAACAATTTAGTTCTCGGTGAAGACCAGCTCCTGGATGGATGACAATCACTTCACATAGTGAAAAGAGCAAAGTAAGTTCTCCGATGTTTATTCTTCTAAGGACACTACTTCCATCATGAGGTCCCTAACCTTAAACCCAATTAGTTTCCAAAGGCCCTGCCTCCAAATACCATTACATTGAGTTAGGACCTTAATGTGAATTTGAAAGTAATACAAATATTCAGTTCATCACAAATACCAGAGCAGTAAATCGCAGGTACATTTCTTTTTTATTGGGTTAGATATCCTGGACAAGACTAGGTAATTAACAGCATCATGAATGCTCAGAAAAGTTAGCCATTTGGTATGGAAAGCACACATTATCGAAAATGAATTCACACAAAATTTTTTTTCCTATTTAATGAAACTTTCAACTTTTTTCTGAAAAAAAGAAAAAAACAAGTGAAGTCTTCTTCCTCCAAATTCAGTTCTATGTAAAACAACACAAAGTGTGAATACTGCTTTTGGATTTTTTCTTTTGTAAGGAAACCTCTATGCTGTTCACCTTACATGTTTTATAATACAGCCCAGTAATCACCATACTACACAGATGGAAGTGTGGATTTGAGGACCATTGAACACTGAATTTCTCCCAATACATCACAATTATGGAAACACCTGTGCACCGTAACTTTGTGTTGAGCTACTATGAAAATTCACAGTGTTCAATTGCCCACAACACTTCTCATTTCTTATAACTGTATGTTCAGCTCTAGAAACAAGCTTTCTGAATACCACAGCTTCCAAACTTTGTTACTGAGAAATCTGTAGAATCTACATAAAACATATTTCAAATTTCTCTGAAATAAAATATGCTAAGAGGTCCCAGACATGAGAAATAAGTGCTTTATTTATTTGAAAACTAATTAATCTAGATCTAGTGCTATAAGATTTTTTAAAAAGTATCACTTTTTGGGCTGGGGATACAGCTCATTTGGTAGAGTGCTTGCCTTGCAAGCACAAGGCCCTGGGTTCAATCCCCAGAACCGCCAAAAAAAAAAAAAAAAAAAAAAAAAAGTATCACTTTTTGTTAAGCTGTATGCATTTTAGAGTAGCTTTCATTCAATTACAAATCATGAAACAAAATCAAAGTAAAACTAATTCCAAGTAAGTTAACCACGTACAGGAAAGTGAATCCTAATTAAAATACTTTATCTGGTTTTTTCCTATCCCCATTGGGACTTTATCCCAAGTTGATGTCTGTGCCTACCTACAAAAAAAGCCAAACTGACATGAAGTTAAAAAAAAAAAAAACTGTATACCTTCTAAAGACAAAGTATTGCTTGGCGTTTAGTAGCTTTCCTTTAAAACTGAATGCTTCCAATCTAGTTTCACTGGCCATACTTTCTAGAACCATGTCTACTGTGGCACATTTTCCAAGTTTGATGGAAAAATGTTAGGTGTTATAAGCCACAGCTGTTCTTGCTAACAAGCACTGTACCAGTCTTTAAAACAGTGAATTTATTCAAGCATAGACGTGAGTTTCAATAAACTTGTCTGCATATTTAAAAAAAAAACTTATCACGATTCTTCATGTATTCATTATTTCTATACTCTAATCCCTGAAACAATGATTTTATTAGGGATAGGAAGGTAAATGTGCATTAAATTGAAATCACTAAATTTAATTCTCCTTTAGGACATAAAAACAAATGGATTAAAGCAGAGGTGTAATAATGTTTGTGAAAATTCTGGGAAAAGGGAATAAATCAGTAAAGTGTATGTGCATGTTTTTAAGTCCTTTGGAAAACTCCAATACTTAAAAAAGAAAAAAAATATATGTATATACACATATACTTAAACTGTAAATAAACTGAGGGTAAGGAACAAGAGTTCCAAGAAACAACAATTTAATTTTCTTTAAAAAACAAAATTCAAAAAAACGTAAGTTTCAAAAAATCTATATATAAAATATAAAATTTTGTAAAGAAATCATTTAATTTTCATTAATTCCAAAATATTCATATATATATAAAGGACACACTTCAGTCACTAGTAAAAGCTATATAAGCAAGTTTTAAAAAAATATGGGGCAGGCCACACTCTTATGGCAGAAGCCAACAGTTCCACTCCTAGAGAAAGGAAAATTCATGTTCATTTTAAGATTTTTGGCCCTGAAGTCAAGGGTTACAGCTCCACAGGTATACAAAAGATTTATGATTAAAAAATAAGCAAGCTACTCTTTTCAAAGGGAAAGGGATAAGGAGAGATGGGAATGTGGGTTTGAATGTGTTTGTGTAAAAAGAGGAACAAGAAAGTTCAAACTTTCACTTTTCTGACCTTCAGTTATCTAGCTAATGTCCCTTAGGATTAAAAAGCTTAAATTTTCTAACCTCAAATCATTTCTAAAATAAATATTTCTTTGTTAAAATATCCATAAAGAGAATTCACTTAGAAATACAAACTAAACCAAACACAATGGTTAAAATGAATAATACCACCATATGACAGTGATGATGTTAGGTAACCAAAATCCCCATTCACTGTTATAGGGAGTGCAATCATGGTTGTTGTAGTCTGAACTGTGACCACTACATATTCTTATTTTGAGCACTAACTCGCAGTATTTGGAGATACTCCCATTATCCCCAAATGTGACTGTATTTGGAAACAGGTCCTTTAAAGAAGTGATTAAGCTAAAATGAGTCTCCTAAATTGGCTTTTAATCCAATCTGACTACTGTCATAGGAGGAAATTTGGGCAGGCAAGAGACGCCAAGGATGCATACGTCAAGAGGAAAGATCATGTGAGGACACAGAGAGAAAGTGGCCATCTATAAGCAAAGTGGCCTCAGGAGAAACTAAAACTGTTAACTCCTTGATCTCTGATTTCCAAATTTTAGAACTGTGAGGAAATAAATTTAAGCCACTTGGCAGCCACAGCAAACAAAACAATAGTATAACCACTTAAGAAAAGTCCAGGAGGATCTTATAAATTTACAATACATCTACTGTGTGACACAAAAATCCTACTGTAGGCATTGACTCAATATATATAAAAGCATAGGTCCACAAAAACACCTGTACAAGAATGTTCATAATAGATTTATTTTAACAGGCAAAACATGAAAAAGCAAATTTACTCATTGGTATGAGAATGGATAAACTATAGCATATTGCAACGTAACAGTATTCAGAAAAATGCTGGAAAATATCATTTAGAAAATATTTTAAAATGAAAGAATAACCAATACAATGTGACTCAATCTCCAAAATATTATGCTGAGTAAAGGACAATTAAAGAATACAATATGATCTAATTATATAAAGTTCTGTAATAAGCTAAACTATGTTCCTGATTACATTTATGTTTTTGCAAAGTCAGAGCTTAACCAAAGAGTAGTGGGCAACCTAGATTAACAAATGAGTCCTAGATGCTACAGACAGATATCCAAGGATATTTACAAGTTTCCCCCATTCATTTAAATTCCAAAGAGTAATTAAATAAAAAAATTAAAATTCCCTTCTCTTTCCATGGTACCTCTCTCCTCCTCTCTTCTCTTGTCCCCACCCCCCAACTCTCTGCTAAAGTAGTCCTACACAAGTTCTGAGATACATAAGAATTCAGGAAGGGCTCCTCTCCTGTATTAGTCTTCTACCCAATACATACAGGAGACACTGACCCTCAAAACATCACCTTCATGGGGAACTGGAGTGCAGAGAAGTCAGGATGAACTATAAGTAGATAAAAAGTCTTGCCTTTGATCCAGACATGACTTCTACTTTTGTATACACACGCATACACTATATATAAACCATATATTTATATGAAACTCGGGTAACATATTAGATTCCTCACTTTTTGCACTCAACAATATAGTGGGGGAAAAAAGACAATATTTGTCTCTGAGGGCAAGTAGTGAGAACAGGATTAGTATGGAAGACTAATATAATTAATATTAATGCTTTAAAATTTGCACATTTCATTGTGAAAGCTTCACATCAACAAAAGGAAAGGAATCATCAACAAAATATTGAACTTTAGTTAATGATATGCATACTCAAGTGTTTAGGGGTAATTTGTATTGATGTCCACATCTTAGTTTTAAATGCGTTAAAAAAAAAATCCAGAAGGACTCATGTTTCAATATAGGAATGCATTAGTTTCTCCATTTCTGGATGATAATTTTGCCAGATATGGACTTCTTGGCTGACCATTTTCTTTCTACTACTTCAGTTATGCTCCTTCCACTACCTTCTGATGAGAGACCAGCTATTAATCTTATTGAAGAAATCTTATAAATAATAACTAAATTTTCCCTTGTTGTTATCAAGAGTCTTTGTCCTTCACTATCAACAGTTTGGTAATATATCTCAGTATGGATCTCAGAAAACTTGATGAGCTTCTTGAATGTACAGATTAATGTCTATCATCAAATTTGGGGAGTTTCCCATCATTATTTCTTCAGATGTTCTCTCTGCTCCTTTCTCTCTCCTTTCCTTCTGGAATATCCATTATGTGTTGATAGTGTCCACAGGTCTCTTTAGGCTCTACTCATTTTGCTTCATTCTTTTTTACTTTCTACTCCTCAGACTAGATTATCTCAGCTGACCTATGATCAAGTTCACTGATTCATTTTCTGCCTCTTCAAATCTACTGAATAGTTTTAGTATCTGAACTTTCCAGTTTCAGAATTTCTATCTGGATCCTCTAATTTCTTTCTCTTTACTGGTATTCTTTATTTAGAGAGGCATCATTCTCCTGACTTCATTCGGTTGTTTTAGCATATTTAGAACAGTTGATTTAAAATCTTTGACTAAAAAATTCAATGTCTAGGTTTCCTCAGGTACAGATTCCATTATTTTATTTTATTTTTTCCTTTAATGGACCAAACTTTCCTGTTTCTTTGCATGCCTCCAAAATTTCTTTCTAAAAACTGGATATTCTTAATAGTATAATATAGCAATTCTGTAAATCAAATTCTACCCCCTCCCTAGGGTTTCTTGTTGCTGCTTGTGTGTCTCAGTGTTTTTTCTCTTGCTCTGAGATATTTCTGTGCTATTTTTGAGAACTGTATATTCTCTGTCACTTTTGGTCACTGAAACATTTTCTGTTGTGTTAAATTCACAATCAACTAGTAATCTGACAGAGATTTTCTTAATTTATTAGAGGAAAAAAAATCTCCTAATCATTGAATTTGTGCCGTCTGTATAATACTTAGTATAACTCTGCCTTAACCATTACTTCCTTATGGAGCTTGAAAGTCAGTCAGAAGTGAAAACTTAGGTATTTATCAGGACTTTTCTGAGCATGATCCAACATTAAACATGCACTGGGCTTTCAAGATTCCAAAATATATGTAGGAATTTGTCAAAAATCCTTATTTCCACAAAGCATTTCAGTCAGCCTTTCATTCCAGGTTTTAGTTTATGTATATTGTTTACCCAAATTAATATCTGTTATCTTAGGTGGTATTAGTTGATCATTTGCCCTGCATTCCAATTTAGACAAAATAGAGACATCCTTTATACATTAGGGATTCCCCAGAGAGGTCCATACAGATAATCACAAGTCTTTGAAAACAAAGTCAGTTCAGTTCACTCCCGCCTCAGGAACCCACGCTATGGAAGTGAGCTGCTACCTCCAACACTGCCACCACACAAAGATAAGGGTAAGTTACAATGCTACAAAGCTCTTAAGTTTCACTCATCTTTTTTTTTTTTTTTTAATTAAATGTTTGAATGATGGCTATAAACCTTTGACTATTTCCTGAATTTAAAAAGTTCATTCTGACTGTTTTTACTCCATTTTTAGTTGTCTCTGTGGAGTTACAAGCTCTTAGAATACCCTACTCTGCCGTGGGTGCTATGTCACATTCAATTTGAAATTTTTTATAATAAAATGTTGGGGAAAATATGAATAAAAACTACTCTGTTTCTGAGAGCTGCAATTTATAGTAAAGAACTTCTAAAGGAAATTAAGGAAATACAAAATTACACAAAGACTGATATTTCACTAAAGGTATACAGTACAAATACAATTTTTTAAATTATAAAGAATGCTAAAAAAGGAGTCGACTTGGAGAAAAGGATGTTTAGGAAACAAAAAATGAGAGATAACATGCCAATATAGACTCACCAAAGGTATTTTTCATTCTAAATAAGTTCAACATATAAAAACAAAAACTAAATCATTTTAATAAATACACTATTTTAAAGGTGGACTGTTCTATACACATATACAAACATACACACAAAAATGTAAATACATATTTATGTGTTTGTGTACATTCAACACTACTGGCCCTTAAATAAGTGTCTAGGAATAATAGCTGGCTCTGGAAGCAACTACTTCTAATAGGGAACTTGTCAAAGTTTCTAGTGCCTGGAGGAAGGCAGCAGCCAATAGCAAAGATAAATGTTAAAAAAGAAAGAAAAAGGTCAATGACTGGCCATAAATTCCTAATTCCAATAATATGGCTAGAACTGCTCAAACTAGAAAATGGTCAGTATGTGATATGGATAACTAGCCAGCCTCAACACTGGATACACTGTACTTCCTATAACCTCCATGCTAGACAATTACCTGGATTTTCACAGCCAGATAGGTTAATTTTCCTATGCATTTTCCTAATGCATTTCTTCAATACCAGGAATAATTTTCTATGTGTTATATAAGAAAACACATGGAATGACTTATCTAAGAAAAGTTGCTGTCTTGAACTTCAGTCCAAGAAAATTTATTTTCATCTGTGTTAGTCAGTTTTTCATTGCTGTGATCAAAATAACAACATCAATTTAGAGGACAAAGTTTGTTTATTTTGGCTCACAGTTTCAGAGTTTCAGTACACAGTAAGTCGATCTCACTGCCCTGGGCCCAAGGTGAGGCAGAACATCATGGCAGAAAGGTGTGGCAGAGGAAGGTTTGTTCAGCTCACAGCAGCCAGGTAGTGAGAGAGTGAGTGAGGCACCAGAGACAAAATGTAAACCTCAAGGGCACCTCCCTATTAATCTGCTTTCACCAGTCACACCCTACTTGGCTATAGTTACCAGTATTCCTTTCAAATTATTAATCCATCAAGTAAATTAATCTACTGATGAGGTTATAGCTCTAATAATCTAATTATTTCAGCTCTGAACATTCCTGCATTGTCTCACACGAGCTTTCAGGAGATCAAACAATAACATCATCTAACGTTTTCTACAGAGTTCTTCAAACCATTTCATAAAAGTATCATTTGTTTTTTTTTTTTTAACATAAAGGTTTTCAGAACAAAATGTACAAATTGGAATGAACCAGCAACTTAGCTGACATAGCCTAAAGTACTTCCTGATTAATTGAAACGAGAAAAGAACTGCTGTTTCACTTAAAAATCAAGAGCTTCCAACCTATGATGCATTAATCCTTTCCCACCCCATACCCATTTTAATGTATTAAATGGTATTGCATTGTGAACAAAATAAAATAGAACATTTCAAACTCTGGAGTGAACAGCAGATATTCTTAGATGGAAGAATCTTCTCAGAACTCTTTTCATTTTAGTCCTTTTAATTTAATATCAATATTAAATAGATGTGTGTCTCTAAATTGCCAAAATTTAAATATTCTTTCTAAATTGCGATTTCTTCAAAATTTAATTGTTATCATATAGAAAATGATAGACACTGTTGATTGTCTTCGACAGTGAATCCCATTGTACAGGATCTTTTTCCTTGCAAACAGATTTTCTGCAAGGACTGAGCAGAAACCATGCAAGATGTTTGAGAAGAAACCATGTGGCTCCCAAACCTAGTTGACTCTAGTCAATAATAACACTCCCATTGTAGGTGATAGGTTTAGGAATGGCACATAACACAACTAAGGCTAATGGGAAGTGATAGGAAATATGAGGTTAGTGGGGTGTGGAGTGATGAGTGGGAAAGGATAACTTTCACTAAAAAGCATGAAGACATTGACCTATAGCTGAAATGTAGTTCATGGAATTGTAGTTTCAGCTTTCATTGATGAAATGCCTTGACTGGATTAACTCTCTAGAAAACTATTTTTTAAAAATTAGCAATCTAAAGGCACTACAGGACAATGATAGAGCCAAAAATGAGGAAAGACTACCCACAAAAGACTGAAATTTCAAAGTGTGAGTGAGTGAATTTGCAGGCTTTTGCCTTACTGCATTCCCCAATCCCAAGTAACTCATAATAGAAAAATCATAACTTTACTTGTAGTGGTAAATTCCAGAAGGGTGTGGAAACCACAGAGGGCTCAGACCCCTAGAAATGCATGTAAATACCATACACTGGTTACCAAAACCCTCAGTGACCAATAAACTATGCATGTATGAAAATGACCACCATGAGCTTATCAAAAATGTAGCAACTAGAATATAAAAATTAAATGGAGATTTTACTTGCTGTCCACATTAGGAGAGACAATTTGGGATTTGAAACCAATAAAACATTTAATACAATAAAGATTAATACACTTCAGGGGAATGTAATATAAGGCAGAGTTTAATAGTATATGATTGATAACATCCTGAACATAATTTCTTTTAAACTATTAGACAGAACTGGAACAAAAAAATAACCAATGTTCAAGAGAACAAGCAGCAATAGAAGATAACCCAGAAAAAGGAATGATCACATAATAATTATAAAGCATATATTATATACAGCCAAAATATTAAAAGCAAAAGAGACATGTTGAATAAACAAAATCTTAGAAAGAGGCCACTATATGAAAGAATCAAATAAGAGTTCCAGGGCCAAAAAATATACTATATAGGTTGAGTCAAGAAACCTTAAGAGAGATCAAAAGAAAACTATTCAACTGGAAGAACAAAGAGGAAAATGTGAAAAAAAGTAAACCATTTCAGAGTCACATGAAACAATATCAAACAGTCTTGGAACACTTGTAATTGAAATCCCAGAATAAGAGGAAAAAGTAATGGAGCAGAACAAATTTCTGAAATTTTTTAAAGTTAAAATTTAGTTTAATGAAATAAATTTCTTAAATTTTTAAAACATTTTTAAAATGTTTTTTTAAAACATTTTTAAAATGTTTTTTTAAAACATTTTTAAAATGTTTTTTTAAAACATTTTTTAAAATTTAAACAAAAAATAGATCCAGAAAACATATCAAACTCCCAAGCAAAATAAACAATAAGAAAACCACACCTATACACATCAAAGCCAAACTTCAGAAATCAAAACAGAAAGAAAAAAATCTTAAAAGCAGACAAAATTAAAAAAAAAAAAAAAAAAAACTATAAACAGAGGAACAGTGACTGTAACTTACCTGACTACAAACAATGGAATCCAGAAGACAATAAATTGTTTTTTAAATTGTCTTTAAATTGTTGAAAGAAAAAAAAATTCTAGGGGCTGGGATTGTGGCTCAGTGGTAGAGCAATTGCCTAGCATTTATGAGGCACTGGGTTCGATTCTTAGCACCGCATATAAATAAATGAATAAAATAAAGGTTTATCAACAACCAAAATATTTTTAAAAAAATTCTATATACAGTGAAACTATTCTTCAAAAATGAAGATGAAATCAAGACTCAGACGAACAAAATTGAAAACTTCATATGCAGAAGATCTATACTGTGAGAAATACAAGAAATTATTTAGGTTGAAGAGAATAATAATAGATGGAAATTTAAAATTACAGAAGACAATGAAGAATTCTCCCTTTCTATAAAATGTAGTCAATACACAATGTTTACATTTGATACTTTAGTAAACAGTAACACATGTAGATTAATTCGAAATACAAAAAGGTAACATAGATTGCTGAGCTAGCCGGCCTGCCTGACCCCCAAACTGAGGTGGGATGCCATTGCTGAGCTAGCCGGCCCGCTGACCCCCATGCAGAGGTCAGATGCCATCGAGTGGAGCTAGTCAGCCTGCCTGTCCCCCAAGCCTAGATAGGACGCCATCGCTGAGCCTGGCTGCCTGCCCCCTACTGCTGAGGGACACTGCAATTGCCTCTGTGCTCACATAGTGCACCCTTGCTGGGGCTCCCCAGCTTCTTTGGAGGCTGGTGCAGGCATTTTGAATTATTCCTGAGGGCGTGGCCATCATCATTGGAAGGGCGGCTCCCTTCCTGAGAGACCTACAGGAGACTGGAGGCTCTTTGACAGGACTCAGGATGCAAGAAGAGGAGGTACTGGGAGACTCAGGACCAACTCAGAGCCACTGGGTGAGTCTCTCCCACTGGGCAAGGCTCCCTGGATGGGTCAGTAGTCCCAGAATGCAGGGAACTTCATGGAGTAGAGTTACCCAGTGAGACTCACCCACTGGAGCCGTGAACCCAGTCAACTGGGAGCACTACAGAGGAGGACCACTCAGAGAAAGAGTCCCTCCCAGGACCAGGCCCCCAAGTAGAAGTGGTAGTTCCGGACCATAGGGAATGTCGCAAAGGAGAGCTGGTCAGCAAAAGTCTCAATCACAGGGCAAGGCTCCCTGGCCCAGGAGGTAGGTCCAGACCCCTGGAAACGTCGCAGAGGGCTGCCCAGCCCAGGTGGTAATCCTGGACCAAAGGGAACTTCTCAACTTCTCGGAGGAGAGCTACCCATCGAGACGCCCCCCCGACCCCCCGCCCCGGTGAGTCTTCCCCACCAGGCAAGGCTTTCCCACCAGGGTGGTAGAACCAGAGAAGCAGGCCCAGACCAGCCATACCCCAGTCCACAGTCTAGCCCCCTTTTGACTGACCATCCATCAAATAAGTGGAGGCACCTCTTCACACCAGCAGGAAATATACACCACCTGAAGGCCACCACCCCTAGAGGGGCAGCTTCCTTGTGGAGCACTGCATTATCAAATTCCTCCAAGAATTCAGGCTACTGAAGGCTAGGAGGCAAGTTACTGGAAATCTACAGGGACACTGTAAGTAAATAGAGTTTTGCTACTAGAGGGGTAGATACCTGACAAATATGAGAAAACAAGGGAAGAAAATGTCCCAAATAAACCTAGATGCTATATCAATAAAATCCAATGACAGCATGGCAGAAGAAATGTCAAAAAGGGAGTTCAGAATGTACATAATTAAAATGATCAGAGAAGCAAACGAGATGAAAGAGCAAATGCAGGCTTTGAATGATCGCACAACTCAACAGTTACAAGAGCAAATGCGGGAAGCAAAAGGATCATTTCAATAAAGAGTTAGAGATAATGAAAAAAACCACACAGAAATCCTTGAAATGAAGGAAACAATAAACCAAATTAAAAACTCCATGGAAAGCATAACCAATATGATAGAACACTTGGAAGACAGAACCTCAGATATTGAAGACAAAATATTTAATCTTGAAAACAAAGTTGATCAGAGAAGATGGTAAGAAATCATGAACAGAATCTATAAGAATTATGGGATATCATGAAAAGGCCAAATTTAAGAATTATTGGGATTGAGGAAGGCTTACAGAAACAAACCAAAGGAATGAACAATCCATTCAATGAAATAATATCAGAAAATTTCCCAAATCTCAAGAATGAAATGGAAAATCAAGTACAAGAGGCTTATAGGACTCCAAATATACAAAATTACAATAGACCCACATGAAAGCACTTTATAATGAAAATACCTAATATACAAAATAAAGAAAGAATTTTAAAGACTGTGAGAGAAAAGAATCAAATTACATTCAGGGGAAACCAATAAGGATATCGGCAGATTTTTCAACCCAGACCCTAAAAACAAGAAGGGCCTAGAATAACATTTTTCAAGCTCTGAAAGAAAACAGATGCCAACCAAGACTCTTATACCCCACAAAACTTACCATCAGATTTGACGACGAAAGAAAATCCTTCCACGATAAACAAAAGTTAAAACAATTTACAAAAAGAAAGCTGGTACTACAGAACATTCTCAGCAAAATATTCCATGAGAAGAGATGAAATACAACAATGTAAATCAGCAAAGGGAGGAACTACCCTAAAGGAATAGCCAAATAAAAGAGAAACCAAGTCGTGTCAAAAAACAAAATGAGCCAAAGGACCAGGAATACAAATCATATCTCAATAATAACCCTGAATGTTAATGGCCTGAACTCATCAATCAAAAGACATAGACTGGCAGATTGGATTAAAAAGAAAGATCCAACAATATGCTGCCTGCAAGAGACTCATCTCATACAAAGAGATACCCACAGACTAAAGGTGAAAGGATGGGAAAAAACATACCATGCACATGGACTCAGCAAAAGAGCCAGAGTATCATCCTCGTATCAGATAATGTGAACTTCAAGCCAAAGTTGGTCAGAAGGGATAAAGAAGGACATTTCATACTGCTTAAGGAAAGCATAAATCAGCAAGACATAACAATCATAAATATCTATGCCCCAAACAGTGGCTCATCCTTCTCAATTCCAGAAGTCAAATAAACCACAACACAATAATACTAGGTGATTTTAAAGCACCTCTCTCACCACTGCACAGATCTTCCAAACAAAAATTGAACAAAGAAACCATAGATCTCAATAACACAATCAATAATTTAGACTTAACGGACATATATAGAATATACCTCCAACAAGGAGCGAATACACTTTCTTCTCAGCAGCACATGGATCCTTCTCTAAAATAGACCATATTCTATGCCACAAAGCTAATGTTAGCAAATACAAGAAGATAGAGATACTACCTTGTATTCTATCAGATCATAATGGATTGAAATTAGAAATAAATGACAGAATAAAAAACAGAAATTACTCCAACACCTGGAGATTGAATAATTTGCTTTGTATGATGAATGGATAACAGAAGACATCAGAAGAGAAATTAAAAAATTCTTAGAGGTAAACGAGACAAAGATACATCATATCAAAATCTCTGGGACACTATGAAAACAGTAGAGGAAAATTTTTTCATGGAGTACATTCAATAAAAGAAGAAAAAAATCAACAAATAAACGACCTAACACTATGGCTCAAAGCCCTAAAAAACGAAGAACAGAGCAACACCAAAAGTAGTAGAAGATGGGAAATAGTTAAAATCAGAGCTGAAATAAATGAAATTGAAACAAAAGAAACAATAGAGGGGAAGGTGGGAGCCCACGGCAGAGGAGGGGCGGCTAGAATGTGCACAGCTTTTTCAGTGTCTTCTGCACAGAAGAGAATATTGAACAAAGTATTTCATATCTTGATCAGGAATTGACTACTTTTGGTTTTCCTTCATTATATGAAGAATCCAAAAGTAAAGAGACAAAGAGAAAATTAAATATAGTTGCTGTTTTAAATTGCATGAATGAGCTACTTGTACTTCAGCGGAAGAACCTTCTAGCTCAGGAAAATGTGGAAACAAAGAATCTGAAACTGGGAAGTGATATGGACCATCTACAGAACTGCTATGCAAAACTTAAGGAACAACTGGAAACCTCCAAGAGGGAAATGATTGGGCTTCAGGAGAGAGACATTTGCAATGCAACAACAGGAATTTGCATCAGCTCCTGAAAAATAAGATGAGGTACAAAAATTACAAAATATCATTGCAAGTCGAGATACTCAGTATAATCATGATATGAAAAGAAAAGAGCGTGAATATAATAAACTAAAGGAACGTCTGCCTCAACTTGTTATGAACAAGAAGGATAAAAAAATAACCATGGATGTTTTAAATTATGTGGGGAGAGCTGATGGAAAACGAGGCTACTGGAGGACTGGTAAAACAGAAGCCAGGAATGAAGATGAAATGTATAAAATTCTTTTGAATGACTATGAATATCGTCAGAAACAAATCCTAATCGAAAATGCTGAACTTAAGGTTCTTCAGCAAATGAAAAAGGAAATGATTTCTCTTCTTTCTCCCCAAAAGAAGAGACCTAGAGAAAGAGCAGATGATAGCACAGGAACAGTTATCTCTAATGTTGAAGAAGATGCTGGAGAAGTAACCAGAGAGAGGATGTGGGACCTTTCCTGTGAAAATGTGAGAGAGCAGCTTACAAACAGCATCCGAAAACAGTGGAGAATTTTTGAAAAGTCATGTAGAAAAACTTGATAACCAAGTTTCAAAGGTAAACTTAGAAGGTTTTAATGATGAAGATGTGATATCACGACGAGACCATGAACAAGAAACTGAGAAACTGGAGTTAGAAATTCAGCAATATAAAGAAATGATTAAAACAGCAGCAGCTTTTACAGCAGCTCACTACTGCATGTGATGATGATACCACTTCACTATTACAAGACTGTTATTTGTTGGAAGAAAAGGAACGCCTCAAAGAAGAATGGTCCCTTTTTAAAGAGCAAAAAAAGAATTTTGAGAAAGAAAGACGAAGCCTTACAGAGGCTACTATTCAACTAGGATTGGAGAGAAAGGCTTTTGAAGAAGAAAGTGCCGGTTGGCTAAAGCAGCAGTTTTAAAATATGACTACATTTGACCACCAGAACTCAGAAAATGTGAAACTTTTCAGTGCCTCCTCAGGAAGTTCTGATCCGGACAATCTTACAATGCACTCAAGGACACAGCAAAAGAAGCCTCACAGTGTGTCTAATGGGTCTCCAGTTTGCATGTCTAAACTGACTAAATCTCTTCCTGCTTCACCTTCTACTTCAGACTTTTGCCCAACACGTTCCTCTGTATCTGAACATAGTTCAATCACTGTACTGAATATAACTCCTGAAGAAACTACACCAAATCAGGTTGGAAGAGAAGGTACAAATCAGAAGCGGAGTGTAGCATCAAGACCCAGGACACAGGAAGGTTGCTACAGTGGATGCTCCTGACCTATACAAATTCTCATGTAGAAAAAGATGACTTACCTTAGATGTGTGGATGGGATTTTTTTCATTAACGTTCATCAGATTTCATATCTAAGTTGAAACAGGGTATGTCATAAAGTCAGTCATCTCTCTAATAATAATTCAGGATGGACTGAGTTGTTTGCTTGGACTTCCCTGTCTTTCCTCAAAGGGCTGAAATGCTAAATCTATTTAAAAGGATATAAAAGTTTTGTATATGTATTTTTAGTAACAGAAACATCTGGTTCTGTGAATAAAGCAATGTATAGATGTTTGGATGGAAACAAAAGCACTAGAATAAGTTTCCTCTTTATAGGTATTAAAAATAGCACTTTTAGGAAACTGATTATTGTAAATGTTTAATTTTTGTCCCAAACATAGTTGGCATTGGAAGTTTAATCTTTACTTGAATGTATACTGTTGATTTTTAACAAAGCAAGTTCTATATTTATTATGTTTAGTGTGATTATGAAATTACCTCTTTCATGTTTTAAATAAAATGAAATTTGTATGTTTTGTACACAGGTATACATGATTATGTTAAGAGGCTTTAAGACTTAAAAACTTCTACACAACCATGAGTACAGTAAAATTTTCAGTTGTATTCTGTTTATAGGTGTGTTAGGACCATTGCCACATTGCATTTAAGGTTTTTATTTAATCCATATGGGCAATAAATATTCAAAAATCTATTTCATGGGGGCTGGGGAGACAGCTCAGTCGGTAGAGTGTTTGCCTTGTAAGCACAAGGCCCTGGGTTCAATCCCCAGCACCCCCCCCAAAAAAAAAATCTATTTCATGAAGCTGAGTTCTTTAGATAATCAACATTACTAACATTACAGTTTTGAGATTTTTACAGCATTAGATTTTTATTTTATATACATAGAATATTATAATTTTTAAAAGACTATTGATTATAGAGTCATGGGCAAGTCAACAAAAGTACCTTTGAATAACAATTTAAGAGCAATGATTTAAGATATTTGGATGATAAAAGATATTTAAGATGCATGGTGATATTTTCCTTACTAGATGGGTACCAGTAAAGTAATAATCTGTATCAGCTAGGACTTTATATCACTGACAATAACTTTTTAATAATTTTCAATGCAATATTTACCATTAATGATAAATAAATATGACAATATAGAAGTATTGAATTTTATAATCCAGATATGATACTCTGGTCAGTCTTGTGTCATTTCATTTTCAGAACAATCTTAGGCTCGTTTGTCCCTGTAATGTGTCTGGTTGCATGTTCTTCATGAACAGTATATTATTATTGATAGTAATAATAATACTTGTAGGCCCAAGCTGTTCCCCTATAGATTTTCATCAAAAAACTTTGAAGTGCCTAATTCTCTCTGCTTTTTGCTGTATATAGAAGCCTACACAGGTCTACTCCTTGCTAGGTGTGGTAGTTTAGTCCCATCTACCTTCCCCTTTCCTAGCAGTTCAGCCACTTAAATATGCTCACCCTGTTCCATTTAAATTTCCCAGGCTACCAAAAAAAGGTTTATATGTCATCCATTCACTATATGTGACTCTTTGGAGTTGTGTATCAGCAGCCATTTTTTTCAGGGTTGATAGTATCTTAAGACATCAATGAATATACTAACACTAACCATATTTATAGTTCCAGGGAGCTGGCTCTTATTATTAGTCACTCACTACCTTCCGCTTGATGCATGGACACTTATTTAGTCTTCAAAATATTACAGATGTTACAGAATGCCAGAGATATTCCAGAGGAAGGATCCTACCTGGGATGTAATCATTCTTTTGCTCTTTAGCAATAATGTGGTCGAAGAAAGGCAATCAGAAATTTTAGAAATAATCAATGATACATTTGTGGAAAGTTTTCCCCAGGGGTTTTCATGATGTACTTTGCCAGAGGTAAATAATCTGATTTTTATATTAATCTCTTTAAGGAATACTGTATTGCATGAGGATGGATTTCTAGAAAGCAGTATCTGAATTTTGTTTCCATTTTAAAATGTGTTGAATTCTCATAATGGAAAGAAAATTTTCTTGAGATCTATTTTTAAATGTAAGGTGTGAAAGAAACAGTAAAATGAAAACCAGAAAAAAACAATAGAAAAAATTAACAAAATAAATAGTTTGTTATTTGGAAAAATAAACAAAATTGATAAACCCTTAGTCACACTAACAAAGAGAAGGAGAGAGAAAACTCAAATTACTAAAATTCGGAATGAACAAGGAAATATCACAACAGACATGAGTGAAATATAAAACATAATTAGAAGCCATTTTGAAAATCTATACTCCAACAAAATAGAAAATCTTGAAGACATCAACAGGTTTCTAGAGACATATGAATTATCTAAACTGAAGCAGAAGGACATACACAATTTAAATAGATCAATTTCCAGTAATGATATGTAAGAAGTCATCAAAAGCCTACCAACAAAGAAAAGTCCGGGACCAGATTATGTTCTCAGCTGAGTTCTACCAAATCTTTAAAGAAGAGCTCATTCCAATACTTCTCAAAGTATTCCATGAAATAGAAGAGGAGGGAACCCTCCCAAACTCATTCTATGAAGCCAATATCACCCTGATACCTAAACCAGAGACACATCGAGTAAAGAAAATTTCACACCCAAAAATTTTCAACAAAATTTTAGCAAATCGCATACAAAAATATATTAAAAAGATAGTGTACCACAATCAAGTGGGTTTTATCCCAGGGATGCAAGGTTGTTTCAACATCCGGAAATCAATAAATGTCATTCACCATATCAACAAACTTAAAGTCAAGAATCACATGATTATTTCCATAGATGCAGAAAAAGCATTTGATAAAATACAGCATCCCTTCATGCTCAAAACACTAGAAAAATTAGGGATAGTGGGAATATTCCTTAACATTGTAAAAGTCATCTACGCGAAGCCCATGGACAATATCATTCTAAATGGTGAAAAACTGAAAGCATTCCCCCTAAAAACTGGAACAAGGCAGGGATGCCCTCTTTCACCACTTCTATTCAACATTGTCCTTGAAACTCTAGCCAGAGAAATTAGGCAGACGAAAGAAATTACAGGGATATGAACAGGAAAAGAAGAACTCAAACTATCCCTATTTGCTGATGACATGATTATATATTTAGAGGAACCTGGAAATTCCACCAGAAAACTTTAGAACTCATAAGTGAATTCAGTAAAGTAGCAGGATACAAGGTCAATGCTGCATTTTTATACATAAGTGATGAATCTTCAGAAAGAGAAGTTAGGAAAACTACCACATTCACAATAGCCTCAAAAACATAAAATACTTGGGAATCAATCTCACAAAAGAGGTGAAAGACCTCTACAATGAGAACTATAGAACACTAAAGAAAGAAATTAAAGAACACCTTAGAAGATGGAAAGATCTCCCATGTTCTTGGATAGGAAGAATTAATATTGTCAAAATGGCCATACTACCGAAAGTGTTATACAGTTTCAATGCAATTCCAATTAAATCCCAATGATGTACCTCACAGAAATAGAGCAAGCAATCATGAAATTCATCTGGAAGAATAAGAAACCCAGAATAGCTAAAGCAATCCTTAGCAGGAAGAGTGAAGCAGGGGGTATCGCAATACCAGAACTTCAACTATACTACAAAGCAATGGCAACAAAAATGGCATGGTATTGGTACCAAAATAGACAGGTAGATCAATAGTACAGAATAGAGGACATGGACACAGACTCAAATAAATACAATTTTCTCATACTAGACAAAGGTGCCAAAAATATGCAATGGAAAAAAGATAGCCTGTTCAACAAATGGTGCTGGGAAAACTGGAAAACCACACGCAGCAGAATGAAACTAAACCCCTGTCTCTCACCATGCACAAAACTCAACTCAAAATGGATTAAGGACCTTGGAATCCAACCAGAAACCCTGCATCTTATAGAAAAAAAAGTAGGTCCAAATCTTCACCTTGTTGGTCTAGGATCAGACTTCCTTAACAGGACTCCCATAGCACAAGAAATAAAAGCTAGAATCAACCACTGGGATAGATTCAAGCTAAAAAGCTTTCTCTCAGCAAAGGAAACTATCAGCAATGTGAAGAGAGAGCCTACAGAGTGGGAGAAAATCTTTGCCACTCATACTTCAGATAGAGCACTAATTTCCCGAAGATATAAAGAACTCAAAAAACTCTACCCCAAGAATACAAATAACCCAATCAACAAATGGGCTAAGGAAATGAACAGACACTCACCGAAGAAGATCTACAAGCAATCAACAGATATATGAAAAAATGTTCAACATCTCTAGTAATAAAAGAAATGCAAATCAAAACTACCCTAAGATTCCATCTCACCCCAATTAGAATGGTGATTATCAAGAATACAAGCAACAATAGATATTGGCGAGGATGTGGAGGAAAAGGTACATTTATACATTGCTGGTGGGGATGCAAATTGTGGCCACTCTGGAAAGCAGTATGGAGATTCCTCAGAAAGCTTGGAATGGAATCCCCATTTGACCCAGCTATCCCACTCCTTGGCCTATACCCAAAGGACTTAAAATCAGCACACTACAGTGATGCAGTCACATCAATGTTCACAGCTGCTCAATTCACAACAGCCATATTGTGGAACCAACCTAGATGCCCTTCAATGGATGAATGGATAATGAGACTGTGGTGTGTATATATATACATATACATATACATATACATATACACACACACACACACACACACACACACACACGCGCACGCACACAATGGAATATTACTCAGTCATAAAAATAATAAAATTATGGCATCTGCAGGCAAATGGATGAAATTGGACAATATCATGCTAAATGAGATAAGCCAATCTCAAAATACCAAAGGATGAAAGATCTCGCTGATAAGCAGATGATGACACATAATGGGGGGTGGGAGAGGGGGAAGAATGGAGGAAGGAGGGACTATATAGAGGGAAAAGAGGGGTGGGAGGGGTGCGGGGAAGGACAAAAATAACAGAATGAATCAAAAACTATTACCCTATGTAAATGTGTGATTACACAAATGGTATGCCTCTACTTCATGTACAGAGAAACAAGATATATTCCATTTGTTTACAATACAAATAAATTAAAAAAAAAAAAGGTAACATACATACATCCACACACCTGAGCACTAAAAGAATATTCTGATGGTGCTAATTCAGGCATAAGAAATGATCAAACAAGAAAATGTTTCTTATAAGCCATGTCATATTATTCAATTTTTTAAAAACACACACATTACTTGAATAAAATTATCTTTTAAAGTCAGATATAGGGACATACACCGGTCATCCCAGCTACTTGGGAGGCTAAGGCAGAAGGATCCCAAGTTCAAGGTCACTTTAGATAACATAGACCTATCTCAAAAACAAAATAAAAAAGGCTGGGAATATAGTTCAGTGGTAGAGTGCTTGCTAGCATGGGAGAGGACCTGGGTTCTAGCCTAGTAGCAATAATATTAATAATAATAATAATAATAATAATAACAGCTAATTTCAAGAGGTTAAAAAATCCAATCCATAATAAATTATGAACAAGAAAAAGAATAAGGAATCTTTAAAGTTAAATGCTTTATAACCAACAGGAGAAGCTGGGATCTCATTTCATTATCAGCTCATAGTCTGTAGTTTCACATTAAACTATATATTGAACCCTTTGTCAGCTATAGCCTATCAGAATGCACAACCTATCTGTTACCTTTATACTGTAAAGCTTGAATTGTGCCACACAACATAACTCCTCAGTATTTTGTTTTACTAAAATCCCATGAAGAGTAAAAATCTAATAGTCCATTGGCAAAACACAAAATTTGTTCCGCCAAAAAAAATTACCCTGTAAAGTAAAATAATCTCAGTGAAATAATCTCCAATATTTAAGACAGGACCTGGATGAGGAGTTCATGAAGCATTTCCTCCAAGTATCTCTGTACTTGCATAAAATTGCTAATCAAGAACTAGATAAGTGAATTTAGCATTTTGATTAACTTTTTTACTTTCTAGCTATCTCTGAAAAAAGTTAAGAACTTATTAAAAATACCTTAGACAGGAGTCTAAATTTAGAACTTTCTTGAATCTATTTATGGTTTTATAATCAGTGTAAATGTACTGAGAGTAACATAAAGTAATCATTCCAAATTTTAAAATGGCATTATTTTACCTGGATTATACTCTATATTTACTTTAAAGTTACTTAAGTCAATATTTTGATAATTCCTAGAAAACTATCATCTCCAAGAGAAAGTTCAAATTATCAAGAGCTAGATGAATAAAATTAAAAACATTCCTGTCAGGTCCCAATGCCAATTAATTTCATTTCAGTTTACAATTACGCCACTCAAAGGTTTGGGGGGTTGTGTGTGTGTATATGTGTGTGTGTGTGTGTGTGTGTGTGTGTGTGTGTGTGTGTGTGTGTGTGTGTGTGTGTCTTAAATCACTCTTAAAATTTACTTTGTGTTTCACAGTATTTTTTTAAATACATTATTTTTATAAAACCAACTTCAGACTTAAAGATTAGCACGTATGTTTTAAGTATTCTCCCAGAATAAACTTCAAAGACAGAACACTTAAATAATTTTATATCCTTGAAAATTATACAAACTTGACCTAGAATAAAAAACAACCCCCATGGACTGCAAAGAGTAAAGTAAATTTAGAAAAATAAAAATGCAAATATGCATTTTAGCAGTCTCTTGAATTTATTAACCTAAAAGGTTTAATTTCCATTTTCCTGCCTCAGCTTTATTTATAAAATGTCGTGCCCTATAAATACGCTGTTATTTTCTATAGTCAAGCACCCTCTTAACAAATCTTCTCATTAATATGTAAATTTAAAGTCAATCGGTCTTCTCCCTGACAGCCCCATGAATTCCTAGTGCACTGTATAATCGGCTTTGACTTGGCATCCACTATTTATCATCAAAGATGTCAGTTAGAAAAATTATGGAAAATGCACTGCAATTGATATGACTGCAATCTACTTTGTCAACACTTAATTGTTCCTCAAATCATACATTTACATATAAACAGCCTAAATACTGATCTATAATGATGCAAATAAACTAAATTAAAAATCTCTTCTGCCCAGAAGAAGCTTGTTTGTATATGATGTGTTCATTTGAGAACTTACTGACAAAACCATGTACATCAGCTCATCTCAAAAAGTATTTCTACTAATTTTCAATTCCTCAAAACACAATTTTGCTACCCTTCAAGCACATTAACATAAACAAATGTTTTTAAAAATTCACTGAGAAACATGATTTTTCTCTTTGAAAAGCAAATTTAATTAGAGTTGCTAGCTAATTGCAATGTCTGAACACTATGGATTAGGGGCTTTGAAGTTAATTTTGACAAGAACATAATAAGCAAACACATAAAAACTTATTAAGGTAACCGAAATATTTTTTAAATTTAAGAGTCACAAAGTTATACAATATGAAAGAAAGCTTGGCATCAGATAACTGTTTCCAGCTCCATCTTTTATAAACAATATTATCTTAGATGAACTGTTAAAAATCTGTATGCCTCAATTTCTTTATCTATAAAATGGGTATAATTCTGAATGTCCTATAAAATAGTCAACCAAATAAAATTCTATACAAGTACTATAAGATGATAAGTTGCTAAATATGACCTACTGTGGTATCATTTTTCATATTATTGTTGAGAGGAAAAAGTATTTGATTTCAATTAATTTGGTAGGAAAGACGGCTGTTCCATTTTAAATATACTTTCAGGTGGATGTTTTATTTTAACTGAGAATTAAATACCCACTGGCAAATTCTTTTATTTCAAGGTAAAATGGCCTTTGATTATGGCTAAATGGTGTTGATAACAGCATTTAGGTGAGTGACTTCTGTCAAAAGGGAATGCTAAAATGAAGATTTTTTTCCTCCACTATCTCCATGAAATGATACATTTGAATGTTGGTGAGGGAAAAAAGGAATGGTAAGCACTAAGCACTGACTCTGTGCAGTACTACCCATCTTGTCTTTCTATTCTAAAATAATCTTAGCCATTCTTTAATACATATTATGCTTTTTACAACATCAGATATGAAACAAAGCAAATAAAAATGCTGAAAACAGTAAGTCAAGTTTCTTTTAGCTGTGGTCAAACTTGGCTTTGTGATTCAGTGTGCCAAGTTCCAAAACTGAAACTACCATGTACAGTCCTGATAAGTTGGAAGCAACATGAAGTCTAGGCCAGAAAGTCTCCAAAATTGCAAATGACTATACTGTTCACCCCAAAGTTTTGCAGTAAAACAAAATAGTAAAGAGAAAGGCTCAGGTGGGTGAAATAAAGGAGGGAGCCTCATGGACATGGTCCAAATGTTAATGACCCATTTGAATCTTAATTTTATAAAATGTATTTGAACAAAGGGTCTAGCATCTTCTGTAGTCCTTAATTCTAAAGTGAATGAAGACAATACAATAAGGACTAACACTTTCAAATCCTTCATATGGGTTCTGAACAGAACATATAAGTAAACATATAGATATAAGCCAGCTATCTTGATTATTCTGGACTATGTAGGACTCTCAAATAGAACTTAAACAATCAAACAATAATTTTTTCATGGATTGTGGTTCAACTGATATCATCTCGAGCTAATATAAAATTTTAACCACCCAAAGAAGTGATTAAATGATTGCCAAATTAAATGTTTGCCAATAATCATCTCTTAAGGTCAACCAAGAGGTTATAAAAAAAATAAACAATTTTTATTTTACCATATGCTTCTGTAATTTAAAAAAAAAGAGAACATCACCACAGTTAACTGAGAAATACAAATCTATTTAAGTGATTTTCTTTCTTTTCTTTTCTTAAAGCCAAGGAATCTTTCTCAAAGCAAATCATAAGCGAAGCTGCATAAAACAGGCATGCAAAGAAAGCAGCTCTGTCTGAAGCAGTGGCAGAGCCCAGAGCCAGTCTCCAGCACCACTACCCAGATGGTTGCTCCTGTGGCACTGCCATAGCCTTCTGAGGGCTGAGGTGCATATTTGAAAAACCACTAAATTAGTCTAATAGCCATAGCATTTAGAATAATGCTGAGGTCAGATGGCAAATAAATGCCAAAGATAAGAAATTATTTAGATCAATTCCAGCATGCTAGGATTTAACAATGACCAGATTTCCTCTCATATTTATAATAATTGATGTTCATGTACTTAATATGAAACACAAAGAATAAATTAATATAGCCCCAATTTTTCCAATTATCTGTCAAAAGAATAAATGTACATCATAGAATAGAATTTCACTTTTTTGCTTGTGTATATAGTTTTATAAATTTTATCTAAAACAAGATGAAATAAAATTCAAGGAACAGAAAAGCAAACTACAAAACAGTTTAATATCCATTACACATTTCTAGAAGATATGCTATGGTATAGCACATATTTTAGCTCTGGCTTCTATATTCCAATAAGGTAAAAGATCATTTATTTGTAAATAGCTAATGAAAGTGATTTGACAATGACAGGAAAGAAAACAAAAATATTTAAATGGTGACAATCATTAGATATGCCAAAGTGACCTATAACCACACGAAACAGGACAAAAAATGTATCTGAGAAGAATTTTTACAGGAAATGGCTGAAATCAAACAAATAAGTTATTCACAACAAAAATCTCTTGTCAAAGGGTGAAGACAGTTTCATAATGGACATGTTGCTTATATTAGCAAGAGTGTCCTCAAAACTGTAACAACAAATAAAACTATAGAATAAAAGTATACAAATGTAAATTTTCATCAATTTAAGAATCCTATATAAGCCTTTTTATATTGATGAATTTATACAAACTTAAATTTTTAAGTAGAATAATATAACCCCTTTGTTAATATAAAAATTGAGGGGGCTGAAGGTATAGCTCAGCAGTAGAGTGTGTGTTTAGCATGCAAGGTCCTGGGTTCACTATCCAACACCAAAAAAACAAAGAAATTAAAATTGAGATGGAAGAAATATTAGTATTTATCTAAAGATAGATGAAAGAGTTAATTTTAGTGCTAACAAATAGTGTAGAAAAATTGATAAAACATTTATAATTATGTATAACATGTTATCGAAAACATGGTATTATGTACACATTTCAGTTTTATTAGCATTTTTTCTCTCATTTTAGTATTATTTCTAATTAACAAAAACAAGATATACTGAGCAATCAAGGGCCTATTCATAAGTTTGCATATAAGTCACTTCAACATAATTGGGTTTTAAAAGACCTCTTATCTTTTTACACAAGTGATTTTTAACATCTATAATACTGCATTTTAAAAAGATGAGGTATCAAAAGACAAGGTTAATATACTATTGTTGTAACATTTAAGAATTTCTTTAAGCAAGCTTAAAATTCAAATTTCATTCTTAAATATATACATACTGAATAAGTTCAAATACAAACTATGTGATAAAATTAAACTTTTCTAAGCTGTCATATAATGAAAAGAACAGGTATGCTTCTAATGTTAACCTACAAAAGGAAACAAAAAACTTCACTTCAAGTATATTTAAGTATTAGTTTGACTAAAACGCTACCAGTTTAAGCAAAGAAAAGGAAAAGAAACATTCGAGCAACATAAAACTAGAAAAAATAGTTTAAAAGTTCAGCAGTATTTATCTATAAAGGCAAGAAATTAATATCCAAGGTACAAATTCATGTTATACACTCAAATTACCCATTTTCACAAATGCAAATTTGGAATAGCTAGAGCTGAAAAGTGTGAAAGTAACTAGTAAAAATAAATAAATAAATTCATGGTTTAACAATGTTATTGTAAATACTGCATCATGCTACTGCTCTTAACAAAGGCCTCTTATAAAGTGTCATACTGAAAGTGTATATACTATGTCATTAAATATGTATCAAGCAGTGCCAAAAAATAGACAATTATTCTTGTATTTTCTGCTTTTGTAAAAGAAAATAAGGAAAATGAGTCCTTCTTAAATACGAAAATTTCTATATTTCACTATTAATCTTTTGCACACATTTTTAAATGCTCACCTATTCTCTCAGTATACTTTATAAGTGGAAGACTGTTCAGCACTTACCTCTTTCCAAGGACTGACAAACTGTGTACGAGCATATCGAGTTAGCATGTGGATTATGACCACCTGCCCCCACTCTTCCACATCAACTAGTAAGTTACAAAGCTTTCGGTAATTCTTGTGAATCAGATCTATTCTATCCGGGCATACTTCTTCAAAAGCCATCACAACACTGCCAGCTACCAACTAGAAAAGAAAGAAATAGTAACTCATTAAAAAACATTTTTCAGTCCATCTAAGATACTATTCACATTTTATAGTAGTACAGTGTTATGGCAAACAATATTTAAAGTGTTTATTCATTCAGTTAAAATGAATGTTCATGTTTGAGTAAAAAATAAAATTTTAAGCAAAACTCCCTAGAATAATTTTAATACTTCTTATTTGATGTGAAAAACTAATGCTTTGCTGAGCAGAAATGAATTCTGATAATTTTTTATTTCATCAGGTTAAATTCCAATTAAGTTGTTTATACATAAATTCAACATTAATCATTCACATTTTCATCTTTAAAAATAACCTAAATTCTAATCTAAAGACTCATCTCAGTTTGTAACGATATTCAGAAAAACAATTCAGAAAATAACAAGACTATATTGTGTCAGTTTAAAAATAAAATGACAATTCCACAAAGAATTTGTTAAAAGTCTGAGAAACTCTTACATGTTTTTAGTACTAAAACACTTCTGAATCTTACATATCTTAGTTCATGTTTTAACCAACATAATTTACTTACAAAGAAAACACAATGAGTAAAATTTTTGTGCATTGTTATGACTTTTATAACAAAGTATATAAGTTGGATTAATATATTACCAACAAAAGGCAGCATTCCTCAAGTCTAATTAATGAATAGTAAATACTGATTTCTGAATTGTCAAGTTCTTACAAATCTCAGTGAAACTGATTCCTTTAGCATAAAAATACAAAGTAAGCAGAATATGTAATAAACAAATACTTCTATATATGTACCAGTGATACATGTTGTTAGCCAACAATATGATACAGTTTTGAAAAAAGCAAATTAATATCATATTCATTCTGAACACTAGGGATCTTCATTTTGTGTCTAAAATTTCCCCAATGACTTAAAATAAGCAATTAAATAGAAATATAAGTTATTGAAATGGTACTTTTTGAAAAATATTAGATACAATGATATTCATATTTTGAGTATTTGTCCCTCTACTTGGCTGACATTTAGTTTATTAATATGCAACCAACAATACAATTGAAAGAAAACAGCTCAGAATATAGACCTGCTATTATGCTAAACAAGTTTCAAGTCCTGTGGGGATTTTATGAATTACCAATCAGTATGAACGTGAAGCCGCATTTATTGACTGCAGCCCTGCCCATGTACTGGTGCCTGCTGGTCCCAGCATGTATGCGCCTCAATCGAAAAAGCAAGGAATTGATTATTTGTGTGAACTAAATAAAAATGTATTATATGTATAATTTTCTCTTTGCTATTGATACGGAAAGGAAGTTAAGTGCATATTTTCAACTCCACATTTTGATGTCTTCTGCATAAATTACTGTTCAGAAATTATATTCTATGAAAATCACATTTCTATCAGATCAGAATTAGTACAATTTAAATATCTCTTAAAACAACTAAGTTTATGATATTAGACTAGTTGTGTGATATATATTGTCATCACTATATATTGTATATATAAAGCAATCTCATACTAATACTTAAATCAATAAAGGGTCTTTAAGTACAAAAAATTAATCTGTGAAATTAAGGTCAGCAGTTTTAATTTTTGAATAAAATCAAGTTATCTGGTCTAAAGTTAGAAAATTTTTCCTACATGTGTTAAAACCAAACAATTAAATAGAAAATCAGTCCCAAGGTATTAAATTTATTAAACCAAGAGCTTTAAGTACACAGCAAATGCAAAACACTAACATTCTAAAATACTCACAAATATCATTACAAGAAAATAATATTTTAAGTATGAATAAAGCTTAAGGAAACATTAATGTATAGAAAGTATGTAAAGAAAGTACCTTCACAAAATAAAACCGACTATACTCATAATTTTAACAATCTGACCCTACTTTAAACATTAGGAGAAGAATTGATAATTTTGGTCTATTAAATGTTCAATATTCTATAAAACATTCAGGATTAAAATAGAATGATGTACTCAGATTTTAAAACCAAAAATATTGGTTTCCAAAAAACAGACAGTTAATTTTCATCTCACTGTGTCAATAGTAGCTTTTCATATAAGGGGAAAAATAAATCACTCCAACAAAACTAGCAATGAGCTCATCAAATTCAAATGCAGTTTTCCATTTATGTATTTTTTATATTAAAGCAATAAACATGGTTCATTTATCTCCCCTTGGTTGCCACGTTTTTCTGTGCTGTTGCTATGAACTTCAGCCATTAGCTGTGCTCCAAGGTAAACTACATGAACCATCAACAAAAGTGACACCCCATCTATGGAGTTCATATTTTCTCTAGATTATCTATGCTAGTTGACAAGCTGGTAATGAAAAAAATCACACTAAGCAAATGGTTCCTCTAATAACAATAAATTTTCTATAAAATTATGAAGGGTACAAAACGTTTCCTTGCATCTATTTTGTCATGAATTCTAATTAACGCTGCAAAAACCTGAGAGTGCTGGGTCATCACAAGAAGTGCATCAAGGTTTGATTGATAATATGGTATAAGTTGGCCAATGCTGCCAAGATTTTCTTCCCTTAAATTAATGGCCATCCAACCTGCCCTAATCATACAGCCCAAATGATATTCCCCTTCTTATTTCAATTTTCTTGAGGCATGGAAAATAGGAAAGATCAGTCATTTATCTTCTAATAGCTGGATAATAGATCTATCACAATAAAACATCTGCACAAACTCAGGGGTGTGTTTTTTTTTTTCCCATAACACTGAGGCTTTTACCAACATTAAATCAATAACTTATAAAATGGTGTCTTACCCCTACAGCTTAGCTATAAACTACCAATCTATTCATTAAACATAACTTTATAGCTAAAATTAAAGAGAAAAAACTCATATTATCAAAAACACATAAATAGCTCAGTTTTTCAGTAGGTACTAACCTAATTTGTCTTCCTAAGAAATTGTTTTCATGAGAAATTTAAATGCTATCAAAAGGACTTCTTTAAAATTAATATGAAAGGACAAGAAAATAAATGCCACCCTGCTTTAGAGGCATTCTAAATAAAAGATTGTCCACTTCTATGCTTTAAATGCTCAAAATATGTGGATTTCTACATTTTAAAGAAAAACAAAAGAAAGCTTTTATAAACTTAAGAAACTAAATCATAAGTAAACACTAACTGGGAAAGGTTTATAGTAAAGTAGAAAAGTAAGCCCAGCTCCTGGGAGGCTGAGGCAGGAGGATGGTTAAGTTATGATGCCAGGCCTGTCAACTTCGTGAGACCGTCTGAAAATAAAAAATAAAAAGGGCTGGAGATGCTGATCAATGTTAGAATATCCCTGAGTTCAATCCCCAACACTGAAAAAACTTATATAAACAGAAATTATTAAGAGAGATAAAACAGAGATGAAATGTTTCCTTTTAATTTCATTGATTACAGTTGTAAGGTTCTCTATAGTGTCTACACAAACATACAAGATACCTTCAGACAACAGTCATTACCCAAAACATTAAGTGTTCTTCCAATTTTTCTAAACCCAAAGTAATCTATTTTTAGGAAAGAATGACTCATATGACAAATACTGGTCTTTTTCCAGTAAAAGGGAAAAACTGTTGTATATTTTTTAATATGCTTATAGTTCAACCTTTCCTTAAAATGAAAATTATTTCAGAAAATCTTCCTTGGCTGAAGAGCAACAACAGAAGGTATATCTCAAAACTAATAGAAGAAAAGAAAGTTTTTAATTCATTAACATCTTTCAAATTTATAATTTTCAATAGTAACATCATTGTCGTCATCATCATCACCATAATGATTCCAAGTTTTTGCTGGTAGAAAAAGAATTCCTTTTCCATATGTGGAAGTAAATTAGACTAGTGTCATTGGACTGGAAAATTTTTAAATAAAAACAATGTGCAATTCTTTATTTTAAATGTCAATTCTGACTTTATATTTGTGAGGGTGAAAAGAAATGTACCTGTCTTCCTTCAATAAAGTATTATCTGTGACCAAAAAACCTGGCAATTATGAAGGTAAGATCCATAAATATCTGGGTAAATATCACAATATTTTTAATCTTTCTATAATGGATTACAATCATACAAAGGAAAAAACTAGCATTCTCAAAACATAATTAATTTAAATACTAGGCAAAAAAATTAATGGTACCTGGGTAAATCTGAATCTATCAGTCTACATTTCCAAAATAAAAAGACCAAAATCTATGCCCTACACATAACTCAAAAGAGAGCACCTCCAAACTTCAAATAGCTCTCCAGGAAAGCTATTTTTATGCTTATATCATAAAACTTCACAAAGACAAGAGCACAGAAAAAAAATTATTCAAAACCAAGCAGACAAGAGTTAGTCATGGCTACAAGAGTGAACTAAAATAAACAACAAAAATATGTTCAGTACAAAAATATTAAAAAAGATTCCCAGTAGGTCAGAGCAGACCATAGCAAAGAGACTTAAAGGGAGGATAAGACAATTCAGTGAGGCCAATGAACTCTCAAGGAGAGCTTCAAGAAGAAAATAGGATGAAAAAAAGAGGCCAGCCTCAGCAACTTAGCACTGTCTCAAATTAAAAAATTAAAAAGGCTTGGAGATATGACTCAGTGATCAAGCACCCCTGGGTTCAATCCCTGGTACAAAAAAAAAAAAAAAAACAGGTCAGGTGGGGTGGGAGGAATCCCTTTAGAAACTGGGATAACAGGAAAAAGAAGAAAGAAGAGAAAGTTTAGACTCCTCAAAGATATATCTTAAAATAATCTTAGGACATATGCCTCCTACTATGTACACCTTCACCATCAAAACTCATCTCATTGGCTTTTGAGATGGCTTTCTGACAAGAGAGGGTGCTCCTATACTCAAAATATTGCAAGTAACCACAAATATCAAATCACCAACCCTAGCCAAAGAAATGCCAAGACTCAAATAATAACTAATAAAAGCAGAAAAAGGAAAATCAAAACAATTCAACTGGTAAAAACTACCCCCAAAAGATCAAAGATAAGCAAAAGGAAGCTTTAATACAACACTCCAACACAAATTAAATACCCTCAAAGAAGCATTTGAAGACAGGAAAAATGAATATGAATCAAAATTTTAAAAGAGAATAGAAATTACTAAGAGAAATCAGGAAGAAATAAAATAGCATTTCATTTCATTTCATTCACGGAAACCAGAAAGAAACTGAAGGGGAAAAAAGTTATCAAACATGAGATCTAAATTGCAAGATGCCCCTGGGACAAAAATCAACAAAATGAAAAATTATTAGGGGCGCTAAAGGGAAAAAAAAAAATAAAAGAGAGAAAGAGAGAGAAGAAGAAGAACCAGGAAAATGAAAATGAGATAAAGAAAGAAGTAAAAAAGGTTTAGAGAAAAAGTGGCTGAAGTACAAGGTAAGCAAAGAAGATCTAAAACATGTAAAATTGGAATACCTGAGGAAGAATATAACAATTGAACATATTTAACATTTAAAACCATGTTCCTGAAAGAAAAAATATATTATCGGAAATAATATTTAAAATCTGACTCTACATTATGAAAGTGTTCGTTTGGTGCCAGGAAAAAAACCACCCACACCAACAACCCTAAAACACCTTACAAAACTATGTATTTCAAAGGTAAAAAGAAAATCCTTAGGGACAGCATCTTACTTATTATGGACACAGACCACGTGTTTTCCTTAGATTGAAATAAGGAAAGGATGCCCACCACCTCTACTACTATCAGACATTATACTGACAGAATCAGTCAACATAATTATAGAAGAGATATCAGAGTCCTAGGAATTGAAAAATGGAAGTAAAACTATCTCTATTTGCTGAAATGATTCATTCTATAGAGGAAAAAATGAGAATAAATGAAAAAAAGTAATTCAAACAATAAAATAATTTAGTAAAGAAGCAGGATACAAAATTACCTTTCAGAAAATTAATAGACTTTTAAAAATATACAAACATAGTAAGTTCAAGGATATAATGAGAAAATAATTTCATTTATCACAGCAACGAAGAAATAAAACTAAAGATAAAATATCTCTAAACCAACATTTAACTCTAGTTATTAGTCCCCTTCCTACTACTCCCCACATAGGTACATGCTGATAATTGTGAAATAATACCTCTTCTGAATTCTGGACTAACCAACAAAGTAAAAACATTGTGCCTAATGGGAGCCATTTTCTTACTGTTGAAGGGGAAGTTACAATTTGGAAAGGGAAAAGGCTAGAAGGAACCCTGTGCTACAATATGAGAATTAAAGGCCGTGATATTTTTAATATCAAGATAGAAGAAAAGGGTATAAATGTGTTTTACTTTTAAAAAATAAAACAAACTACATAACACTTTAGTTGACTGAGTGCCTCAGAATAGACAGGCCATCAATACCTTCAAAAGGTCTATGAAAACTGAGTATGATACTATTTGGGGGAGGAAAAGAAACCATTACAGATAATATAAAATATCAGTTACTATCACCAAGAATATAATAATTCAACAGTCATTCAAAAAATACTGAACACCTACAATGAATAAATATTCAATATTTTCTTCCTAGTATTTTAGAAATAAATTATCAGAAACCAAAACAAACATTCTAAATTTACGAACAACATACCTTCTTGAGCCATTTATTTTTTAGTTTGCTATTTTAATACCTTATGCCATGGTGTAAGGCATCATGCTGAGGGTTTATGTACAACAGCTCTTTCAACCCAAATAACAACCTTGTAAATTAAAAGCACTATAAATTTGGAAACTAAAACTCATGAAGGCTTAGAACAGAGCTAAATGGCAGAAACTAAGGCATGAATTCAATTCTAATTTAAAAAACTATAGTTTTTACCCATGACAAGATCTATCCTATTTGGAAAAACACACACACATATAAAGAAATTTCTTCCCAGACCACGCAACAAATTTCTTTTAGTTTACAATGAAGCAGAAATTATGGCAAACTGTACTACCATTAAGGGATCGTTTCTTATAAATCTTACTATTCTCCACAGTACTTAGCAAATGTCCTGCACATAAAAGAAATCAAGTATTTTTTCAATTATTACAATTAAATAAACCACAGTATCAATAATATTGATTTAATATCTGTGTCATAGAGGCAGATAGCATATCTGTCAGGAAGACAAAAATAATTCAAATTTCTTTTCTCTATATTTATTGACATAATCTATATTTGATTATTTTCTACATTTTGTCAAGTCTGCATAGAAAAAATGCAATGAAGATTTATGCTATACTTCAAACTAGAAGATATTTGCTGAATGGTCCACAAATGAAACTCCAAGTGTAACTTCCATGTATAAAAGAATATTACCAAAGATACACAGTGAAAAAGTCACTGAAGGATTTAAAATGTCCACTATAACATATTCACTTAACTCAAAAAAGAAGCAGTGAATTAAGTGAATGAATTAGACAATCCAATCAAAAAGTACAACCTGTCAGGCCGTATTAAAAGTCAGGAGGCAACTACATGCTGCCCACAGGTACCAGGCATACATTAAATCAAAAAAATACAAATGGATTGACTATAAAAGAATACAAATATATATAGTGAAAACAGTGACCATAAGAAAGCTAGAATGGCTGATGAAGAGACTTCAAAACAAGTGTGCATATATATATATGCACAATATTGGAGCTCATAGGTTTATGAAGCAAACAATGACAGAATTGAATGCAGACTTCAATATACCACTTGGAATAATGGACAGAACCAGTAGGCATAACAATCAACAAAGAAAGATTAGATTTGAACATCGCTATAAAACAATGAGACTAACACTTAAGAAAAAATCCACCCAACAAAAGCAGAATATGCATTCTTCTCAATCAAACACTGAATACCTTCCAGGCTAAATCATTTAAAAACAAAAAAAAGCTACATGGGGTTAATAACTACCATAATAGATAGCTGTTACAGATATTACATTCTACCTAACAACATCCTAAGATGAGCTGACATCTTTTTTCTCAATAGATATAAATCAGACTACAGAAGCCCCATTGAAGATATCAGAAGCCCAACTTCTCCACTGGACTGTTCACAGATCCCACAGGTCACCCCTATTCCTAGAACTTGCTACCATGCCACCACACACAAAAAATGGGGCTGGAAAAAAGAGGAAGGGAAGCATACATTCCCAAAAGATTACTATTTTAATCAGTAAGATAATCATCAGCAGCCAATAAAACAGCCTTGTACAAATGAAAATGTTTTGATCTTTTTTAAAACACACTTATCAAAGCATTCTTCTAATTTTCAATCTCTTTAATACTTCTTTTTAAATAATTACTGTTTCCAGATGATTCAGCCTTTTAAAATCCTAACAAATCAAGACCTAAAATAAAACTTCAACTTTAAAAGTAGTCAATAATTTAGCCATAAATGAAAGATCCTCCCACACCTTACCCCTCCTCAGACTCTGATAAGGAACCAAAACAAACTAAAATACTTAATATAATCATTCCCATTACATGGAGATTTTTGTTCTTTAACTCTTGTTTTTTAAATAGGCTTTAATACTTATAGCATTTAAAAAATCAATAAAAATAATTACATCAAAGATAAAATGGCAAATGATACTATGTAAATAAAGCACAATTTTACTTTATTTTACTTTAATGACATAAAAATATTACTTACTGTGCTTTTATCTTTCAAAAGTTTTTCAATTACTTCAATTAACATTTCCTTTTGCTCTGGATCAAGACTAAAATAGAAAAAGAAAAGTCACATTAATTTTTTCATTTAATTCTAGCTTTAAATGATGCTCATCATTTCAAGGATGCTGAAAAGGTTTATAATAGGAGAGGAAGAGCAAGAATAATTTCAAGACAAATACAAACAGGAACAAAACTAAAGTAAAATGGGATGGTTTTCTTATGTTTTCTAATCTTTTCCTCTAAAGTTGTTCCTATTAACTAAACCAGATACCGATGCCATTAAGAAAGTATATAAAGAACAAATTCACTTCTTTAAAAAAATTTTAAAACCTCAAAAAAGTAACTCCTAGTATATAAACAATTCCTTTTTCAACTAGGGGAAAAAAATAACAAGAGAGCAAACATTTTTGACCATGGATACATAACTGCCCAAAACAAATACAGATGATTTCCCAAAAAGAATTGCGTATCACCTGTACTATAAAAACCCTACCATCTAAAACCAAGATGTAAGATGCAGTGATGAGATTAAAATTTGATATAGGAAACCAATAGGCAGTACCAAGGCAGGAAAAAGTAGACAGCTGAGGCTGGAGAATAAACTACAGACTGGTGATAGATGTGCTTTTAAGTCATTATAATTTAATAAAACATACCTTATTCTACAAGCTTATGAAAGAAAAGATAACAAGCAGCATGATAAAATTCTGCCTGACAATCAAAGAATATGAGTTTGTCTGTTTTATAAATATTATATTTATTATTAAGCATTATAAGTACTCAAACATTCAAACCTTTTAATTCTTTCAAATTCCAGCTACTTTTTCCAAGTTAAATCTTCCTTTTCCATTTTATTTACATCTTTATTTTAAAGTACACTTATGATATAATGGCCCCTGTCTGATTAAAACCATTGTTAAAGGAGATTTATAAATCAAGTGCTAACATCTCAATTATAGATGGCTTTTAATTATTTGACATATGGTGGCTTTTCTTTCTCAAACATGATATTTTATCCATAAGTAAGTACCATGTCCTCTACTGATTTTGTAGATCCAATATACACAGCACAACACTCTAGACACAATACCAGAAACATAACTAATCTCAAAAACCTTGCAGAACAAATGATAACAGAAATAAAACCCAACTGTGGTACATAATTTTATTTAAAGTACATGTTTTCTAAGAGACAGAGGTATTGTATATTTTACCAAATATTATACAACTATGGTATGGCACTTTATTTAAAAATCACTATATTTTTAATAGAGTAATTTAATAAAATAGCTCTGGAAAAGAATCAGACTTCAGGAAAGAAATAGCAGGAACAAAGATGGAAGAAAGGAAAATAAAGATAAGTGAATTGTAAGAATAATAAACAAGATTCTACTTATAATGGATAAAAATCTCAATTTTCTAATTATACATGCATACCTGTAAGACAGACTATACAAACAAGGATTCAAATTCTAACTATTTTAAAGTTACAAAATCTAAAAATTATCAAACACCCTAATAGGCTCACAAATACAGAGTTGATAGGGTCTAAAACAAAACTAAAGATGTGTAAATAATGTCTGTAGGGTGAAAAAACATATCCAGTGAACTTGTTTGCTGTGAGGACAGGCTAGTCATAAGAGTGAATAAAATAAGCTCTGTGGTCTATTACACTCCATGTAGTATTCCAGTAATATTCTGCTGTTAGGAACAAAGCACCTACCTGTACAGTTTCTGTATTGCATGGGCTGCATTCTTCCTAACATATGGTGATAAGTCAGCAGAAGCTTCCTTAATAGCGAGCATCATGATAGGAACAATAATAGGCACTCTAATACTTGACAGAACTCTTAAAGCGCTTGCACGGATTAGTTGATTTGGGTCCTAAAAATAATGCAAAAAGTATTCATCAAAATTTCAAAGTTTAGGTTGGGGTTGTGGCTCAGTGGTGGAGCACTTGCCTAACACTTGTGAGGTACTGGGTTTGATCCTCAACATCACATAAAAATAAATAAATAAACAAAGTAAAGATATTATGTCCATCTACAACTAAATAATATACACATTAAAATTTTTTTTCAAAGTTTACAATTTTCCAAAGACATCTTTATGACACAGTTAACAAACGCCTAAAGGGTGTAATAAATGTAACAATTAGAAAAGAAAGCTACTTGATTTAAAATGTACAACCAATATACAGAAATGGGTAAAGAAAAAGAGAGGAAAATGTTTATTTTTCTGAACAATGTTTTAAAGAAAAGTAACAGTTAAAATTCTAGTTGATAATTTATTACTACATGTGCTGGGGTTTTAACATTTCACAAGAAAATGCTATACATCAAAAATTTTATCTTTAAAAATATCTTATTTCCCCTCTTTGCATACTTTCAACAACTACTTGGTACAGTGATAAACAGCTCTTTGATTTAAGATGATGATATTGAACCCAAACACGTAGAAGCTATAACTTACATGGCAAGGTTCCACTTCCTGACATTTTCTAAGGGTACTGAATAAGCACTTAGCGGAGGCCGTTTTACTTTTTCAACACACTACAGGGCTATTTAGTGGATTATTGCTCAGCTTCCCTAAATGACACACCTTCAACTGTGCAAAACCTTGTAGCTATTGCCTGCTCACTCCCATCATTTACCTTCAGAGCTCGCTGAAAAGTGCTTATAGACAAGAGTGCCAGATCCTGCTGCTCTTCAGCATATCGGACCAGGTAAACATACACCAACTTCTTGATCTGTGTAAAAAAAAGAAACAAAAATTGACTCCCAGCCAGAGGAGCAAAAAATTTAAAACTCTATATTTTCTATGCAAAAATCCATTCCTAATTTTCTTCAAGTAACTAACTGAACCTGGTCACAGCTTGGTTGTAAAATAAATGTTTTGTGGCATAATGAATGGTGACAGAAAATGTCTATGAAGTAAGCATTTTAATAATACTATCCGTAACAGCAACATCTTATCATGGTGTTCCTTCCTCTCAAAGGAAATTTCTTAAATCCCTGAACAAAATTCACATAAGAATGTTCAAATATTAATTGACCTGCAAAAATATTTCAAAGTCAAAGATAAAAATAAGAGAAAGAACTTGGGCTCTGTCTACTATCTGGTATGGGCGTTTATTTCCTTGTCTATTAAAAGGTACTGGAGCCCTAAGTCTTTTTACAGTAAGAGTCACTTCCAATAAATATTATGTGAAACTTTCAGTTCAGTAAGAATAATGTGACAATAATACCAATTTAATGAAATAAAAATGCCAAATAGTCTAGACATGTGTTCTGAATATATTTTTAAAGACAATTTAACCACTAAGTTTCTAACAAAATTACCAACAGAAAAATTTTGAGTAAAAATTCATCAACTGCTTCCTTCTAACACTGATTATAATATTTCTTTTCCCAAATATCCTCCGATTCCACTTCCTGATTACCTTTCTTATGCATCAGCAGAGTACATACCTAAAAGTTTATGGAATGTTCAAAGAACATGAGAAATGAGGAAGAATTGGAAATAGTTGGAATTAATACTAGAAAGAAAAAAATGGTTCTGTATTTAGTTATATGTTAAATTAACCAATCTGAACTAAAGAAACTGCCACGCTCTTCCTTCCTTCACATTCCAATTTCTCTTTCCCCACTCCCTCTCTCAGTTCTGGAGATTGAGTCCAGAAACATGTGTGTACGAAATGCACACTATATCACTGAGCTACACTCCCAACCCCCAATTTCTCTTGAAATAGCATAGTCTTAAGTTCCTTCATCATGCTGTTTGCTCCTTCTTAAACTCACTTCAATTCCTTTATTTCTTTCAGTGTAGCACTCTGAACTACAAATGAGTTGTAAGCAGAACAAAATACCCAAGTAAGACTTTGTGCCAGATAAGATGTTTCCACTGATACAGCTCATTCTTGATTAAAATTATTCACCTTTTCCAAATGTACTGCTGACTTAAGTCAAACTGTATTTGAGCAACTATCCTTGTGGGATTTATTTTTTAATTTCTCTCAAGTGAAGGGCAAATTGTATATTTATCTATAGAAATTTTCAGCAACTGAGATTTAACCCTTCATAGCACCTTAAGATCATTTTTAGATCTTCATTTAATAAGCCAACTATTTTACTACTCTTCATAATTTCATAAGCCCAAGTAAAAACTTAATGACTATACTTTCTACATCATAATTATTAATGAAAATACTAAACATAACCATTTTAAGTTAATATTAAACCATTCATCTATATCATATGGGCAGACTTATTTCTAATTACTCTTCAGTGTTAAACAGCTCCACAAAATCTTAAAAACAAAATCTAAAGTCCTTAACCCAATATTCAATAGTCTATAATATGACCCAAACTTTCATTCTAGTCAAACAGAAAGTTTCCAAATATAATATGTAGTTTTAAAATTTTTTTTAATTTGTTCTAATTAGTTATATATGACAGTAGAATGCATTTTGTCTACATTGTACACAAATGGAGCACAACTTCTCATTCCTCTGGCTGTACATGGTAGTCACACCAGTCGTATAATCATACATGTATATAGGGTAATAATATACATCTCATTCCACCATCCTTCCCATCCCTCACACTCCCTCCCCTCCCCTCAATTCCCTTTGCACAATCCAAAGTTTCTCCATTCTTTCCTACCCTCCACCCATTATGGATCAGCATCCGCTTAACAAAGAAAACATTCGGGCTTATTTCACTCAGCATGATATTCTACAGCTCCATTCATTTACCAGCAAATGCCATAAATTCATTTTCTTTAAGGCTGATTAATATTCCATTGTGTATATATACCACAGTTTCTTTATCCATTCATCTGTTGAAGGGCATCTAGGTTGATTCCATAGTTTAGCTATTGTGAATTGAGCTGCTATAAACACTGATGTGGCTCTGTCACTGTAGTAATAAATTGTATTTTGTCTTAAACTTCACTCAAGTTATTCCTTGAGCTACCCTCAACCCATATACCACTTACTAAAATCTTCCACAAAAGCATATTTAAACAATAAAATGACAATATATAAACAATAAAATAAATTACAGTACAACCGTAACAGTCACCATACAGAATAAAGTAAATCTGTATTTGATAATGTAAATATGTAAAATGTAAAACAGTATGCATTCTATAATCCTATTTCTGTATAAAAATAGATGCATACGCATTCTATATACTATCCAATCTAAAATACACTATAGATTTTAAGATGTACCATTACTTTGTGGACCACAAAGTAAGGAAAAACAACAGCAACAACAACAAAAAACCCTGATCATCAGTTAAGATAAATCTAACTGCAGAAACTTTAAAAATAGAAAATGCTTTAGAAAAGACATAATATGGAAATAACAGCAAATACAATTAATGCTAACTGTTCTAAATGTTTCACTTTGATTAACTCATTTTATATTCACAACTCAATAAACAAGTATTGTTATCTCTAATTAAGGATAGATGACATTATCCCCAACTAGATTTTAAAGTTCCTAAGAGTTCAACAATTCTAGAAAGCCATTAAGAGTTGTTGGCTGGCTGACTGGTTGCAATTCTGAAACATCAAATCAATATATAAGATATATTTAATTTCTCAGATTCACCTTGGATAAATATGCAGTTATTTAGTACAGGAAGCACTCCTTACTCAACTGATCATCACTAGGACCTATCACATTGGCAGGCCTACAGTAAGAGCTCAGTCATTAAGAGCTGAATTGCGCCCCAGATCAAAAGTAGACTGAAAAAAAATTAGACTTTCCTATTACATGGTTATATTTGGATCTAACTTCTTATCAATGTTTATAGACACTGGATAAAAATGACTACAAGGCCATCAGCATACTACATGGAAACCACAGATACTAGGAAGATTGCTCCCAAAGTCTTTAATGTGTTTGTTTTCATTGTTGTTGCTTGTTTCTAATAATCATTTAAGATATTCTTTCTTATAAACAATTATATTCAGATATCACTCTACAATTCTCTGGAAAGTTTTAAAGAAGAATGAGTTACGAGTTTATCCTGACCCAATCTCCTTGTGAGTTATTTCTCAGCAACACCTTTATTTATCAAGTAACTATACAGTCAGCTTTAAAATGGTATTATGAACTCCAGAATATATCTAGGAGTTTATAAAGGCACCAATGAAACATTCAGAACCACAGCTGAGTTAGCAGGCATAGCTATAATTACTCACTATTGGAGAAGGATTTCTGTGACTGTTATAGCAAAAAGCATAACAATATTAAATCACAGAAGGTTGCAAAACACTAAATTTGTTCTAGTTCTGTTATAAGAATCAATCAATATTGACCACAAGAGGCCTGTGCACTCCCTGGCTGCAGGTGTGCAGAAAAAGCCTACTTTCCCTGAAACCATTCTGTGACCAGAAATGGGAGTAGTTAAAGCTCCGTGACTACTCCATTCTCTGATCAGTTACTTTCATTCAATGTTACAACACTCTTTGCTGTAAAGCTAATCATAGCAGAGCCCCAGTAGTCTGGAAGAACACAGGCAGATCTGTTTAATTAGATTATCAATACTAGTACATCAAACTTCATGAGCTATTGACTAAACCTTTGATTATTTTCGTACTATAACCACTGATTGCTTACTAGGTCATTTTTGGTATCATTTGACATCTAATGACAGATGACGTATACTACAGCTCACCTGTGTGCCTAAGGCAGCATGTACTTACAAAAATGAAATTTTGTACTTGATAGCAAGGAAACATTAATAAATTCTCTGAATACAAATTTAAGAAGCCCCTGTCAGTTTTCATACAATTTGAGAAAATCAGGCATGTTTGAAAAAAATAACAAGGTATTTAGGGAACAAAAGAAATTCAAAACAAATAGACCAATAAATATGTTTATATTGGCATTTTTGTTACAAAACTAATAGGGAGCATATCTGATTTTAAAGGGGAAAAATGAGTAAGAGAAAAATCATACTACTTGACTAGTATAAACAACTTTGAATGAATAATAATTAGTACTAAATTTTCTGGTTATAACAAGAAGACTAGAAGTTCAGAAAGAACTACTGACCACTATTTTCCACAGACTTATCATTTCTATGCAGATCTAAAACATAATAAGTATACCAATACCAAATGTCTCCCAGAGAATAGCTAATGCCAGATGTTGACAAGGGGTCAAAGACACTTAGAAAAGGAAGTAACCACTAAATAGGAAAGATAGCACTGAAAGGGGTTCTGAAGCCAGCCTACTTAGCTGTGGAAGCTGACTACCACATACTTGCTGTATAACCCTGATCAGGACATTGACCTCTGCTACCTTATCTTCATATGTACAATATGAAGTGACAGAACCAAGCTTCAGAGGATTATTTGTGAGGATGAGTTCATCTATTTAAGGTATTAATAACCTAGCACAGAGCATTTGTTTACATGTTAGCAACCATTATTATTGCTGACTGTTTCTGATAACATTAAGTCCCGTCTCACCTATGCCGCATGATTTTTCTAAGTTAGGACTTGTTTTTTCTTTTTTTTTCTTCAGATATTTGAACCTTCTCATATCAGATGTCATAATACTAGAAGCTCAGATAGAATGACCATAAGACATCAAAGAGAAAGAGCTACATGAATCCCCTTTTTACTACTTTCCACTTGAGAATAATTGAATACTAGGAGAAGCACAAGAAGAAAAACCAATGGACAAACCAGTCCTTGCACATTTGTACAAATAATATAATTTAAATTGAACATCTGCTTTCTTTCTGGAAGAGTAGAATTTTGTTACAAGCCAGGTTGATAATGCCTACATGAACAGCCCCAAATAAAAAACCTGGACACTGAGTCTCTGATGAAGTTTCTTAGTAGGTAACATTTCACACATTTTGTCACAATATGCTAGAGACACTAAGCATGTTTTGGGTAATTCCACTAGAAAAGAACTCTGAGAAACTTGCATCTGGTTTCTTGCAGATTTTGCCCCATTTACTTCTTTGTATTCCTGATTCTGTTATGCTCTCACCTTAACATATCATAGCCATGAGTATGACTGTATTCTGAGTCTTGTGAATTCTCCTAGTGAATCACCCAACCTGTTGATGGTCTTGGGAATCCCCATTTCCTAAATATACTAACTAAAACTACTGAACTTCTAGAACAAAACAGGAAAAATCTTTGTGATATTAGCCTAGGCAAAGATTTCTTAAATAGATCACAAAAAGTCTGATATGTGAATGAAAAAAATTCAGATAAAATGGACTTTATCAAAATCAAATACCTGTTCTTTGAAAGATATTCAGAAAACCAAAAAGCAAACCAGGAGAGAATAAAGAATAGTAAATAACCATCTATATAACAAAAAGGTTATATAAGACTTTAAAAAGAACCTTCACACTTTAATAAGATCAAAAATAATTTAAAACAGGCTAAAGCCGTGAAAAAACTGAAATACAAATTCTGAAACACTGAGTCTCAGTGTTCTCCCACACCCACTCCCTCCCTAGCTAACCATCAGCTATTCATAGATTGATGGATGGGTATCTATTTTATTGCTTTAAGATCTTTGAATTATTTAGTTCACTGATCAACCTATCATTAAGAAGCTTGGTTTATAAAAATATGAGATACTTTAAAAAAAGAAAAAGAAAGAAAACATGACTGACCAATAAGATCATGAAAAAATGACTAACATCACTAAATGTTTGAAAGAAGCAATTAAAGCCACAGTAAACTACCATGACACACCCACCAAAATGGCTACAGTTAAAAAGTCTCAGAAGATCAAGTGTTAGAGAAGATAGGAACCAACTGGAACTCACATACATTGCTGATAGAAATGCAAATGGCACAGCTACTTTAAAAAACTACACAGCACTATTTTTGAAAAATTAAACATATACTTCTCAGACAATGCAACAATCCTATTCTAAGATGTTTACCCAAGAAAAATTGAAACATATGCCCATACATAATAGTTTTATTCAACCTAAGCATCTTCAAACAGGTAAGTTTAAAAATTATGGAATATTTACACTATAATGAAATAAAATGTGAATACATGAAATGATACAGATGGATCTTCTGGTTTCCTCAGTAAAAGAGGTCAAACACAGGAGATGCCATATTGTATAATTCAATTAATAAGAAAGTTTAAAAATGTCAAAACTATAGTGACAGCAGATCAGTAGCTGCAAGTTGACACCACATAAAATTTTTAACTTCAAAGTAGATCATAATCCAAATGTAAAGCTAAAAATAACGCTAAGAACAAATAGGTGAAAATCTTTTGACCTTGGATTAAATACTGGTTTCTTAGACATGACACCTACAACAAAAGCAACTAAAGGAAAAATACACAAATTAAAATTTGTCTAAACTAAAAACTGTGTTTCAAAGGGCACTCGCAAGAAAAATGAAGACCCACAAAATGTTAGAAAATATTTGCAAATCTTACGTCAGATAAAGGTCTAGAATCCAGAAGATAAAAAGAACTATACAAATGAACAATAAAAGATAAACAATCCAATTATAAATTGTGAAAAGGAACTTAACTTTTTCCCAAAGATGACACAATAATGGCCAACAGATGCTCAGTTTCTTTTCTTTTTTCTTTCTTTCTTTTCCTTCCTTTTTATTGGTTCTTTTTAGTTATATAAGACATTGGGATTCATTTTGGCATAACTATAATTTGCTCTAATTCAGTCACCAGTATTTTCCCTTTCCACACCTTCCTCCCTCCCCCATTCTCTTTCCTCTAATCTATTGGTCTTTCTGTTATTTGCTTCAAGTTTTTTTTTTTTTTTTTTAAGTTAGTGTCTTATGGATACACACAATGACAAGATTCACTATGGTTTAATTATATATGTCATAGGAAAGTTACCTTAGATTCATTCCACTATTATTCTTTTATCCCATCCCTTCTCCCTCTCCTCAATCCCCTTTATCTAGTCCTCTAATCTTTGTTCTACTTTGATGGAATTGGCTGCACTTTTCCCTTCCTCTCTCTCTTTTTCCCCCTTATTTTGGGCTAGTTTCCACATATCAGAGAAAAAATTTGACCTTTGACTTTCTGAGTCTGGCTTATTTCATTTAGCATGATAGTCTCCAGTTCCATCTACTTACCAGCAAGTGCCACAATTTCATACTTCTTTATGCCTGAGTAATACTCCATTGTATATATTATACCACATTTTCTTTCTCCATTCATCTGTTGAAGAGCACTTAGATTGGTTCCATAGCATGACTGCTGTGAATTGTGCTGCTAGAAACAATTATGTGGCTATATCCCCATAGTATGCTGATTTTAGATCTTCTGGATATATATTGGAGGAATGGAATAGTTGGATCATATGATGTTACCATTTCTAGTTTTTTGAGGAATCTCCATAATATTTTCCAGAGTATGGAGAAATTTATTAATTATTTGCATTAATTTGCAGGCCACCAAAAATGTATGAGTGTACCTTTCTTCCCACATCCTCACCAATACTTCTTATTATTCGTGTTCTTAATTAATGATATTCTCACTGGAAATGAAATATCAATGTAGTTTTGCTTTTCATTTTCCTAACTGCTAGAAATGTTGAACAATTTTTTATATATTTGTTAGCCATTTCTATGTCATCTTTTGGGAAGTATCTTTCTATTAGGGGAATGCAAATAAATATCTCCAAAAGCTATCACTTCACAGCCGGGCGCAGTGGGACATGCCTGTAATCCCAGTGGCTCAGGAGGCTGAGGCAGGAGGATCACGAGTTCAAAGCCAGTCTCAGCAACTTAGTGAGGCCCTATGCATCTCAGTAAGACCCTGTCTCTAAATAAAATAGAAAAAAAGGGCTGGGGACGTGACTCAGTGGTTAATTACCCCTGAGTTCAATCCCCTGTACAAAAAAAAAAAAAAGGTATCACTTCATACCCACTTTGGAGGGCTATAATTTTAACACAAACAACTTTTTTTTAAAAAGGAAAATAAGTGTCAGTAGGACATGGAGAAACTGGAACTCACATAATTACGGGTAGAAACATAAAATGATACAGTGGCTATGGAAAACAGTTTATTGGTTTCTCAAAAATGTTAAAACACAGATTCTCTGCAATCCAACAATATGACTCCAATTCCAATGTATATACATTCCAGAGAAATGAAGTCAAATGTGCTCACAAAACTTAAATACACTAATGTTCACATCAGCAATATTAATAACAGCCAAAAGAAGAAACATCCCTAATGCCCAACAACTGATGAACAAATAAGTAAATGCAATATATCCATAAAATAGAATATTATTCAGCCATAAAAATGTATTGATGTACCGGGCACAGTGGCACACGCCTGTAATTCCAGAGGCTTGAGAGGCAAGGCAGAAAGATCCAAGTTTGAAGCTAGTCTCAGCAATTTAGCAAGGCCCTAGGTAACTTAATGAGACCCTGTCTCAAAATAAAAAACAAAAACGGTTGGGATATGGCTCAGTGGTTAAGAGACTCTGGGTTCAATCCCTAGAACCAAAAAAAAAAAGGTATTAATGTAACACTACAACATGGATGAACCCTGACAACATGCTAAATAAAGGCAACTAGATGCAAGCCATATATTGCATATGTCAAAGGAAAAAATAATAAAACCATTTAAAATTTTAATTGGTTTTATTTGCAATTCTAGAATCCAATAACACTTCATTCCACAAAATAAAATAAGTGTTTCCATGAGCCAAGCCAAAGAGGAGGTCATTTTCACAGATATAGACAGTTGAAGAAAGCAGAAACAGAACAAAAAGTGGAGTGGTAATTTCAAAGTCACTTTCTTCATAAGGTAGGCCCAAGAAGATGGAATAAAAGAAAAGTGGTTAATTTCGGATTATACTTCAGGCACTTTTCTGTTTAGGGTTTAAAGCAGAAGGAACTTAATATTATCATTTCAAATGAGAGTAACTTGTTTGAGAAATTTGGTTGTTATCCCTCTCAGGTCAGTTAATAATTTAGTTTCAGTTCGGTGACATGAACTTCAGCATAGTGACTCTTATTTCAGTCAGATCTGTTGGGACCTAGTACAATAAGTAGCCTTGCCTAAAACAATGACTTCCTATAATTTTTACAAACATATGATTCTATAGGTAATGCCTAAAATAGGCAAATTCATAGAAACAGAGAGTAAGGTGAATGGAGAGTAACTACTCAAGAACACGCTTCTTTTTGAGGTGAGGAAAATGCTATGAAATTAGATGGTAGTGATAAGTTCACAAAACTATGGATAGACTAAAAATAACTGAATTCAACTCTTGAAAGTGAGAGACTTATTTACATCTTTCAATAATGTTTTGTTAAAATGACTGAATTTAAATAAAAATAATATCCATGTATTTGGGGAATTTTAGCATATTTATTAGTAAAACATGATAAAAGAAATAGGAAGATGAACAAATGAAAAGTTTACAGCTGTAAAGTTTTCATGCTATATGTGAAGTCAAATAATCACCATTTGAAAGTAGAGTGTGATAATTTAAAATGTACATTATAAACCCTACTGGTCAGAGGTTTCAAGATGGCGGCCTAGAGGGTGGCTGCATTTCATGTTGCTCCAGGACTCAGGATTCAAAAGAGGAGATATTGAGACACTTGGGACCAACTCAAAGAAGCCGGGTGACTCTCACCGTTGGGAAGGCGTCCCGGATGGGACGGTGGTCCCGGAACGCAGGGAACTTTGTGAAGTAGAGCTGCCGGTGAGACGCCCCTCCCCCCGCTGGAGCAGTGAACTCGGACAACTGGGAGCGGAAAGGAGGCCGCTCAGCACAGCGCTGGGACTCGGAGCAACCACTGGGGCTCCGGCGGCTGACCAGGGGAGGAGTGGGGAGGAGAGCTGTGTGGACTCAGAACACCGGGGCCTGCCATGAGGAGGAGGAGGAGGAATGTGGCCGCTTGGATTCGGAGGGACTGCACCAGAGCTACAGGCGGTTGCCAGAGGAGAAGCCACGCGGCGAGCTGTTTGGACTCAGACCGCTTCTGAACACTGGGGCCTGCCCTGAGGACGAGGAGGAGGAAGAGGAGCGCGGCCGCTTGGATTCAGAGTGACTACATCAGAGCTACAGGCGGTTGCCAGAGGAGGGGCTGCGTGGCGAGCTGTTTGGACTCTGACCACTTCTGAACCCTGGGGCCTGCCCAGAGGACGAGGAGGAGGAGGAGGAGGAGGAGGAGGAGGAGCGCGGAGGGTCGTTTGGACTCGCAGTGACTGCATTAGCGCTCCAGGCGGCTGCTCAGAGAAGGCGAGTGGTGAGTTGTTTGGACTTAAAGTGATAGCTCCTGAACAGAGGGGGGCTGCCTGGAGGAGAAGCGTGGTGGGTCCCTTGGTCTCGAGTGGCCGCACCAGAGCTCCGGGCGGTTGCCCAGAGGACCCGTGCAGCGGGTCACGTGGATTCAGAGCCACTCAGAGCGACTGCTCCTGAACACCTGGGGGGTTATCTGAAGAAGGAGGAGGAACGGGGAGGGTCACTTCGACTCGGAATGATTGATTGCCCAGGGCTACAGGTGGTTGGTGGGAGGTGGAGGCACACAGTGAGTTTCTTGGACTCCTAGTGACCGCACCGGAATACTGGGCGGCTGTCTGGAGGAAGAGGCGTGTGGATCTCTGGGACTCAGAGCGATTGTACGGGGCCCCAGGAGGCTGCTCAGAGGAGGGGCCGCATAGCCAGGCGATTAGGTGCACAGCAGGGTCCCAGGATCTAGGAGGCTTCTTGGTGGAAGAGCCGCACAGAGACAGGCTTAGGGCGGAGCGAAGGTTCCAGGCCTGCGGGCAGATTCTCTGAGGAGGGGCAGCGTAAGGAGATTCATCTGCGAAGGGTGAGGCTCCTAGGCCCAGGAAGTAGGGCCGGGCCCCTGGGAACTTTGCAGAGGAAGGCAGCCCAGCCCAGGCGGTAGCTGTAAATTGAGGGGAACCTCTAGGAGGGAACTGACCAGCGAGACCTCCTCACCGGGTGAGTCTTCCCTGCCGGGTAAGGTTTCCCCACAAGGACGGTAAAACCAGAGACTCAGGCCCAAACAGGCCTTGCCTCAGCCCGCAGCCTAGGTCCCCTTTGGATGACCATTGGTCAACAAGTGGAGGCACCTCTGCCCACTAGCAGGGATTATACCCCACCTGAAGGTCACCACTCCTAGAGAGGCAGCTTCCTTGTGGAGCACTGCATTATCAACTTCCTCCAAGACTTCAGGCTCCTGAAGGCTAAGAGGGGATATATATAGAAATCTTCAGGGACACTGTAAGTCAATAGAGGAAATCTGCAATATCTCAGCAGTCCACTGATACCTGAACAATATGAGAAAACAAGGAAAGAAAATGCTGCAAACAAATCTAGATGTTACATCAATAAAACCCAATGACAGCATTGGAGAAGAAAAGTTCAGAATGTACATAATTAAAATGATCAGAGAAGCAAACGATGAGATGAAAGAGCAAATGCATGCACTGAATGATGAGATGAAAGAGCAAATGCAAGCATTGAATGATCGCACCAATCGACAGTTAAAAGAGCAAATACAGGAAGCAAAAGATCATTTCAATAAAGAGTTAGAGATATTGAAAAAAAAACAAACAGAAATCCTTAAAATGAAGGAAACAATAAATCAAATTAAGAACTCCATAGAAAGCATGTCCAATAGGATAGAACACCTGGAAGACAGAACCTCAGACATTGAAGACAAAATATTTAACCGTGAAAACAATGTTGAACAAACAGAGAAGATGGTAAGAAATCATGAACAGAATCTACAAGAACTATGGGATATCATGAAAAGGCCAAATTTAAGAATTATTGGGATTGAGGAAGGCCTAGAGAAACAAGCCAAAGGAATGAACAATTTATTCAATGAAATAATATCAGAAAATTTCCCAAATCTGAAGAATGAAATGGAAAATCAAGTTCAAGAGGCTTATAGGACTCCAAATACACAAAATTACAACACACCCACACCAAGGCACATTATAATGAAAATACCGAACATACAAAATAAAGACAGAATTTTAAAGGCTGTGAGAGAAAAGAACCAAATTACATTCAGGGGGAAACCAATACGCATATCAGCAGATTTTTCAATCCAGACCCTAAAAGCTAGAAGGGCCTGGAACAACATTTTTCAAGCCCTGAAAGAAAATGGATGCCAACCAAGAATCTTATACCCAGCAAAACTTACCTTCAAATTTGACGATGAAATAAAATCCTTCCATGATAAACAAAAGCTAAAAGAATTTCCAAAAAGAGAGCCAGCATTACAGAACATTCTCAGCAAAATATTCCATGAGGAAGAGATGAAAAACAAAGAAGCAAATCAGCAAAGGGAGGAATTATACTAAAGGAATTGTCAAATAAAGGAGGAAACAAGCTGTGTCAAACAAATAAATAAATAAAATTTAAAAAATGAACCAAATGACCGGGAAACCAAATCATATCTCTATAATACCCCTGAATGTTAATGGCCTGAATTCATCAATCAAAAGACATAGACTGGCAGATTGGAGTAAAAAGGAAGATCCAACAATATGTTGCCTGCAAGAGACTCACCTCATAGAAAAAGATACCTATAGACTAAAGGTGAAAGGATGGGGAAAAACATACCATGCACATGGACTCAGCAAAAAAGCTGGAGTATCCATCCTCATTTCAGATAATGTGGACTTCAAGCCAAAGTTAGTCAGAAGGGATAAAGAAGGTCATTTCATACTGCTTAAGGGAAGCATAAATCAGCAAGATATAACATTCATAAACATCTATGCCCCAACAGTGGCTCATCCATGTATGTCAAACAAATCCTTCTCAATTTCAGAAACCAAATAGACCATAACACAATAATACTAGGTGATTTTAACACGCCTCTCTCACCACTGGACAGATCTTCCAGACAAAAATTGAACAAAGAAACCATAGATCTCAATAACACAATCAATAATTTAGACTTAACGGACATTTATAGAATATACCATCCAACCAAGAGCGAATACACTTTCTTCTCAGCAGCACATGGATCCTTCTCTAAAATAGACCATATATTATGCCACAAAGCTAATGTTACCAAATACAAAAAGATAGAGACACTACCATGTATTCTATCAGATCATAATGGATTGAAGTTAGAAATAAATGAAAGAGTAAAACACAGAAACTATTCCAACATCTGGAGATTAAACAATATGCTATTATATGATGAATGGATAACAGAAGATATTAGGAAGGAAATTAAAAAATTCTTAGAGGTAAATGAGAACAAAAAAACATCATATCAAAATCTCTGGGACACTATGAAAGCAGTACTTTCATGGAGCGCATTTAATAAAAGAAGTAAAACTCAACAAATAAACGACCTAACACTACAGCTCAAAGCCCTAGAAAAAGAAGAACAGAACAGCACCAAAAGTAGTAGAAGACAGGAAATGGGTAAACTCAGAGCTGAAATCAATGAAATTGAAACAAAAGAAACAATACAAAAAATTGACAAAATAAATAGCTGGTTCTTCTAAAAATAAACAAAATTGATAAACCTTTAGCCACACTAACAAAGAGAAGACCAGAGAAAACCCAAATCACTAAAATTCGGAATGAACAAGGAAATATCACAACAGACAGGATTGAAATACAAAACATAATTAGAAGCTATTTTGAAAATCTATACTCCAACAAAATAGAAAATTTCGAAGACATCAACAGGTTTCTAGAGACATATGAATTGCCTAAACTGAACAAGGAGGACATAAACAATTTAAATAGACCAATTTCAAGTACTGAAATAGAAGTCATCAAAAGCCTACCAACAAAGAAAAGTCCGGGACCAGATGGGTTCTCAGCCGAGTTCTACAAAACCTTTAAAGAAGAGCTCATTCCAATACTTCTCAAAGTATTCCATAAAATAGTAGAGGAGGGAACCCTCCCAAACTCATTCTATGAAGCCAATATCACCCTGATACCTAAACCAGACAGAGACTCATCAAGGAAAGAAAATTTCAGACCAATATCCTTAATGAACATCGATGCAAAAATTCTCAACAAAATTTTAGCAAATCGCATACAAAAACATATTAAGAAGATAGTGTACCATGATCAAGTGGGTTTCATCCCAGGGATGCAAGGTTGGTTCAACATCAGGAAATCAATAAACGTAATTCACCATATCAATAGACTTAAAGTCAAGAATCACATGATTATTTCAATAGATGCAGAAAAAGCATTTGATAAAATACAGCACCCCTTCATGCTCAAAACACTAGAAAAAATAGGGATAGTGGGAACATTCCTTAACATTGTAAAGGCCATTTATGCTAAACCATGGCTAATATCATTCTAAATGGTGAAAAACTGAAAGCATTCCCCCTAAAAACTGGAACAAGGCAGGGATGCCCTCTTTCACCACTTCTATTCAACATCGTTCTTGAGACTCTGGCCAGAGCAATTAGACAAACCAAAGAAATTAAAGGGATACGAATTGGAAAAGAAGAACTCAAAGTATCCCTGTTCGCTGATGATATGATTATATATTTAGAGGAACCTGGAAATTCCACCAGAAAACTCTTAGAACTCATAAGTGAATTCAGTAAAGTAGCAGGTTACAAGATCAATGCCCATAAATCCAACGCATTTTTATACATAAGTGATGAATCTTCAGAAAGAGAAATTAGGAAAACTACCCCATTCACAATAACCTCGAAAAAAATAAAATACTTGGGAATCAATCTCACAAAAGAGGTGAAAGACCTCTACAATGAGAACTATACAACACTAAAGAAAGAAATTAAAGAACACCTTAGAAGATGGAAAGATCTCCCATGTTCTTGGATAGGAAGAATTAATATTGTCAAAATGGCCATACTACCTAAAGTGCTATACAAATTCAATGCAATTCCAATTAAAATCCCAATGACGTACCTTACAGAAATAGAGCAAGCAATTATGAAATTCATCTGGAAGAATAAGAAACCCAGAATAGCTAAAGCAATCCTTAGCAGGAAGAGTGAAACAGGGGGTATTGCAATACCAGATCTTCAACTCTACTACAAAGCAATAGTAACAAAAATGGCATGGTATTGGTACCAAAATAGAAAAGTAGATCAATGGTACAGAATAGAGGACATGGACACAAACCCAAATAAATACAATTTTCTCATACTAGACAAAAATATGCAATGGAGGAAAGATAGCCTCTTCAACAAATGGTGCTGGGAGAATTGGAAATCCATATGCAACAGAATGAAACTAAACTCATATCTCTCACCATGCACGAAACTAAACTCAAAATGAATTAAGGACCTCGGAATCAGACCAGAGACACTGCAGATTATAGAAGAAAAAGTAGGTCCAAATCTTCACCTTGTTGGTCTAGGATCAGACTTCCTTAACAGGACTCCCACAGCACAAGAAATAAAAGCTAGAATCAACCACTGGGATAGATTCAAACTAAAAAGCTTTCTCTCAGCAAAGGAAACTATCAGCAATGCGAAGAAAGAGCCTACAGAGTGGGAGAATATCTTTGCCAATCATACTTCAGATAGAGCACTAATCTCCAGAATCTATAAAGAACTCAAAACACTGTACTCCAAGATGTCAAATAATCCAGTCGACAAATGGGCTAAGTAAATGAATAGACACTTCACAGAAGAAGATCTACAAGCAATCAACAAACATATGGAAAAATGTTCAACATCTCTAGTAATAAGAGAAATGCAAATCAAAACCACCCTAAGGTTCCATCTCACCCCAATTAGAATGGCGATTATCAAGAATACGAGCAACAACAGGTGTTGGCGAGGATGTGGGGAGAAAGGTACACTCATACACTGCTGGTGGGGCTGCAAATTAGTGCAGCCGCTATGGAAAGCAGTGTGGAGATTCCTTAGAAAACTTGGAATGGAACCACCATTTGACCCAGCTATCCCACTCCTTGGCCTATACCCAAAGGACTTAAAATCTGCATACTACAGAAATACAGCCACATCAATGTTCATAGCTGCTCAATTCACAATAGCCAGACTGTGGAACCAACCTAGATGCCCTTCAATTGATGAGTGGATAAAGAAACTGTGGTATATATATACTATGGAATATTACTCAGCCATAAAGAATGATAAAATTATGACATTTGCAGGCAAATGGATGAAATTGGAGAATATCATGCTAAGTGAGATAAGCCAATCTCAAAAAGCCAAAGGACGAATGATATCGCTAATAAGTGGAGGTTGACACATAATGGGGGGGAGGGAAGGGTTAGAGTTAGGGTTAGGGAGGGGGGCAAGTATGGAGGAAGGAACTACTGTATAGAGGGTAAAGAGGGGTGGGAGGGGTGGGGGGAAGGGAAAAAAATAACAGAATGAATCAAACAACATTGCTCTATGTAAATTTATGATTACACAAATGGTATGCCTTTACGCCATGTACAATCAGAGAAACAACATGTATCCCATTTGTTTACAATAAAAAAATAAAAAAATAAAAAAATAAAAAAAAAATAAAAAAAAAGAATACGAGCAACAACAGGTGTTGGCGAGGATGTGGGGAGAAAGGTACACTCATACATTGCTGGTGGGGCTGCAAATTAGTGCAGCCACTCTGGAAAGCAGTGTGGAGATTCCTTAGAAAACTTGGAATGGACCCTCCATTTGACCCAGCTATCCCACTCCTTGGCCTATACCCAAAGGACTTAAAATCAGCATACTACAGAGATACAGCCACATCAATGTTCATAGCTGCTCAATTCACAATAGCCAGACTGTGGAACCAACCTAGATGCCCTTCAATTGATGAGTGGATAAAGAAACTGTGGTATATATATACAATGGAATATTACTCAGCCATAAAGAATGATAAAATTATGGCATTTGCAGGCAAATGGATGAAATTGGAGAATATCATGCTAAGTCAGATAAGCCAATCTCAAAAAGCCAAAGGACGAATGATATCGCTAATAAGTGGAGGATGACACATAATGGGGGGGAGGGAAGGTTTAGTGTTAGGGTTAGAGTTAGGGTTAGGGAGGGGGGCAAGTATGGAGGAAGGAAGTACTGTATAGAGGGTAAAGAGGGGTGGGAGGGGTGGGGGGAAGGGAAAAAATAACAGAATGAATCAAACAACATTACTCTATGTAAATTTATGATTACACAAATGGTATGCCTTTATGCCATGTACAAACAGAGAAACAACATGTATGCCATTTGTTTACAATAAAAAAAATAAAAAATAAAAAAAAAAAAAAAAAACCCTACTGGTCAACTGTAATAAGATATACACTGGGCTGGAGAGATAGCTCAGTCGGTAGAGTGCTTGCCTTGCAAGCACAAGGGTTTGATCACCAGCACCGCAAAAAAAAAAAAAAAAAGAAAAAAAAAAAAAGATACACACTGTATGCCCTAGAGAAGGCACCTACTAAACAAACAAGCTTTAAGATCATACACTTGGTTAAGTGAAGAAACTTGCCTCCATACTTAATTTCTATCTTTTACACTGCATTCACCTCTACCCAATAAAAATGTGTGCCCTGATGTCACAAGGTCCTTGGAAATGTTCTTCTATGTTTTACTACAGCCTAGGGCACAGCCCCAACTCTGGGGATCAACAAATCAAGCCCAGTCACTTGCCCCAAAATCCAAGTGGAAAAAATAATGGTAAAAAACAGGAAAGGAACTTTAATCAAGTTAATAGCTATACTCAGAAAACTAAGAGAACCAGCATTTCTAGTTCTGACTTCTGGGATACTGACATGAGCTCCCACACTACATAAACAAGGGGGACCAGAAGTATATGCACAGTTAAGTAATCTTGGTCAAAATGTGGTCTGGTTGGTCATTATCTCAGGACTGGGATCTTGTCAGCTGTGATACAAAAGTTGCCATTGCTTGAGGAGTACTTTCAACTCATCACAAGATGATTACTGATCAGACCTGTTGTTCAGAAAATACAAGGTGACTCACTCTGAGGAAAAGCGACAGATGCAAAATGGAGGCAGAGAAGCCAAGCTTTTACATTCCCAGGTCCAAATGAAGAGTCAGTATTTTTACCTGATATGTGAAAGCTAAATCAAAATACGGGGGAGTGGGGAGAAAAAGAGAGAAAGGAAAAATAAAAGGGAAAAGGAATTTCATCAAAATAGAGAAAAGATCAATAAAATAGATGAAGGGTATTGAGGAGGAAGAGAGACAGGAAAAGGGAAGATCAGTGGAATGAATCTGACTGAAATTTCATATGTACGTACATCAATATACCACAGTGAATCCCAAAATCAAGTATATCAACAAGACACTAATTAAAAAAAAAAAAACACTATAAATAAATTGCAGAAACATCAGCAGATTAAAGGAAGGGAGCATGGGGAGGAATGGAGGAGAAGGGAAGAGGGGCAGTGCTGGGGACCAAATTAGAACAAATTTATTCCATGCTTTTGAGATTATGTCAAAATGTATCCTAATGCTATATATAACTAAAAAGAATCGATTTTTTTTTTTTTTTTAAGAAAAGAGTGAGTGTTTTTAGCAAAAAGCATCCTTAAAGTCCTTTTTACAAGTAGAGACTGCTCTTCTGCCAAATTTCCCAGATTCAAAAATTAGTGGTAGGCATAATCCGGGAAGCTCACAATTGGTACTATAGGAAAATACAAAGCATATGTGCTGATGTATTCCCTCTCATGCCTGGAGTAAATACCACTATTTCCCACTAAGTAATAAAATGTGGGTTCAAGTCCCAGCACTGATACTGCATGAACTTGGATGGGTCCCAAAGTTTACTCTGCCTCAGTTTCACCTTTTGAAAGAGATTACAGGCAGTGGAGTTATTGGGGGGGGGGGGGGGCCATACCATAATAGAAAGTGAGAAAACTGTGTATTATTAAGTCTTGTCCCAAAAAAAAACTCATATGCTGAAGGTTTGGTCCCCAAGGCAGCAATGTTCACAGGTGAGGCCTTCAGGGAACAGTTAGATCAAGAAGGCTCTGTTTCATCACTGGATTAATAATTTGAAGTCATTATTGGGAACTGTAGGACATAAGACCTAGTTGAAGGAAGTAGTTCACTGTAAGTATGACCTTGGAGAGGATGTCTTGTCCTTGGCCCCCTCTTCCCACCACACCCACTTGCTTCCAAGCTGCCATGAGTTGAGCAGCTTTCCTCCACAACACCCTTACACTATAATATTCTCTCTCATCTCAGGCCCAAAGCAATGAAGATGACCAATCATGGTCTGAAACTATGCACTGAAATAAACTTTTCCTCTTCCAAATTGTTTGTGGTACTTTGGTCACAGCAATGAAAAGCTAAATAACACAGGTACTGAGTATGGTAACAGTTTATTTTGTTGTCTATGTATTATTATCTCTTTGGGGGCCTCAGTATCTTCATGTGCTATGTGGAGAAAACAGAAAAACTATACAACCCTTACTTAAAAATGAAAGCTAATGCCTGAATCTTATGTGAAAACTATTTTTTAAAGCTGGTCTACTTAAAGGATGAGTGACAAAGCACCATACAAATCCTTGAAGTTTCCACAGAAAGCATGTGAAAAATTCTAAGGGACCCCAGTATCCATTCCAGTCCCTGACATGTAATATTAATATTACCACCACATCAACCTGCTGAAAAAGCCTCAACTGATCTTCATTTGAGTATCACCTAAAACTATTCTCTCCCAGTATTTTAACTCTCAAAGTGCTGCCTTGCTTTTCATCCTTTTCACTCTCAGCCTCTCACTATCATGGAACATGCTTCTTCCTCTTCTCCATCTATATTCCATTTATCTCACCCAATTTCCAAATCCCTTAAGCCCATTCCTCACCCTCTCACTAGCATTCCACTGGTTTCTGTTACAGGACACTAGCCTGATTCCTTCATTGACTGACCTCCCTTTGGTCCCATTAATGCAGATGAGTATATAGGCTCTCTTCTAGCCTTGCCTCTACCTTCTCTCTCACTAGGATTCACTTCCACGGTTTCAATTCTCTACAAATAGCTCTCAATCCTAAATCTCTAGCCACAATCTCTAAACTAAGCATCAAACCTCAATTTCCAACTGAGGAACAGGACAGTTTCAGCTGAATGTTCCATATTTCAAAATGCTTCCACCAAACAATACTGAAGATGCAGAGAAAGAAAGAATACAGCTGTCAGCTGGGGGTGTATGCACACAGAAGATTCTGAGTTCAATACACAGCACCACCATAAATAAATAAATAACACACACATACACACACACACACACACACACACACATATAGTACTGAGTATATATATATGCATAAACATTTAGGAAATAAAAAACAGACTGTGTATTTTTGAGTACATAATTATAATAGCACCTACACCTCACAGGGTTAAAACTAAATAAGTTAATTTATGTAAAGTGCTTGAAAATGCCTGAAAAATAATAAACACAATAAGTGTTTGCTATAATTACTACAAGATATACTGTTAAATAGTATAAGTGAATACTGTCCATAAAACATAATATATACACAATATGTATTTGTATTATACACTTGATCTATTTCATTTGGGCATTCCAATATATACAAGAAAGGTACAAATTTACATGTCTAATTAATAATAGAATTTTAATCAGTGCTGATATATTGAATGAAAAGATAAATAAGGTGAGGACTATAGAGTCATTTTAGGCTCTTGAGGAAACAATGTGAAATTAAAGTCAATGCCCCAATGTCAAACTACTTCCATTTCCAGTTTTAATAAATGGTAGGTGCAAGGTACACTTCATGTAATCACACTCCTTTCCAGGGAGTAGGACTGACCTGATCCAGCACATGTCCTTGGGGAAAGACAAATAAAGCAGGAGAAGCAAAAGTTACCCATCTGTACCCGGAGATGATGTTTTTATCTTTTTCTCTGGTTAATTTTGATGGCAAGGATGCTCTAGCTATTTAATACCTTCACAAAACTAACAAACTAACTAGCAAAATATGGTCATATAATATACGGAAAACAAAATTAAAATTGGCATCCTCCTGAAATCCCACAACCATGCTTTTCACAAACACTCACTCTTTCAAACTGTCACCATAACCAAGGTCTCCTCACTCAGAGTGCTCCTGTTTGTTCATTTGTTTTTTCATCTGCCATTGAAATACCAAACAGTAGCAGTAACACATTTTAGATTTTATGGAAGAAAAAGCTCTAAAGCTTTAAATTGAGAAAGTTCTATCAATTAACCAGACTTTTCTATACACAGTTGGAGAGGGGTTATAACTTTAATATTAGACTGCATCAGCACAGTGTTTGAAAACAGTATTTTACTGGGTAGAATACACTAATTCAATAAATTCAAATAATACATACTGAGTGCTTAATACATGTCATGAGTAGTATGAGAATCTTGGGAAATATTCCTGGGCTCCGTTGTAAAATGTCAAAAGCCCCAAATCTTTTGGGTCTGGGAATATTTGATTAGGAGTAGAGGAGAAAAATTAAGTCCCTAGAGCAAAATCTAAACTAAAAACACAGCAAGTTACAATCATTCACTCAAGTGAAACAAGTTCAATTTTAATTTTCACATTTGCCACCAAAAATTCAAAGCAAAGTTATATCTACTTTTTATTCTAATTTATCTACATTTAAGATTAGACATTTTAACTATAACGAAAATCCAATGATATTTAAATATATTTGTTACATTTCAAAGTAACTAAAAAAGCATAATAAAAGGAATCATAAAAATCATGAATCAAAAGAGTACCTCAATATTTTTACTGGCCACATTCTTCACAACAGCAGGGAATAGTTCAGATGCATTTTTCCCTTTTGCAATCATCTGAAGAATAAAAGAAGAATATGAGGGCAAAACTTCCTTTTAAGAATTAACAATTTCTTGTTTAATAATATAAATTCACAAATATATAGACACATTAAGGAAGAAAATACATAGTAAGAAGACAAATATTAAAATATGTACAATAGTTTTCTCTGGTTAATTGTGTTATAAATACTTCTTAAAATATTCGTGTTGTTCTTTATATTTCTAGTTCTTACAATAAAGATGCGCTGCATCTGCAGGGGTGTAGGGGATAAAGGTTAGTTCAAATCCTTGGCTTTCTTTTCAGATTTCTCTACTTCTCCAACCGCTACGTTTTCAAGTTCCCTTTATTAAACCCTCTTCTTTTGCCCAGTGAAGTCCCAAGCTCCACCATCCTTTCCAGTCTCTGGAATTCCCTAGATTTCATGTGCTCTCATGACTCTTACCTTTCTATGTGAGGATACTTCCCCAAAACTCGAGCCCAAATTCTGAGCCCAAGTTCTACATCTCTAAGTAGACATGATTAGATGTCTCTCATCCCAAAGTTCTTATGCCTAAAACCAAACTCATTTTTCAAGATAAAATGACATTTCATGGCAGAATTTCCTATTTCTACTAATTCTCCCAGATGACAGAAACCACAGAATTATTCTGGTCTCTTCTCACAACTACACAGTAACTAGGTTCTGTTGTTACTTCTTACTACACTCACATTAGATAGAGCCTTTTCACTGCTAATATCCTATATCCTAGTACAGAATGACATCACCTAACAGAGAACTTACCAACAGTCTCCCTTCATGCTTAATATTCTACAATGGGGGATGGGGTATAGCTCAGTTGTAGAGAACATCCTAGTATACATGAGGCCCTCAGTTGGATCCCCAGCACTGCTAAAGGGAAAAAAAAAAAAAAACTTTGCACATATCAGCCCTTCCTCAAAAATTTCAAAAGCTCCTGACTGCCTAGTGTCAAACTGTTTCACTTAATTTTAAAATGCCCTCACAATTTGCTCTAACATCCCTTCTTAAGCTTCTTGACCTAATGTTCTATGTCAGTGCTATTACCTAGGTAAACTGATCTTATTGCCAGAACACTACCTATGCTTTTACTCATATCACATTCCCAACCAATTCATTTTACTTTTCTAGGTCCTACCCTTCTATCTAAAGTATCAAAGTATACACGGTATCCCTTGCTAAAGCCATCTCCTAACACCTTATGTAAGGTCCAATCCTAATTTCCTCTAGAAAATTTTATCTGTAATTTTCATTTGGAATTATCTATGTGCTATCTTATATTTCTATTTATTTTAGTTTTATATCAATCTGTATTCTCATTTCCTTCTCTCATTCTCAAAATTTATCTTTATGACTTTAAATAGCCTGGACTTTACTAAACACAAAATAGAAAGGGATTCCCTATGAATTACATTACACACCATATCTAAAAAACTATCTTAGAAAGAAGGAAGTACCTTTATTAATTTATGACAAGTGTTATATAAATACTGTATATAAACATACATACATACATAAATAATCCCATTAAGCATTATAATTCCATTAAGAATGTCCCATGAGGGGACTTTAGAACATCAGCCATGGCCCCTTTCTTCCTCCCAGGAGAAGTCTGTATTATTACCTTTAAATAAAACCTGCTTAATATGCTTAAAAAAAAAATAAAAAGAATTTCTCATGAGACTTGATAATACTCTTTAATGCAAGCTGGTCTTTTTTATATTGTTTCCTTACTTGGGATATTCTTTTCATCTGAATATTTTGTGAATCTGCTAAACATTGCTGGAGATTCACAAAATAACTTCAGGAAAAACATCTTTATATGATTTGGATACCTCTCTCAATTCCTTATCTGTAAAGTAAGAAGAGTGAACGATTAAATGATCTCTACAGCCCTTTCCTTTCAGTCATTCAATGATTACCTTGTCAGAAATTTTTTCCAACTTTATTCTGTAAAACGCTATTCAAAAAGATGTTAATATATGAAGGGTGGGGGAAAAGCCCTATAGTCAAATTCAAATATGTGCTGAGAGAATACAATATACCAGGAATCATTCTAGGTCTTGGAGATATAATCATGGATACAAAAATCCTTGCCCATGTGGTGCTTAACAAAGTCTAACAGGAGAGAGAGTCAATAAAAAGTAAATAAAAAACATGAGATGGTAACTATGACGACAAATACTGCATACTTGAAATAACACATTCAGGAGTAGAAAGACATCAGAGGTGCTATAAGAGAAATAGGAAGTGCTAAGGTGGGAGTGGAAGCTGTTCTTTTCTACAGGTTGACAAGAAAAGGTTCTCCTTTCAGCAGGAACCTGAGGGAAAAGAGGAAGGGAACCATGGGACCAGCTAGGCAAACAGCAGTTTTAGCATGATTCATTCCAGGAGCAGGAGGTCTGGGTAGCCAGACTGGAGTAACATGAGAGGAAGGAAGGCAGGAGAAAAAGTCAGGCATACAGACCCCTGTAGAGGAGATGGCTTGGATGACAAGTGAAATGGGAAATCATTGGAGAATTATGAAAAGAGGACAGCTGCCACTGGATATTTTACAAGGATCTTTCCAGCTGTAGGGTGAAACAGAACAAGAGATAGGGAAGCACAGAAAATAATTGGGAGGCCACTGAAATTATTCAAGTGAAAGAGACTTGAGATACTATGAGAAGGGGACAGATTTTGGACTTATTTGGAAGTTGGATTACATATGGGATTAAAATAAAAGACGGGAATTAAGAAGGACTACACATGAGTAACCAGAAGAAAGGAACTGACATTAACTATGATGAGAAAGAAGCAAGAGTTTAGAGGGAGATAAGAAATCAAGAGGTTTCGGACATTTTGAGGAGAAGTATGTGAGCAATGGAAACCACGGGAGAATACAGGAAAGCACTCTGACTGATGAAACGCATTTCAAAAGGGGCCAAATCACTAAGAGAGGACAGATAGAGAAATGGAGTGAGGGACAAGCCTTGGTATAATCCTAAATGTAGAAGTTGTGGAGAAAAAGAAAAATCAGTTTAAGACTCCTTGAAGTTCGTATGAAATGGGGTAGACCTTCTCAATGCTGCACCTGTCTTTTCGGGTAGTGTTTTCTTCCACCTCTTCTCCTTTCTACTTTAGGTAAAACCCTGTTCTTGGTTCCCCTTGTGCTCCTTTCCCCACAACAGAGAGCATGAGAACTGAGAGAGCCACATTTGGGCCCTGTGCAGAAAGGAAGGTTCACAAGTAGAATCCCATTAGTAAGTTAAATTTTTATGTTTTTATGTATCAGAAAAAAACTTAAAAAACATATTCAAGTACAAATTAAAGACTCTAAACTCAATGATTTTCATATAAAAAGGATGCAACTACTATGATGCTAATAGTCATGAGAACAAAACTTGAAAATAGGAATATTCAGGGAGAAATTAGAAGACCTTACAGATATTTTTAAAAACACCATGTTTTAGTCCATTTTTTTCGCTGCTGTGACTAAAAGACCGGATCAGAACAATTTTAAAGGAGGAAAAGTTTATTTGAGGGCTCAGAGTTTCATAGGTCTTAGACTACAGAAAGCCAGCTCCATTCCTCCGGGCTAGAGGTGAGGCAGAACATCATGGTGGAAGATTGTGGCAGAGGGAAGCGGCTCACATGGTGATCAGGAAGCAGAGAGAGGGAGACTCCACTGGCCAGATACAAATATACACTCTAGTCATGCCCGAATTCCCACCTCCTCCGGCCACACCCTACCACTCCATTTACCACACAGTTAATCCCCATCAGGGGATTAATTCACTGATTGGGTTAAGACTCTTACAACCCAATCATTTCTCCTCTGAACCATAACATACCAGCAAACCAAAATAAATGACTGCACTGTGATACTGGAACATGAATGTTCCAGGGAAAAAGCAATGAAGTAAAAATGTTTGACGTGGATGCCTTGGACTTCAGCTAGGAAATTCTCTGACTACAACAATTTATGATAAAACAGTCAGATGGAATCTAAGTCTGAGGAGTCCCCTGAGGAAGAGGAGTTCGAGTCACTATCTGCATCTTCATCTCCACTGCTGGAGCCTGAGGAGTTGCTTCCTTCAACCTCTTGAGATCCAGGTCCACCCTGAACCGTTTTTACAGCTCCTCAGACTGGCTTTTATATGGTTCCTCCAGGCTATGGGACACGCTGCCAGTGTCCGTCAGTCTCTACTATGCATTTCCTCACAGGTGAATGCTGCAACTCCCTCCTAACCACGAATCTTGGTGAAATTTATGATATCCATTTATGGGAAGCTTCTTGAAGAATCCATGAAATTTCACCTTCTTGGAATTTTATCGTTTCTGGAATAGACAGCAAAATTTTCACATTTCCTTGTAATTTTGGGGGAGCCTTAATTTGGTACCTCTTGTGGACATCAGATTTCTTGGAGCCCTGGACTAGATTAGGGTGTTATTCCCTGAAATGAGCCAGTTTTTCTTCAAACTCCTGTTTCTCCTTCAGAAATCCTCCATCTATTTCTCCTTTATTTACTCTGAGAGCTGCTCATATTCCTCAGACAGGCCCTTGGTCAGCAAATGGTTGAGCAGCTCAGGGTACATTTGGGAATACAGTGCCCACTTTTCCTTGTAAAAGAAGATATAAGTAATCGGGTTTCTGTGGGGGAAGTCTGAATGTGTCTTCATATTTTTGTTTTGTTTTGCCTTTGAAGGGATTTTTAACACATTCTTTGGCTTCCAGGACTAATTCTATTAAGGTACACAACCTCCTCAATTTGCAAGAAATCTCTAGCCATTTGAGTTTGCACATTCCTCCAGGAAAAAAAAAAAAAAAGTTTAAAAGCTATTTTCTCCCTGTCCAGATGTGACTGGGTTAATTTGAATGTTTTGTTGTCATTATACAGCACTTTATTCTCCACATTTTCCAGTAACCTCACGCTGTTTTTCTAGGACCAGTAGTCTTGTGATGCTTAATCTCTGGGCCACTTATAAGGTTGTGCAAACACTTCAATAGGAGCTCAAACTTCTTCATTCTCACAAGTCAGCAGATAATTTATTTCTTGGGTTTTTTTTTTTTTGTAAACAAATGGGATACATGTTGTTTCTCTGTACATGGCGTAAAGGCATACCATTTGTGTAATCATAAATTTACATAGGGTAATGCTGTTTGATTCATTCTGTTATTTTTTACCTTCCCCCACCCCTCCCACCCCTCTTTTCCCTCTATACAGTGCTTCCTTCCTCCATTCTTGCCCCCTTCCCTAACCCTAACTCTAACCCTAACACTAACCCCTCCCTCCCCCCTTTATGTGTCCTCATCCACTTATTAGCGATATCATTCGACCTTTGGTTTTTTGAGATTGGCTTATCTCACTTAGCATGATAGTCTCCAGTTTCATCCATTTGCCTGCAATTGCCATATTTTATCATTCTTTATGGCTGAATAATATTCCATTGTATATATATACCACAGTTTCTTTATCCATTCATCAATTGAAGGACATCTAGGTTGGTTCCATAATCTGGCTATGGTGAATTGAGCAGCTATGAACATTGATGTGGCTGTATCTCTGTAGTATGCTGATTTTAAGTCCTTTGGGTATAGGCCAAGGAATGGGATAGCTGGGTCAAATGGTGGGTCCATTCCAAGATAATTTATTTCTAAAAGTCCTACAGTGTATGTGATTCTGCATTTCTAAAGATTTTATAATTGATCTCACCAATTCTTGCAAGCCATCCAATTACCTCAGGGTTTCTGTATCTTCTGGTCTCTGAACTGCAGCTGTAACTTCCAGAGGTTTTTCCATAGTTTAAAAAACTCCAAGTGCTTATGGTGTTGGAAGAATGGTGTTACTCCAGATGTATTCAGAAATGATGTCAGATACTCTGAATTTCTTCTGAAGCAGTGCTTCCTGTAGTCAATATAAGAAGCTTCCCTGAACTACTCCAGCTCTCTCAAAACTGAGAGGATCTTCCAAGCACAAACATCATAGGAATTTTTCTTGATTATCCTTTTCTTACATATGACTTATTTATTTTCATTCTTTGATCTTTGGTGGCCTCATCCCAATATCCATATTCCTTGGACCATGGATTCACCTTAACGGCCTTGTAATATGGAGAATTTGCTTGATTGGTCCTCACTTCAGTACTCTTATATTCATAAGAGACAGGGATGTAGTTTAATTTTCTTAAACTGTCAGTCTAGTTTTTACACAATACAATGCTGATCTCATACACTGAACTCAGAAATATTTCTTCATATTCTATTTTCTGCAAGAGTTTATAGAGAACTGGAGTTGGAAACTCTGGTGATGGAGGGTACCAGGATTGAACTCAGGGCATTCGACCACTGAGCCATATTCTCAGTCCTATTTTGTATTTTATTTAAAGACAGGGTCTCACTGAGTTGTTTAGTGCCTCAATGTTGCTGAGACTGGCTTTGAATTCCCAATTCTCCTGTCTCATGCTCCTGAGCTGCTGGGATTATAGGCATGAGCCACCACGCCCAGCTTGGAAACTTTTTTAAATTTTTTATTTTTACAGACTGCATTTTGATTCACTGTATACAAATGGGGTACAACTTTTCATTTCTATGGTTGTACACCATCTAGATTTGCACCATTCCTGTAACCATAAATGTACACAGAGGAATGATGTCTGTCTCATTCCACCATCTTTCTCCCAAACCCGCCCTCTCCCCCATTTCATTTCCTTCTACACAATCCAAAGTTCTTCCATTCTTCCCTTAACCCCCCAACCCTCACTCCCATTATGTATTATCATCCACTTATCAAAGATAACATTCAGCCTTTGGTTTTTTGGGATTGGCTTATTTCACTTAGCATGATATTCTCCAATTCCATCCATTTATCTGCAAATGCCATAATTTTATTCTTCTTTATGGGTGAATAATATTCCATTGTATATGTATACTACAGGTTCTTATCTAGTCACCTACTGAGGGGCATCTAGGTTGGTTCCACAATCTAGCTATTGTGAATTGAGCTGCTATAAACACTCATGTGGCTGCATTACGGTAGTACACTGATTTTAAGTCCTTTGGGTATAAACCAAGGAGTGGGATAACTGGGTCAAAAGGTAGGTCCATTCTAAGTTTTCTGAGGAATTTCCATATTGTTTTCCAGAGTGGCTGCACCAATTTGCAACTCCACCAGCAACGTATGAGTGTGCCTTTTTCCCCACATCCATGCTAACACTTATTATTGCTCGTGTTCTTCATAATAGCCATTCTAATTGGAGTGAGATGAAATCTTAGGGTAGTTTTAATTTGCATTTCTCTAATTACTAGAGATGTTGAACATTTTTTCATATATTTGTTAACTGCCTATATATTTTCTTTTGTAATGTGTCTGCCCAGTTCCTTAGCTCATTTATCGATTGGGTTCTTTGTGTTTTGGGTGTAAAGTTTTGTAAGTTTTTTATAAATTCTGGAGATTAGTGCACTCTCTGAAGTGTGTGTGGAAAAGATTTTCTCCCACTCTGTAGGCTCTCTTTTCACATTATTGTTTCCTTTGCTGAGAAAAAAACTTTTTACATTGAATCTATCCCATGTATTGATCTTTGCTTTCATTTCTTGCGCTTCAGAAGTCTTGTTATGGAAGTCTGGTCCTAAGCCAACATGATGAAGATTTGGGCCTACTTTTTCTTTCATTAGGTGCAGGGTCTCAGGTCTAATTCCTAGGTCCCTGATCTATTTTGAGTTGAGTTTTGAGCCGGGTGAGAGATAGGGGTTTAATTTCATTTTGCTGCGTATGGATTTCCAGTTTTCCCAGAACCATCTGTTGAAGAGGCTATCTTTTTTCCAATGTATGTTTTTGGCACCTTTGTCCAGTACGAGGTAACTGTATTTATGTGGGTTTGTCTCTGTGTCTTCTATTCTGTACCATTGGTCTACCTGTCTATTTTGGTGCCAATATCATGCCATTTTTGTTATTATTGCTCTGTAGTATAATTTAAGGTCTGGTATTGTGATACCTCCTGCTTTACTCTTCCTGATCAGGATTACTTTGGCTATTCTGGATCTCTTATCCTTCCAAATGAATTTCATGATTGCTTTCTCTATTTCTATGAGGAATGTCATTGGGATTTTAATTGGAATTGCGTTGAAACTGTATAGCACCTTTGGAAGTATGGTCATTTGACAGTATTAATTCTGCCTATCCAAGAACATGGGAGATCTTTCCATCTTCTAAGGTTTTCTTTAATTTCTTTCTTTAATGTTCTGTAGTTTTCATTATAGAGCTCTTTCACCTCTTTTGTTAGACTGACTCCCATTTTTTTTTTTTTGAGGCTATTGTGAATAGAAATGCATTAGATTGATGCGTGAAAACATTTTAAATGAGAAATTCAATTACTTTCAGGAATACAGGACTACTGAGGCAATCTAGATCTTAAGTGAACTTGGTAGTTTGGCTTTCAAGAATCTTCTTTGTCCATTTGAACAAAGTTGTCAAATTGATGGCTATACAAATGCCTAAAGTATTCCTTAACTATCTTTTCAATGACAATAGTCTCAATCTTCCATTCTGGATATTGGTAATTTGCCCTATTTTTATTTAATTGTTTTTTCTACAAGTTCATCAATTTTCATTAATCTTACCAAAGATCAGTTTTCAAATTCAATGACTTTTCTCTATTGCTTTGCTCTCCTCAATTTCACTGATTTCTACTCTACCTTTATTATTCCTTTCCTTCAGTTCAATTTGGCTTTAATTTGCTCTTCTGTATTTAAAGTGGATGCTTAGATAATATACTGAAAATTTTTCTTTTTAAATGGAATCTTTTATCAGTACAAATTTCTTTTATGCACTGCTTAACCTGAATCCTCAAATTTTGATATACAGGTTTTCAGTTTCATTCTAATTTCATGATGACTTTCAACTGACTCATGAATTATTTAGAAGTTTGATGTACAATTTTCAAATATTTAAAGAATTTCCAGATCTCTTTCAACAAAAGATTTAATTCCATTATCATTGGATAACAAATTTAAAAGAACTGAAATCATCCATAGTATGTTTAGGCTCACTTTATGGCTTGAACATAGTCTAGCCTGCATGTTTAAAGAATGTGCATGTGGCCATTGTTGGTTAAGTGTTCTATAAATGTCAACTGGGTCACATTAGCTGGTATTATTCCAATCTTCAATATCCTCACTGGTTTTTACATCTCATTATCCTCCTGATTTTTAAGAAAAAAGTGCTAAACTCTCCAATTATGAATTGGTCTAGTTTTCCTTCTAGTTCTAATAGGTTTTTGTTGTTGTTGATGTTGTTGTTTTATATTTTGCTTCATTTCTAAGGCCCTGTTGTCAGGCACATTTAAGAGCTTTATGTCTTTTTGAGATACAACCCTTACTGTTATATAACCCTATCCCTATCGTATTATTTGTTCAAAAGTTTACTTTCTCTGAATAGTCACTAAAGTTTTTTTAATATTTGCGTGATATATATATATATATATATACACACCTACCCTTACACTCTATGCCTTTATGTTAAATAATGTAATTTCTTTTAGAGAGCATATAGTTATATCTTGATATTTTCATCCAATCTGATGATCTCTTTTAATCAGGAACATTAGAATTACTTCTATTTAATGTAATTATTGATATCATTAAATTCAGTTCTACCATTTTATTACCCATTTTTGGTTTAGTCCCTGTGTTTTGTGTTCTGCTGTTTAACCTTTTTCCCTTGGTTAAGTTTTTTTTAGAATTTAATATTTTATACTTACTTATTAGGTTTTTTGTATAATTTTTAATTGCTCTTTCTCTAGTGACAAAGGGAGAAATATAGATAGATATAGATATACCAAGTCTTATATAGTCTACTTGGTTAACATTGTACCATTTAAAATAAAAAGTAGAAACTTACAACTATACAGGTTCTTTTAAACCACCTCCCCGCTAACCTTTATATTGCAGTTAACACACACACACACATATATACACCCATTAAAAATACCTCTAAGACAATGGGATAACTTAAGAATAAAATTAATCCTTTAAGTTTACTCAGATATCTATCATTTTGATTGGTCTCCCTAAAAATCCATCTGATACCATTTCCCCTCAGTCTGAAGAACTTCCATTAACATTCCATGAAAGCAGGTCTACTAAAAATGGATATTCTTAATGTTCTTTGTTTGAGAATATCTTTATTTCATTTTCATCCTTGAAGAATATTTTTACTGGATATAGAATTCTGGGTTAACAATTCTTTTCTTTCAGTAGTCTAAAGATGTTGTTCCACTGTCTTCTGGATGCCATGGTTTCTGAAGTGAAATCTGCAGTTATTTCAAATCACTGTTCTACATGAAATGTATCTTTTCCCCCACTGGGCTATTTTCAAGATTTTTTTCTTTATTTATGTTCTTCAACAGTTTGATTACTATGGGTATACATGGTCTTCTCTTGGTTTATCCTGATGGATCCTGATTTAATAGATGAAAAGAAGCTTCACTGAGCTTATTAATTTGCATCTCTTATCAAATTTGATAAAAGGGGACTTTTGTATTTGTGTATTACTGGGGATTGAATCCAGGGACTCTCTACCACTGATCTACACCCCCAGTCACTCCCTACCTTTTTTTCTTTGTCAGTGTTTTGCTAACTGGCTAAGACTGACATTAGACTCGTAATCCTCCTGCCTCAGTCTCCTGAGCAGCTTAGATTATAGGATTGGGCCACCATGCTAAACTTAAATTTGAGGAATTCTCTGCTGTTATTTCTTTAAATATTTTTTCCTGCCCTCATCTGCTTCTCTTTCCTTTTTTGAGTTCAATTTGATATATATTTTAGGACTTTTGAAATCATCCAACAAGGTTCTGAAGCTCTGTTCATTTCCTTTTAACTTTTGCTATTCAAAATGACTTTCTTCTAATCTGTCTTCAACTTCTCTTTCTTCTGTTGTCTCTGGCTATTGAGTCAATCCAGTATATTTTTAATTACAGATCATCTACCAGTCACATGACAAAAATTTCAACAAATTTCTCCATAGAATGAACATAGTAGTTTAGAAAATAACCATCTACCCATTAGTCACAATCTGAAAAACATATGGATACAGGACACCACCTCCCCATAGCATATCTTACTATTTAATCATAAGTGAACCTAATATTGCCTACTACTTAAGTATATGATAGTCTCTTGGCTCCCACGTATTGTTTTTTCTAACATCCTCAGAAGCACCTGGATACCAGCATACCATACAAAAGACTATACTACTTATTCCCAAGGATCACTTAAAACAAACCCCCCCCAAAAAATCATGAAATTTAATTACACTGCTTCACTTAATGTAGACATGTACAAAGTGTGTATGCAAGACAGAGGGAACAGTGCTCTCAGGCTCCTTACCTTGGAGCTACCTGTTCTTCCTACTATATTCTATACAGACACTAATCTTCTAATAATCAACAATTAATATTGATACTATCCTCTTCTTCACACCACTGAGCCTGAAAACATTGATCCTAAGAATTTACAGAGTCTATAACAGAACCAATCTCAAATAGAATTCTGGACAACTACATACACATCTAAAGCTCTCTAAGCATTACCTAAACGGAGGTGGTGGGGTAAGTGGCATACAAAAACATTCCATAGTTCAAAAGAGGGCTTACTGAAGAAGGAAAACCAGATTCTTTAAAAAACACTGGAAATGTCCAATTTATATTCTTAATGAGATCTGAGGGGATATGGCATTTCTTGTAAGAAGAGTAACTTTGGATTATAAAAAGAAGCTTTCCGATGAAGATGTCACTTTCACATTTTAAAATAGGAGAACATAAAATAATGACAAAAATTTATATTGAATTACAATGCCAGCTTAAAACATTCATCCAGAAATCAGGAAAGGATAGAAAGACAGTATCAACTGACAGGTTAGAAGACAGAGACATGAAGGATAGATCCAAGAAATGTAATAAACACATAATAGGAATGCCATAAAAGAACAGGCAGACTGACAGAAAAAAAAAAAAAAAAAAAAGAAAAAAGAAAATAAATAACAAGAAAAGTTCTCTAAGTAAAAGACAGATTTAAGATTTTAAAACAAAAGGGTCCATTAGTTGTATAACAAAGTTTTAAAAAAAAAAAAAAAGATAAAAGAAATAAAGGCAGTCCCTTCTCAGCATACTAATGCAGTACTAAGACCTGTAGAAATATAAACTGAAACCAGTGTTTATATCTGTGATATAACACAGATCATATCTTTTTTTTTTTTTTTTTTTTTTTTTTTTTTTCAGATTTTACAGTCTTTTACTCTGGCAACACTGTAACTTAACTCCCTAAAGATAATAAAAGTAATTAATTTCTAACATCAGTATGTATAGGATTCATTTGAAAATCCCAAGTTTGGGAGAAGAAAAATAAGTTTATAACCCTAGAAATGCCAATACACAGATCACATCTTGATCAAATTTCTTTTTCCTCAATATAATCACAGTTGTGTATCTAGACAGATAAAACAGGTTTCCCAGAAGAGAAATAAAAAAACAATCTGGTGGGGCTGGGCTGTAGCTCAGCGGCAGAGAGCCTGCCTAGTATGTGTGAGGCACTGGGTTCAATCCTTAGCACCACATAAAAATAAACAAACAAAATAAAAACATCCTTGTCCATCTACAACTACAAAAAAAAAATGTTTTTTAAATCTGATTGCTATCACACTTCTGCTCCATCCATCTAAACCCAGAGGAAATTAAGAATAAAATCTACACAATTTTAAGGAGACGAAAACCCTGCAACCCAATAATTCTATCAAGTAATGTATTTGCACATGGTAAAAGAACAAAAAAACAGTTCCAACATGAAAGGACTCAAAAAAAGGCATCCACATTATCTTCCTAAATGAAATGTTCCTGTCACCTGATAACAAACTAAAAAGTCTCAAGAATGAGGGAAGAGGACATGATTTGGAAAAAAAAAAAAAAAAAGTAAAAGCCATGAGCAAACTTAAATGAGCAAGCAGAGACCAAACCATAAGCACTGTAAACTGATTTTTATTGAAGGATAAAATTTAAAGAGGAAAGGATAGTCTTTTAAACACACAGCAAAAGGAAAACTGGATATTTAGGGGCAAAAAGAAAAAACATTGGCTCTTCTCTTACAACACATACACCAAAGTTAATGCAATGGATCCTAGTCCTAAACATAAAATCTAAAAACAAAAAGGGGAGGTCTTTTCAAACCTGTAGCAGGCCAAGAAAGCTTAGATAATAACTCATTTTATGAACCCAGCTCAACCCATATCAGAAACCCTTTCAAAAGACAAAGAGAAAACTACAGGTCATCATCACATAAATACATAAAAATATATCTACTTCAATTCTACAGGATACATGGATACATTATATCCAAGAGTAAGACATTAGAAATATTTAAATATTAAAATATTTCTAATAAAATCAGAAACAAGACAGTGATCCTCTACCATTCACAGTACTCAACATCACTGTAGTGCTTTTATTCAATGCAGAGACAAGAAAAGATATAAATATTTAAAATGAAAATATAAATCTATTATAGCTTCCAAATGATATAATTATCTATCCAGAAAATCCAAAAAAAGTACTAAAAAAATAATTGGAAAGTTAGAGAGTTCACTTAGAAGGCCAAATGCATGATGACAGAAAAGTCATTAGTTTTAATGTGGGACCATTGGTAATGAAAATCAAGAGTAAAAAAAAAAAAAAAAAAAAATACAAAGAAACAATCTAATAAGGAATGCACAAGACTATGATGAAAGCTACAAAATATAACACTACTGAAAGGCAGGGGGAGGGAACAAACAAATTCTGCTATCCCAAAGTCCAAAGCCAGTTTTTAAGAGAACTTAACTAGATTTTTATGTTTATTTAGAAGATAAAATTTTTACTTTTTATACCTCAATATTATTCAAAATAAATAATATAAACATTTATAAATAAAAATATATATTTTTTAAATAAAAAATATATATATTTATAAATAAAAATATATAAATATAAGTGTTTATATTATTTACATAACAAATCATTTTTTCACTTGTGTAAGAATAGTTTTTAATTACTAGTAATTTTCCTATAGTTTCCCTTCATACATTTACACACTTCCCTTTACATTACATTTATATTTCCCAAAAATAGAGTCTGTAACCACCAGGTAAGCAAGACTATATTTACGTTTTTTTTATAATTCCCTTATTTACATTTAAATTACATTTATGATAGTCCAGTAGTCTGGATTATGAGAACATTGATTTTATTTATTAGAGTCAAAGGTATAATACAGAAAACACTGTCATACCTTCAGATTTTTAAAAGTTTTACCCAAAAACTATTTCATATACTTTCCCTCACTTTCTGAATCAGGAACTTCAATAGTATCCTGGAATTTAGTGAAATAAATTATTTTAATGGAATGTTAAGAGCCAAAGTTTAAAGAAATAATTAAGGAAAGTCAAGGGTCATTTTTCTCTTACGTATGGAAGTTAGAGAAGAAAAAGGATGAAAAAGTTGATGGTGGCGGGAATTCAGGAAAAGAGAAAGGAGACCAGCAGAGGAAGAAGGGAAGAAATAGGGGAAGTTTTGGAGAATGAAACTGACCAAATTACACTATGTTCATGTATGAATATGGAGCAGTGAATCTCACTAATATGTATAATTACAATAATCAATTAATTAAAAAAATAAAGTGCTAAGAAAAGTAAAATAAATAAAAATATAGTTTACTATGCTTTCTTCCAAACCTTTTTGTTTCCACAGTATTCCTGAATATCATTTTGAAGAGTTGGAAAATATTCCATATTTTATTATCCACTGTTGGGACGTCTAAATGCTTTTGAATTTTTTGCCATCAGAAATAAAAATACAATAAATTAAAAAAAAAAGATAAAAGAAATAAAGGCAGTCCCTTCTCAGCATACTAATGCAGTACTAAGACATGTAGAAATATAAACTGAAACCACACAAAGTCATCATAATAATTCAGAAGTATAACTGATCTGTGACCTTTAACATTTCTGTCAAAACTTTAATAACTCTTTGTTACAGGAAAACAGAAAATAGTAAAAATAATATTTATTTGGTGTACTGTCATTTGAAACAGTGAGAATTAACTTATCAAGAGTAGTCTGAACAGGGTTCTCATTAAATAACTTATAATACTGAGCAACCATCTTTTCTTGACCTTGATAAACTGTCATAATCCTTTCTAAATTTGGATCAGCTTCCAGCATTTTATCTTTTGTACTTCCTATGTTGTCAATAATCTCTGGGAGGTCCATTAATTAATGTGAAGTTTTCTGCCAGCACCATTTCCTTTGGAACCTCTTCAGCTTTTTATCAAAACACCCTCCCTGTCTGTGGCAGTGTCACACACCTGTACACCCAGAAGCTCAGAAGGCTGAAGCAGGAGGACTGCAAGTTCAAAGCCAGCCTCAGCAATTTAGCAAGGTACTAAGCACCTCAGTGAGACTCTGTCTTTAGATAAAATATAAAAAAGGGCTGGGGATGTGGCTCAGTGATTAGGCACCCCTGACTTCAATCCCCAGTACCGTCCCACCTAAAAAAATCCCTTCCCTTGTTTACATTGATAAACTTGCCTTTACTAAGTTCCTTCAGTTAGAAATTCAGAAGGTGCTTGTCAAAAAGGAGTGATGTCAGTATATCCACAGCTATTTCTGTATAATTCCATTAGCTGTCTACCTGAATTTCATTTCCAGTGAAAGCACTTTTCATTTCTTTGCTGTACTTTCATCTTTGTTGACCAAATCCCTCTTTCAATTATCATTTTTTGTAAAATATCATATGGGTTTCATCAAGAAACAAGGCAACACAGCTACATTTATTTCTGTATGAGACTGAACTTAATTACATATAGTGACCAATCACTGACAGATTTTGAAAAAGAGAAATGATAGGTCAATGATCATGATGCATATTTGTAATTTACACAGTAATGTATTGCCTAAAGAACTAGTAGTGAAGTTTGTACATGATACAATCATTCAGGTAATACACATGGTAGCTGAAATTTGCACTGATATTGGGAGACTTAACTAAATTACTTAACTACATTGCAGTAATTAAAGTTCATGTGTATAAAAACCATGCAAGTCAAGGACAGTGGCATATGCCTTGCAATCCCAGCTACTCGGGAGGCTAAGGCAAGAGGCGAGCAAGTTCAAGACCAGCCTAGGCATCACAGTACAACCCTATCTCAAAACACAATAATAAAACAAAACAAAACATGTAGGAACTATCTATCCATAAATACTATTATGTATAAAGCGTAATATTTTAATTGAAAATTTACAAGATAATTGTCAAAATCTCCACCATCACTGCCTAAAGGCAAGGACCAAGTTATTCATAGGAGTTCTACAAATAATAACTTGTCCTTGCTGTCAGACATTTCATTTTCATATCACTTTACTCTTTAATAGAACCCATTAATACCTGTAACCATTTTTCTTAAATGGGACTTGGACTTTAATATAACAAGAAAAGAAAGAAAATTTCAGGCTCTTCTTATGTGGCACTGCCTTCTGAAAAATAGTACTATTTCTTATTAAAGTTTATTTATGCAATTATGCAAATGAATATTTATCACATAAAAATAATGAAAAATAAAACCAGTAAATAGCATAGGAGTAATAAAAAAACAGACTTTGTGAATTCCATTGAAACAAAAGTTGAACTCCTTAGCATCAGATAGTTGCCAAAATTAGACCAGTTTTTTCCTTGTGAAGGTGAGAAATATCAAAAGAAGAGAGAACACAATACAAACTACAAAAATGTTGTTGAAGATGATATATAAATTAGGAACTGCCTTATATTTTTAGCTCTCTGGCAACAGAATTCCTCTAAAAACATAGTAGTCCATTATTTAAATTCTGCTTTACAACTAAAATCTGGTAAATGCTCTTAACTTAAACAATGCTTATTAAAATTCTAGATTATTAAATTGAATAGTGTTTTTATTGGAAGTAATGGAATTTGAAAAAAGAAAGTGTGCTCACAACTTTTAGGTGGAATGACCAAAACACTCCTTGAATATTCCTCTTTTCATAAAGTTTAAATAGGATGATACATTGTTGTACTTTGTCTACAAAATAATTCCCTCTATTTCACAGGAAAAATATCTTGATATTAGAGGTAGAAGAGTTAAAACAGAATCGATAAAGTCAGAACCCAAGCGTCTTGATTTTTGATATTTTAATACTTTAACATTTTTAGACAGGATAGTCTAACTTAATATTAAAGAATAAATGAGATATTATTTACATTCTTTAATAGTTAATACAATCACTATCTGTCCATTTTTCAAAAATCAAAATAATCTAATATTTTTACCTACCCCAACAATCCGTTTCATAGCATCCAATTTAGCTGAATCTTTGTTGCTCTCCAACATTTGTTTTAGATCTTCATTCCTATTAGAAGAGAACAAAAATTCCATACTTGGGATTTTTATAGAAGGCAGTTATTAGAATATATCATTTTTGTAAGAATTAGAAATAATATGATGGACAATCTTAAATAACTTAATTCTTAATTTTAATTAAATTTATATTTCTTGTTTAACCCTTGTTTATTCATGTGCTATGCTGTCATGAAACCCACCAATGAAACAAAACAAAACAAAAAAACCCCTGTTCTTCAGTGTTGCATTTAACATTTAAATATCAATGCAAAACAGGCATATTGATTCTCTCATCCCAAATTTACTTTGACACAATCATCAGAAAAAAATATGGAAAATCCTTGAATTAGCATTAAAATAGTTACAGAAGAAAACCTGCAATTTCCATTCAACCTAACAAATGCTCTTACATTTACCCATTAGAAATGAAAATTTACTCTCACACAAAACCCTGTAAACAAGTATTATTAGTAGTAGCCAAAACAAACAACTCAAATGTCCTTAATGAATGAACAAACTGGTATATCCATCCCACGGAATACAGTAATAGAAGTGAACTATTGATGCAAGCAATAGAAAAAGTATGCTGAATTTCTCATTCAAGGAATGAGAAATGTCAATCCTAAAAGGTTTTATGCTGCATGACTCATTTATGTAACATTCTTGGAATAATAAAGTTATAGAAATGAAGAAATGATTAGTGGTTGCTGGGGGTGAAGGAAAGAGAGATAGGAGGGTGGATATAAAAGGGACCCTTATGATAATGGAACTGTTCTATATTTATACTGTCGTGGTGGCCACATGAACCTACAATAAAACTTAACAGAACTAATCACACTTACAAGACAAGTAAATGAAAGTAAAGCCGGAGAAATCTGAATGAGACCAGTAGATTATATCAATTTCAACATCCTGATTGTGATACTGTATTATAGTTTTGGCAAGACATTATCACTGAAGAAAATGGTAAAAAGTACATAGGTATTCTCTGTATTATTTCTTTTAATTACATGTTAATCCATAATAATCTCAAAATAAAAATTTAATTTAAAAAGCAGTTCTATAACAATTACAATTCAGTTATTAACAAGCCAAAAAAATAGAAATTTAAGCAAACATTTCACGAAAGAAAATGTACAAATGCCAACATACACGAGAAGATACTTGATATTATCAATCATTAGGAAAATGCAAATTTAATGAGATAGCACTATATACCCTATTATAATAGCTTAAATTAAAAAGTGACAATAAAGTTAGCAAGTACTTGAAGCAAATAGAATTCTCACATTGTTAGTGGGACTATAAAATGGTACAACCACTTTAGAAAAATAGGTATTTCAAATTTAAACATATACCTGCCATGCGACTCACCATTCCTCTAAGAGAAAGAATAATATATGTCCACATGAAGACTTACACAATATTCATAGCTTTACTCGTAATAGTAAACAACTTGAAACAATTTAAATGCTCATCACCAAATGTGATTTATCCATGCCCTGGAAAACTACTCATCAATGAAAAAGAATTAACTATTGATACCTGCAACAAGATGGATGAATTCTCAAAATCATTACCTGAGTCAAAGAAGTCAGGCACAATGGCCTGACGTAATTCATATAACACTACTACTCTTTTAGTGGCAGAAAGCAGGGATAGGACTGGTGCACCATGCCTATAATCCAAGCTACTCAGATGGCTGAGGCAGGAGGATCTCAAATTCAAGGTCAGCCTTAGCAACTTAGTGAGATTCTGTCTCAAAAAGTAAGAGAGTTGGGGATATAGCTCAGTGGTTCCATCCCCAGTAGCGGGGCTGCAGGGGATTTCACAAGATGATGTAAACGTTCTGTATCTCAATTGTGGTAGTGATTTCACACATACAGACACTTTTCAAAACTCTTCCAATTCTAACATTTAAGTGGATAATTTTTTGTATGCAAACCATATCACCATAGAGTTGATATTAAAAAGTTTTATAGTATTTTGGTCACATTTGTGAGTAAGATATTTAGTTCCCTAAAAGAATTTATCTATATTTGGGAAGTATATTAGGGATCAAATATGCCATCACTCTTAAATTAAGAGTATAAAATTCATGCTTCCTCAAGAATTTAAGTTAGTGAATCTTATTTTAGTACACCAAACAAAAAGTAATTACTTCAAGAAAACTGCCAGAAAGCTAAGCTTATAGTAATATAAACCACCAAATAAAAGTTGTCAGAACTTCCTTCTCAACTGAAGTTTAAATACAGGTCAGAAAAACTTCTTAACATAGCCTTAACAAACTAACAAAAAAAAAAAAAAAAATCCTTACTTTAACCTTAAACATTTTGCAACTTTAGCCCTAACACAGGCAGTAATCACTAAGTATTAAATGATAAGGTCTGGGGGTATAGTTCAGTGATAAAACATTTGTCTAGCATGTGTAAGACCCAGGGTTAAATAATAATAATCCAAATATTTTTCCAGGAGTTGTTATGGGCTAAATTATGTCTTTCCACCACCAAATCTGTATGTTGAACTCCTAATCTCTTAATACAGAAACTATATTTGAAGACAGAGCCTTTAAAGAAGTAATTTACCTAAAATAGGGATCTATGGGTAGATCCTAATCCAATATGACTAGTGTTCTTGTAACAAGAGGAAATTAGGACACAGACACACAAGGACATAGCAAGAAGATGGCCATCTATAAGCCAGAAAGAGCTTCAGAAGTCAAAGTTGCCAACAACTCAATCTTTCAGTCTTCAGAATTGTGAGAAATAAAATTGCGAGAAAATAAATTTCTATTGATTAAACTATCCCATCTGTGGTATTTTATTATGGCAGCCTTGGCAAACTAATATAATGGTTAAATATTAAAAATTCTCATTGCAGCAAAAATTTTTTAAAAAACATGAACATTTTTTCTAAAAAGAATAAAGGCAATGAAACCAGACTCAATGGCACACACCATAATCTCAACTACTCGGGAATGAGGTAGGAGGATAACAAGTTTGAGGCCAGCATCAGCAACTTAGTAAGACCCTGTCTCAAAATAAAAATACAAAAAGGCCTAGGGATGTGGCTCAGTGGTAAAGTGTTCCCGGTACCACAAAATAAAATAAGATAAAAAATAAAAGCAATGAAATTTATTTTGAAAAAAATTACTCTTAACTTTCCAAACGGCTCATAAATTTAAATGCAGTGGTGACCATTTGCAGGAAATAAAAAATAACTAAATAAAATAATTAAGACACCTATTTTTTCCTAAAAATGCAACTAGAAAATATATAATAGATTCAAACAATATTTTAAAAACACTGTCTCTGAGGATATACAACTATTAACTATTAAAAGGCAATATATAACTGTTCACTGTAATGAATTTTGAATCCCTTCTTAAAACTTCTCAGGCTCTTTCACACTGCACAGGCAACAGAAAAGAGAGAAAAGTTAATGAAAACAATTTTATTTCCTTATCCTCTAATTTTGCTATTTTTCCCTATTATCTAATGACTGTGTATAATTTTGTAAGGAAAAATCCCAAACCTAAAAGAAACCTTGAAAATATTAGAAGCTAAGAAAGCAAGTAAATAAACTAACAAGGAAGCAATTGGACAGGCACTAAACTGAAAAGATATATGGGTGGTATATGTGATCACACTCATACACGCCAAAAAGGAAGAAGACAATTTTCTCCTGCCTGTTCCCCTTTCCTTTTGCCCACGAGTATGCCATCATTCTCCTCTAACAGTGTGATCTGGAGACAGAAGTGAGCAATGAAGAAGAATGAAACATCAATTTTTAGGACATCCCAACCTCTAACCCCACACATAATCTTATTCATGCCCTAATGGAAATCTAGTTTGTTCCTCTTAAGCCCAAGATGCCAGAGTCCCCTACCCAAACACCTTTGGTCCTGACCTGCTCTCTCAAACTAAAAACAAGAAAACAGGATCCCGGTATTAAAGCCAAAGGTTTTGCTCTTCTCATTTAACAGAAGAGATTCTCCAACAGCAAAAACAAATGTCTTGAGGCTGAGTGGCACAGTGCTTGCCTAGCATGTATGGGCACTGGGTTTGATCCTTAGCATCACATTTTAAAAAATAAATTAAAAATGAATAAATATTAAGAAAAAACAAATGTCTTTTGTGTTAACACAGGCAAAGCTAATAAGTGAGAAACAAGAAGAGAAAACCCTAGGCTCTGTTTCACTGATGTTCATCTTCTTAAAATTTCTATCATTAAGACCTATTAAAAATTCTGATGCTTAATTACACATTTCTCTCCAAATTTCTCTCTTGTTGTCATCAAAATAATAAAGATGTGGGAGAGTTAGTATCACAATACTTCATTTACCCTCAAAATATATTCACTTCTATTGAGTTTTAAGTCTACCTGTTTCATATGTGAATTAAAAAATGATCCATTAATATGTATTACTACAAACATCTTAGAAATTAAGAAATTCTTTTTGCCAAATGTCAAGATAGCTGGTTCAAAATATGTTGAATTAGCAATATTTTCATAAACTCTCTGCTGAAAACAAATAATTGCTTCAAAAAAACAAAAGTTTTTTTAAATTTACTTAGTGTTTCATTTACCTAGTTACCTGCAGCTGTCTGGCTTTGAGTATTAGAATACCAACTTTATTTTTACATAAGTGACATCTTGTGGTGTTAAATGGTATAACTTTTCCTTTCATGTGCAAAAAAAAAAAAAAGTCTGTTTTATGTTTCAAGGAACAGAAAATACATTAAGTGAAAAATTAAAGCACTTATTATTACCAGGAAAGTCACTCTTGATCCTAACACCAGAATAACTAACCATAAAAAGCAAAATTTTACTAGTTACATAAAAGAATTTAAGAGGTATTAGGGTCTTTACACAGTATAAATTATCTTTTTTATACATCTAAAATCTACAAGTCATTAAACCCTTCCACTCTTCCTAAAGTCAATGTAAATCAAAGGAAAAATTAAAACTATGTCACACTGTTGCTGTTATCAGTGCTACTCAAAGCATTATCTGAGGAAGTTTGGTCAGAGAACCAAGAAGTTTTTGGTTTGCCAATCCACAAACTTCTATTACTGACCTTTTAAGAAAAATGTACAGAAATTCAGAGTATGCACATTCAGAAACCTGACAGAACAATTTAACAGTACAAGTTTATGTTCACTGACTCTAATACAAAAAAAATTGGAGCTTTTATTTTCATATGCTTTTTTCATTTTATTTTTCTAGTAATTTGTTTTTATTGTATTTTATAGAAGTATTCATACATGATAAACTGAAACTATTAAAGGAAAAAAGGCCCTTCACCAGTTTGAGAGCACTGCACTACATAATCATTTTATTTTTTCCTTCTTTGGTGGGGGAGGGTGAGGTGTCAGTTTTATTTAGGTATTACAATGAAAGTTATCATTTTTAAGGGTACAATATAGTGAGTTTTAAAATATGTACAAAGTCATATAATCACTACACAACCTTAGTGTGGTACATTTTCATCTCAAAAATTTATTCATGCCCATTTATAGTTGCTCTCTTTGGTATTCCCTATCTACCTCAAGTACCACCGGATCAACTTCTATCATTATACTTTGTCTACTCTAGAATTTTCTATACATGAGATCACACAACATTTGGTGTCTTGTATTTGTATTCTGTCACCTAGCATAAATATGCATTTAGGCTGCTATACCTATCTGTTAACTCCATCCTTTTTAATTAAATTATACCACTCTGCCAAAGTTTATTTATCTATGCAATAATGAATGTATATTTGGTTTCCCTCCATTCTTTTGTTACCATGAATGAAGTTTCTATGGATAATTTTTATATTTTTTAATTGACATAAAATCTATCTAAAAGCTATATATATTTATGGGGTACCATGTGATGTTTCAATACATGTAACATTCTATACTGTTCAAATCAGGGTAAGCATATCTAGCATATCTATCTCTTTAAACATTTATCATTTTTTTTGTGGTAAAATCATTCAAAATCCTTTCTTCTGGATTTTTGAAATAGCCAGAACATTACTGTTTATCTAGTCACTCTACCCAATTACCTTCTTTTTTTTCAGTTACCAAAAGTTGTGTATCACAGAACGCAATACTGAAACTTAAATTCAATAATGATGGAGTGGGGAAAGTGATAAGGAATAATCACTTCCAATTGGAGGTACATCCCCAAAAAGAATATATCAAAATCTACAAAGAGGGAAGGGTTGAATCTTTACTAAGCCTTGCCCCCAAATTCTGTAACTTGGGCACCTCTTTATGCTTGAACCACTCAAACAAAAGATCATACTACTACAGATGGTGCTTTGCAAACATGAGTGAATATGCAAAAATGAAAAAAAAAAAAAAAAAAAAAAAAAAAAAGCTAGAAGAAGTCAGAATTTACCTATTTCCCATGCTACATAACCAAAGGAATTGATCTTCATGGTGAGTTTATGTGTACAACATTAAGATTTAATAATGCTTTCGGTTTGCTTAAGGCCTATACTTCCCATGGATGACCCCCAAAACCAAGTATAACTTTGGGCACATGTATTCTCTTAACAAGTGAAAAAGAAAATAAAAACAAAATACATACTCATCCATCTCAACTCTCTAAAAGGAGGAACCATAAATTATCCAGGTAATTATGAACATTTCCTACTATACTGTTTACAAGATTTAGAAGTCTGTAATGTTATAGCCATTTCCTCAACCCTCCATAATCTTCCTTTTCTCCCTTATTTCTCTATTAAAATTTCTCTCACACAAGACAACAAATAGCCTCTTAATTTAAAAATCCAATATAAAATCTCATGGATACTAATATAATTGACCACTGCTCTTCTAATCCTAAAACCCCTTCTTTCCCTAGATTCTATAACTCTATTCTCATCTGATTCTCCATGTGCAATTTGTGGCACACCAAAAAAGAAAAATTAGGGAAAAAACTTTCCCTCATAGATTTCATTCTAGTAAGTAAAAGAAACAACATAATAAATAAGGAAACTATCAGTCATGAGGTGATATGGAAAGAAAATAAAACAGAGGGGGAGAGAGAATGCAGAAGAGAAAGGAGGAAGCAATTTTAAATAAGGTGGTCAGAGTAGGCCAAATAGAGGGACATCAGAACAATGTCCTAGTGAGGGAATTTGCAAGTGAGGGAGTTAGCAATGCAGATAAGGGAACAATAAAGACAAGAATCCAGTAAAATAGAAAGCAAACCACAACAGAAAAAAAGTCAACAAAACTAAGAAGTTGGTGTCAATTAGGGTGTTATGAAGATCATAAAGCAATTATCACTGGACTTAGCACATTTGTTTACTAAATACACCTATGTTCCAGGAACTGTTCTGAGTACTGGTATCCCTGACCACTTGAAACTTACATTCTAAGAATAAACTGGGGTGGAAGAGATAAAAGGAAAGACAGAGGAAAAAAGACAAAGGAAGGAAAGAAGATGGAAAACATAATCAGATAGGAAATATGCAAAGAATTAAATAGAAAAGACAATAGAGTGATCACAAAAGACCTCTACGAAGCTCTGTATGAGAACCCAAAAAATTTTTCAGAGGTTCCTAATAGATACACAATAAATAGTTGAAAGAACAGGGATACAGAACTCTTAACTTTCACTGGGTTCTCAAAAGCATTCGTGACCCTGGAAAAGGTTAAAAATCAGGCATGCACCCTCTATGTACAAATATTAAAAACCATCATGGCATACATATATCACAGCAAGTCTGCACAGGTGCCAAGCCCTTTATCAATGCCCTTAGCTACTTGGTCTCTTGCTAGGCAGCTGGAACTAGGTTCTACTTCGGCTGAGGAAATTAGGAGTGTCTTCTATAATGTGACTACATAACCTTAAAGATTTAAAGGCAATCTCACAGAGCCACTGAAGTAGTTGAGTTGATATAAGCTGAGACAGAAAAACTGTTTGGAAGAGGTAAAAAGTTCTTTTTCACTATTTAATAGCACTATAAAGCAAAAATGCCACTTATTATATAAGAGACTAAAAAACCAGGGAAATCTTAGAAGCAATAAAAGGAAAAATAGGGAAATATAAACACAGAAATTCTTAAAATTTTTGCATACAAAAAAAATTGCCATAAATGAAGTCAAAAGACAGATTTATTTGGGGACTCATCAGATAAAAATGCAAATTATTCAAATACAAAGAGCCCTTAACTAATCAGTAAGAACTGATCTACAGGGAAATAAATGATATTTTTAAGTATTTCACCTAAAATAAGTCAATAAATATAAAAAGATCACTTAAATTCATTCATAATAATAAGGACTCCGTGTAACAGCATTTTGTACCTATAATTTTGACAAATAACATTGGATTTGATGGGACCAGTAAAAAGCAAAGGAAAACAAACTTTAGTACTGATTGCTGGGAGAAACCGGGTATAATATATATGAAAGGTAATTCAGCAATATCTATCATAATTTTAAATGCAATAACCTTTGACTTACAATTCTACCTTGAGAAATTTTTCCTACAAATACATAAATGCACACAATTATGCAAAAATGTATGTTGCAGTGTTGCTTATACTTAACAAAAACTGAAATCAAATACCCTTCAAAAGTGGAACAAATTAAATAAAAAGAATAAAAGGAAAATACAGTAGTTTAAAAGACTGAAATAGTTTCATACAATGGTATGAAAAGATCTTCAAGGGCTGGGGAGATAGCTCAGTTGGTAAAGTGCTCGCCTCACAAGCACAAGGCCCTGGGTTCAATCCCCAGCACCACAAGAAAAAAAAAAAAAAAGAAAAGATCTTCAAGATAAATTCAGTAAAAAGCAAAAACATAATTGGTGTATGGGTGTGTGGAGGTGTAAGAACACTTAGATTTTAAAACAATTTTTGTGTAAGAATACACACTATAACTATACAGTCAATTTAGTTATCTCTGAGGACATGGGAATGGTAGTTATATCCTTTCTATATTTACCACAAACATGTCTTGAGTTTATGTAAGTTACTTAGCCACTCAATAGGATATTGTTTTCCAGAACTTACAGCACTCTCATTTTTTTATTGTTTTCTATTCATAGAGAAACAAAGTCTTTATGAAATATGTGTAGCTATAATTATTCCCATTTGATAGATAAGGAAACTGAGGCACAGAAAAATATGAGGGCAACATATAAGTAGAAAAACTATAAAATATTTTTAACAATTCTAAAATCATACAATTTTTAAGTACATCATCATAGATCTAAGAAACAGCAAAGCAAGGAATTAAACAAGGGTCTTATTTTGAAATCTAACACACTTCCATTTATCACTCTGGTGTCAATTTTTGCATTAAGCTTGAATATGTTAAAAATATATTTTAAGATCTGTGAACACCTTATAAGAAATGTAAAAACTACAACTTAGTGTCACCCACTTCCTCACTAATCTACACTCCATCCAAAAACATTTTTTTTTCTTTTAAACCTGAAATTTTTATGTAAAGAAAACTGATCACTGGAACCATAGGAAACACTGATTCTAATTATTCTCAATGGAAGTCTAAAACATCTGTGGTACACTCCTGCATAAGTCAAAATAAATTTTACTTTCACTGACATTATTTTGACTGTATTTGGTTAACATTATCTCATGTAGATTCATCAGCTCAAAATTAATTAGTATTACAGAATAGAGTATTCCATCCAAACAATTCATCTTTGTTGGCTCACATGCCTCACTGCTATTGGCACACCACCATAATAATAGGCATGGTGCCACAGGAACAGATGGGTATAAACAAAGACGTGCCAAAGAGTCAGTTTGTGTATCAAGTTTGAGTATCAGTATTAGATTTTCCTCCAAGAAATTCATAAACTATAGTGGAATAAATGTAAGTTTTCTATAACTGTTAATAAGTTACACCAACTCAAAGTTAGATTAATTTTTTAAATTCTTAAAGAAAAAAAAAAAAGGAAGAAAGAAAAGCTTTCCAAGGCCACAGAAGGTAAGTCTTCTATCTGATGAGTTTGGATCAGTCTTCTGTGTAGGGAATTGAGGAAACCAACATGCAATCTCTATCTTAGATAAGCCTTGTCCCTGAAGTACTTAAAAATTTAGTAAAAAATTCAGTTTTTAAAGTCACATGGCAATGTTGCAAGATGAAAAAGTTCTAGAGATCTGAAGAACAACACTGTTAATGTAGTTAATTCCAAAGAACTCTAAGAATGTTCAAACTTTAAAAATGCTTAAATTACCTCTGACGTCCAGGCATTTAACCACATGTTAAAGAAAGATTTAAGTATCCACTGACCTTGGGAAAACCAATGTATTATTTTTAAATATATTTTTAGCTATAGATGGATACAATATCTTTATTTTATTTATTTTAATGTGGTGCTGAGGATGGAACCCAGTGCCTCACACGTACTAGGCAAGCAATATCCACTGAGATACAACCCCAGCCCCAATGCATTATTTTATAATTGTTGACATTGTCAGATAAACAAACAAGAATTATGTGTTTTTAACTGTAATTTACTTTTAATTAGTATTAGCAATTCTACAACACATATAATGTTAAATACGAGTCACCTATTTTGATCTTAAGTACACAAAAGTATCTGTAAAATGATTTTTACTGCCCTTGAAGGTTTGGTAAATCTTCACAAATGTCCCAGATTTTTGGATTTCAGGGACTAGGTAAAATTTCAACAGAAATTTTAGCTAATAACATAGGGTTACCCACCTTTTACTTTGCCAAATAAAATTGTAACAAAAAACTATCCTCTTGTATTCCTTCTCTAGTAAACTGACTGCTCATGCAATTTTGGGCTAATGTACTTAAATGCTATGTAGTTCTTCCTTTTTTTGGACCTCTATTCCCAGGTATATTTAAACTGACTTTTTCAATAGCCACAAACATATCTCAAGAACTGACTTTTGACAGAATGATTAAATATAATGAAAAGTCCAATTACTTAGTCACAGACAACTATATATTGCTCTCTCATCTCAATTCATTTTCAAATATATACCCACAGACCTGGCTCTTAACTACAGTCCAACATCACCAACCAAAATGTGTTCCTACCTTCCCAAATGCCCTCTTGGCCCACAGTACTAACACTCTTCCAGTTAGGCTTAAAGCCCTGAAGCCTTGATTCATTTCTAGTGTCCCTCACCCAAATCTGGAGTAATTAAAATCTACAGATCCTCTTTTGAAATGCTGCTCACTTTCCTTCCTCATCACATCCACTTAAAAAAAGAATATAATAGGTGTTGGAGAGGATGTGGGGAAAAAGGTACACTCATACACTGCTGGTGGGGCTGCAAATTAGTGCAGCCACTCTGGAAAGCAGTGTGAGATTCCTTAGAAAACTTGGAATGGACCCACCATTTGACCCAGCTATCCCACTCCTTGGCCTATACCCAAAGGACTTAATATCAGCATACTACAGAGATACAGCCACATCAATGTTCATAGCTGCTCAATTCACAATAGCCAGACTGTGGAACCAACCTAGATGTCCTTCAATTGATGAATGGATAAAGAAACTGTGGGTGGTATATATATATATATATAAAATGGAATATTACTCAGCTATAAAGAATAATAAAATTACGGCATTTGCAGGTAAATGGATGAAATTGGAGAACATCATGCTAACTGAGATAAGCCAATCTCAAAAATCCAAAGGACGAATGATCTCACTGATAAGCAGATGATGACACATAATGGGGGGTGGGAGGGGTGCAAGAACGGAGGAAGGAGGGACTGTATAGTGGGAAAACAGAGGTGGGAGGGGTGGGGGGAGGAAAAAATAACAGAATGACTCAAACATCATTACCCTATGTAAATGTATGATTACACAAATGGTATGCTGTTACTGCATGTACAAACAGAAACAACATGTATCCCATTTGTTTACGATAAAAATAAATAAATAAAAATACAAAAAAAAAAGAATACAAACCATTATCATGTTACCTGATAGTTTTTTCTAACACTTATTTGTAGTTATGCTCTCTCCAATCTCTTTTCTCAAATCTTTCCCCCATTCAATATCTAATTAGTCTTTCCAAAATATCACTGCAATAATCATCTGTAATCATCAATTCCTACTCTTAGCATGGAAGTTAAAGTTCAATTTTCTTCAGACTTTAACAACTACCTCTTGAATCTCAGGTTCCACTGCTCCTTTCTAAGAACTCTCTTCTTTATCCAAACTAGTTTATTCATTGTTGCAGAATATTTTACCTTCAGTCTTGTTTTTTTCCCTGCCAAGAAAACCCTTCAGCCTTTCCTAATCTTTTTACGTCAAGGTCTAAATCAAAGTCCAACTTCCCTAGCACCTCCAGCTTTCAGTGACAACTTCCTTCTTCAAAATGCTGTAGTACCCCTTACTCCATTTGACACTGTTAATCTCAACTGAAAAAGTACATGAATATGTTCTGCAAATTTATCTGTGAAAATATGACTCTTTCAAAGGACAAATATAAAAGCCCTAGAGTTCCAAAGCCAGGAAAGCATGAAGAAACAGCCTCCATGAATTCAGACAACTTCTCTATTTTAAAAGAGACCCTCTAGGCAACCGTACACTTTGGATCATATTAAGTACTTAAAAAAAAAAAGTATGTACGCATGGAGCCCTATAAAAGTTGAAGTAGGATCCATAAAGAATGAACCTGAGAGATTTGAATGGGAAAGCAATAAGATATGGTATTAGATGGGATGAAGAGGCCACCCATACATATAAAAAGATATTTAGAGCTAACATGACTCATTTCTGGTTGAATAACTGGAGTTCATATTCATAACACAAGTGAACAGAAAAATATTTGGTGCAAACTAAGCTGACACAGGCTGGGTTAAGTGAGACCTAGAGATCGTTAAAGAGTGATATCTGACTGAGAATGTTTCTCACTGAGGATGTAGCAGTTATAAAGTACTTGCCTAGCATGCATAAAGCCCCAGGTTCAATCCCTAGCACCACAGGGATTGGGGATAGTGAGGTTTAAGGAAAGGAAAAAAGAGGCTCAAGTCTAGGAACAATAGTGGATTTAAACAGACAAAATTAACCCTTGACTCTCCCACCAAAGTTCAGAAGGAAGGACAGAAAACAGAACTAACTTGTTGCTGTAACACTATGAGTTCTTGAGGCATATGAGAGGAAAGACAGAAAAACAATGAAAATAAAAATACCACCAGGAGTGGAGGTGCATGCCTGTAATCCCAGTAACATGGGAAGCTGAGGCAGGGGGAATGGTTTCAAGACCAGCCTCAGAAACTTACTTGGACACTGTCTCAAAAATAAAATCGAATAAGTAAGGTCAGTGGTAGCATGTCCCTGGGTTCAATCTCTGCTACTTTAAAAAAAAAAAAAAAAGACAAAAAGTGGACAGATGAGTTATGTCAAAAGACATAATTAGTACCCTGATTTCTAAGTTCCTTGACCTAATCAGCTTGATTCTCTCTTAAAAGCAACTTTCAGTTGTTCATCCCCAGTTATACCCTAAACCTTGTAAACACCCAAAATTACTCAATCCTAAAATACTAAACTCATATGACTTTCTCTGTCACCATGTCTTGTCTCTCACTCAATCACTCCATCTACTGCTGTTCCTTTGGCTTCGGAGAGACTTCTGGTCCCCTATTTTTTTTTCCCCCTATAAATTTTACTTTACTTTTTACTTTACTACTTTACTTACTTTACTACTTTACTTTTTTCTCACTCAAGCTTCAATACCATGTTTAATTAGTTCAACATCCTTCTTACCAATATCCCAAAACTCTTTGCTAAACTGTCATTCACAGCACCCACCTATCAAAACCTAAGTCCCCTATCACAAACTGACCATTTTTTTCACATCTATGCAGGATTGCTAAACACTCCTAGAAAAAAAAGATTAGATTGTTGACAACAGAAATTAGCAGTCTGTGATCTCAACTAGGCAAGCCCTCAAGATCATCCAATTCTTCCTGGTTTTGTCAATAGGACCTCCAACTGTCTTAGCAGCTACTTTAAACTTCTCAAACTTTTATCCCAGTCACTTCCCTCTCCCACTCTCATGAGATGCTCTAACTGTTTTCCCCTCTCATTTGCAGACAATAAATTACCAAGCCTCCAAATGCATCCTTTCCTCTTTTACTGTGTGCCCTGAATCACCTTCTCCTGTATTTTCCACACCCTTCTTTACTGCCTTCTTCCAATCAACATTTAAGCATTATCAACACTTTCCATTCCTCAAAAAAATAGCTTCTTAGTAATAGAAGGGAGATGAGCAGAGAAATGCAAGTAAAGCAGGGGAGGGGAGAGAGAGGGAAGGCACTGGGGAATGAGTGATCCAATTGTTATGTACATGTATGAATACGGCATAATGAATCCCACTATTATGCATAATTATAAAGCACCAATAAAAATAAATTAACTATTTTAAAAAGGATGTCAACTTAACTTAAATCCATGGGTGAGGGGAGACTTCTTAAGACTCTCAATCTCCCTACAATTACCATCCTTTCTCCTCCTGAAAGTCAAAGTTCTTTGGATAAGTCATCTTCTTTTACTCACTTCTTGCCCATGTATCAATCCATTGCAATCTGATTTCCAAATTTAATATTCTCTGCCACTGCTGTCACCACAACCAGGGTCACCAACAATTGCCTTGTCACTAAATCCAATAAACACTTCCTCTAATCTTATATTACTTGATTACTCATCAGGAGTTGGCACTGCTGACCACTTAACTCTTTCCAGAAACTCTCTTTTGATTTCTGTTAAAGCAATATAAGTTCCTGTTCTTTTGGGGAAAATGAGAAATGAGCTCCTTCAACAAGAATTGACAGCTTCAGTGGCAGAGTGCTTGCCTAGTATGTGAGAACCTGGATTCAATCCCCATTACCCAAGAAATAAAATAAAATAGACTGGGGGTGGAGGGAGGGAAGAATAGAAGTTCACTGGATTAGACAAAGGGAATGAAGGGAAGAGAAGAGGAAGGGAATAGAAAAAACAGTAGAAAGAATCAGTGAAATAAATTATATATGAATAAACAACCAGTGAAACTCCACATTATGTACAACCACAAGAATGGGATCCTAATTAGAATGTTATACTCCATATTGCATGATATGTCAAAATACACTATACTGTCATGTAACCTAAAAACAAATTTTTAAAAATCCAAGTGAATATGCTCAGTGGGAAAAAATTAAATAGACTGCTTCAAAGCAATAGAATAGCTCACAAGCAAGGCTGAAAGTTACATAAAAAGTTAAAAACAGATACAACTTGTTACTGCCTTGAACTATAATCCTTGTTCCCAAATCCTCGATCACCACACAGAATACATTTAGTTCCATTAACTACAATTATTTTTACGTAGTCACATAAAAAGATATTTTATATAATTTGTTTCAAATGCTTGTGAAATATGGTTCAGAAAAACAAACATAAAATTTAACAATTTGAAAATTAAAAATATAAAGCAATGGTTAATGTGAAAATTAGCAATGATTCTAAAATCATAATAGCTGAAAATATACATTGTACTAAAAGCAAAACCAATTTTAAAAGACTTCAACTGGTCTTAATGGTTTTACAATGGTAATAACAATTACTGTGTCAAGTATCAGACACTAGTAACTGTTTATACATGTGTTAAATCTTTTAATCCTCACTATTATTCAGTGAGTGTCAGTACTATTATCATCCTTAGCCCAAATTTACAGATATAGAAACCAAGGGCAGAGAGTGGCCACGGGCTATTAATAAATCTGTGACAAATTTTCACACTCAGGCAGAGAGCTCCAGAGTAGGTATGCCTAACCATCATGCCATATGGCTTCAACAAACCACAATAAACCATTTACTTATCTGCCATCTTCCTCCTAATGATATAAGAAACAGGTTGCACCCTTTCCCAAATCTTAAATATAATGCAAAAACTGTACAGTCAGCTTTCATGGTTTCCCCAAACTGCACTCTCTTCTCAGTCTTCTAAGTGAGCTCCAATTCTCCACAGCCCTCAATGTTGACTTCACTAAGATTCTTCAATGGCCTTCTCCTCATAAACCACATACTCTTTGTTCAATGAATTCCAATATCACCTATCAGATGATGACTCACAAATCTGTACCACCAGCATAGCAGGTATCTCTCCTGAGTACTACATCTATCAATTTCACTGCTCTATGGATGCCCAATCATCAATTCAATGAACACATCCAAAACAGAACACAATACTTTCCTTCCTCACACCAAACTTGCTATACCTGTTTTTTCAATATCACAGAATTCCACCACCTCATACTTCGATTTTGTCCAATTCAAAATTTTTATCCAACCCAAAAACCTAGGTACTGCCAGAAAAATCTTTCTAAAACATGAACTTTACTATGGTGCTCCATACTCAAAATCCTTGGGTAGCTCCTTACTTTGCAAACCTTCATGACAGGGTCCAAATTTCTTAGCATAGTATGCAAGTCCATTCAGAATACAGACCCTGATTACTCTTAGCCATCTTTCACCAGTCCCTCACTTCTTCTAACTCTGCTCTGAACTTTTTCCTGTTCCCCAAATAAGTCCTAAATCCTTCCCTATAAATCAGCAATATCCAACAGAATGTTCTGTGTTAGCGGAAAGATTCTTCATCTACACCACTCAATAGAGTAACTGCTAGTTACACTAAACCCATGAAATGTAACTAATCTGAGAAGCTGAATTTTTTATTTTAATTAAATTTAATTTCAATAGTTACATTTGGCTACTGGCTACTGTACTGAAATAGGATAGCTCCAAACCTTTGTATGTGTTATTCCCTCTGCCAGGTACAGACAGATATGTGTGGAAAGTACTCATTAGAGTTACCATCTAACATCAGTAGTATTTATTCTTTTTTTGTATTCCCCTTATTTATGTACTTCATAATTAATAAGGTTTCATTACATACATTATTTAAAACCTTTAGCTAAAACCTCATTTGTATACCATAGTTATTTAACTTTCCTCATAGTTTAGTGTTTCTCCCAAGATAGTAGCTTAATTATAATTTTTCCTAAAAGGACTACCACTTTAAGAAATGAAGAGGTGACATAAATCAGTAAATGAAAAAAAAACAAATTATGATGTCATATTACACTACAAAAAACACCTCTGCTTTAAAAAAAAAAATTATATATGTATTGTATAGATCAGTCATGTGCTGTGTAATGACATTTCAGTCAATGATGATGGACCTTGTATAACAATGATCCATAAGAATATATTGCCCAGTGATGTCATAGTGTCTTAGTTTAAGTACACCCTATGATGTTTGCACATCAAGTATATTTCTCAGAACACATCCCCATCATTAAGTAATTTATGACTATACATGAAAAAAAGATGAAAAGCTCTATCATGCTAACAGATTCTCTCTCAGACGGTTATTTTTTGACTAATTTGTATTTGCTAAATATTCTATAAGGAAAGAAGATATTATTCCAGTGATTCTCCTTCGCTCTCTGTTGCATCAATTTTTTCTTCCTCTATATCAGTTGGTTAATATAATTTCTCCCAACTGAAAAAAAATCATCTAACATTAACATTCCGTTCCAGGTACAGTTCCATTTCTTTGCTCCCAATTCCTTTTTTTTTACCTTTTTTTCTTGAATCCACTCATCAGGATTTCAGCCCCACACTACACCTAAAATACCTGGTCAAGGTTACCAAGTCTTCCACATTGACAAATTCTAATTCACTTCTCAATAATCATCTTATCTGACCCAATCACTCCATGAATGCCCCAGAGCTCAATACTCTGACTACTTCTCTTTCTACATTCTCTCTTAGTATCTCATCCCATCTCATGGTATTTACTACCATCTATAACCTGATGATTTCCAAATTTATTATCTCTAACCTAACTCCTCCCATAAGCTCCAGACCCATATATCCTACTGCCTATTTAAATCTCCACTTGGATGCCTAAAACCATCTGAAATTTAACATGCCCAAGCTTCTGACCCCCTTCTCCCTTTAAAAGCTTTCTCTCTGTACAATCTTCTTCATTTTAGTAAGCAGCAATTCCAAACTTCCAGCTATATAGGAAAAGACTGTGTTCATCCTTGATGTCTTATTCTCTTACACATACATCACATCCAAATCATAAGTAAATCTTGTTGGTTCTACCTTCAATACATACCTAAAGCTCAATCACTTCTCTCCAGTACCATCAATATGGTCTAGTCAATATCTTCTGGTCTATGCTACTTCAATAGTCTCCTTGCTGGTCTCTCTGCCTCAGGTCTACAGTCTATTCCTAGTTCAGGAGGCCAAGTGGTCCTTTTAAAAGGTAAATTGGGTCACACACTTCTCAAACTCTCCAATGGTACCCCTTCCCACTAAGGGTAAAATCAAAGTCCTTACACTGATGTATAAGGCCTGCACAATCTGGCCCCTACCTTCTACCCCTCCCCTACCTCTCTGACCTCATTTTCTATTGATGTCCCACTCTTTGTTTACTCCAGCCACACTGGTGTCTTTGGTGATCCTCATACAGGTCAGAAATTCTCCTGCCTCCTGTCCTAAGCACTTGTTATTCCTCTTGAATGAACACTCTTCCCCAGACATTCGCAGGTCACTCCCTTATCTCCTTCAGGTATGTGAGCCACTAGCAACCTCTCAAGAATATTTCCCTGACCCTGCTATTGCAAACTCCAACCCAATCTCCACCCTGATGCCTATCTTACTTCTTACCCTTCCCCACCCCATCTCCTGCACTTTATTTTTCTCAATAACATTCCTTATCATTGAAGGAACACATACTGACTTTTTTATTGCGTGTCTCCATCACACTAGAATATAAACTCCAAGAAAACAGCTTTCCCACTACTTAGTCCCCACCATCAAGAAAAGTGCCTAAACCAGGCACAGTGGTGCGCACACCTGTAATCCCAGTTACTCAGGAGGCTGAGGTAGGAGAACCACATGTTCCAGGCCAGCCTGGGCAACATAGCCAAACCCTCCCTCAAAATAAAATGAAAAGGGCTGCGAGATGTAGCTCAGCAGTAGCATGCTTGCCAAACATGAACATGATCCTGGGTTTAATCCCCAGTATTGGGAGGGAGGATGGAAGGTGAGTGAGAGACAGTGCCTACCATGTAGGAGGCATTCCCCTTTGATGAATCAATCACTTGTATAATATATAAAGTTCTTGAAATATATATGGCAAAATAGTTACTGATCACATTTTAAATGCCCATTCTGCTTAAAACTCTCCAACGGCTTCACAGAGTAAAATCAAAAATCCTTACAAGGCAATACACAATCTGGCCTCCACCTTCCTCTCTGCTCCTGACCTCTTTGCCCTCACATTCTAATTTCCTCCCTATCCTTCATGACTATATTCTTAATCTAGGTTTTAAGAAACTTGGAGAAAGTCCATTAAAGAGGAAAACTAGGTGATGCATACATATTCTGCCAACCCAGGATTGTGGAACCAGACAAATTCTCAAGTCTCTCATCCAGTTGCCAAGCCAGTTCACTTGACTAAAGGATTAGATACTGGCCTTCGATTAGGGCATTGGCTACTATCAGTAATACAAATAATCAGTCCATAAATGAGCAGACACTGACTATAAATTGTTCCTTTTCATAGATCTATGAACTGTTTCCAGCTGATATGCTAAAGTCTTCCCTAAGTACACAACCAATATTATTCATAATATGAAATACAGGAAAATTATTTCCTTCCTGATTATTCTACTTTGGTGTCTTCACTTTAAATTTTGAATCTGGACTGCAGGCAATTTGTTTTTGTCAGTAGTTCATTTATATTCCCAAATGTAATACTGTCAAATTATTTCACTGTAATACATTTGTTATCCTATGAGAGTTTGCAACTTTTCTGCAGTAAAAAAGAACATTTCAACAAACCATCTGTCTGCTTTTTTACTTTAATCATTCAGTTGTAGTAATATTGCTCTAAATTCTAAATTTTTTAAAATAACATAGTATCTCACATCTCGTGATTTAATTTCAAGGCTGGAAACTTAAGCATTTCAAATTTCCAGATATTTCAGTGATCTTAAAAATATCATACATCAGAGATGAATATTTTCTTGGCAGAATATTTATTTAAACAAAATGTAAAGTAAGAACTGACTCTCCTCAAATAAGAAATGCAAGGAAAGCAAAATAAAATGAAACATTCTGAAAAACAGAATTCTGCTTACAGGCATATTTCATCAAATAAATAGTCAAAACTTATTTAATTTGAAGTATATTTCAAGGATAGAATCATCTTATAAATGGAATCCTAATGCATCACTGAAATGACAATCCTAAATCACCTACTTAGGAATGTACTACAGATATCAGAATACAGGTATTTCTTTTGTTAACAGCTTTCTTGGAACAAATGTTAACATCTACTTAGTAAAAGATCAAGAAAACATTAAAATTGCTTAATATAAAATGACACCTTTGTAAATAAAAAGGTTGGATCCTACTTAAAAATACAGCAAGCAAATATGATATCCAGATCTAGATCTAGTAAACATAAATTTCAAATAGTTAAACAATTAATAAGACAGACCAGTTACCAAAACTGAAGTTACTAGAACTCAAGGGATTTAAATCTTTGAAATTTAAAGATGATCACACATACAACAGTATCTACAGAAATCAATGGTGGCATGTATTTTCATATCTGCAACCCTGGACAGCTGATCACAAGAAAAAGGAACTTGTGCTTCTTTAGAGCACACTTATAACTTCTGGACCTGTATATAATTAACTGCAAAGTGGTGGTATAATATTATTCAACAGGGATATCAGACTAGGTTTTCCTTCTGTACCAGACAGCTTTACTTCTGTTGAATCAGTATTGCTTTGGTTTTCGTTTGTTTGTTTTTTAACTTCTGGAGATAATGGGGAGTAAAACCAGGGCCTTGTGCATGCTACCCACAAGCTCTTCCACTGAACTATAACCCCAGCTTTCAATTTTTAACAACATTGGCCTAGACGGTAAATGTGCTAGAATATAAATGAAGTAAAAGGACCTAAAAATCAAGCAAAATTATGAACCAAATACTTTCCTAGTCACCTTCACATATATTACACCATTTAATATTAAGAGAATGTGTGAAAAAGATATTTCTCTACATGAATATTCAGCAAATTTTCATTAATTAGCCAACCTTAAGGAAACAGAATAACTCAATAGGTGAAGGCATCAATGAGAAACACTAAGATAAAAAGAAAATAAAGCAAACTGAACAACTTGAAACCACAAAGAAATGTCAAATGAAAAAATAACATATGGATCCTAATTAAAATTAAAAATCAATTAAAATGGGAACAATCACAAAAAAGTTTAGAACCTCATGAGACACAATGACTCTTTGAAGTATGTCAAAAATAATGTATTAAGTACAGATAACCTGGACCTATTTTATCTTTCTTGTAAATAAAGAATATTCAAGAACATCCTCTCATCCTCTAAATGGGCTGTCACTTATCTGCACTTCTATATGCCTTCTTTTTTTTTTTAATTTTTTTTTTTTTTAGGTGCAGATGGACATACTACCTTTAGTTTATTTCTTTTTATGTGGTACTGAGGATTGAACCCAGTTCCTCACACATGCTAGGCAAGCGCTCTACCACTGAACTACAACCCCAGACCCTATATACTTTCTTGAGAGATAAAGTAATAAAGTTAGAGTTGCTGTAATTGCATAAACCACAAATATATGGAATCTTTCTATCGGACTCCACTGAGAAATAGTGGTACTAAAGGCTAATGGTAATGAAGGAATTTTCAAGGCTGATATTGTAAAGTTAATAATAAATAAAATTTCAATTTAAAAATGCTAGATTTTATTATTGCAATGAAAATATACTGATATATCTAGAAAAGCATACAGTACTTTGTGTCTAAACCAGATCTGTATATCAAAACAAATAAAAAATCCTGCTGGGCTATATAGCTCAGTTGGTAGACTGTTTGCCTCGCATGCACAAAGCCCTAGGGGTCAATCCCCAGCACCACAAAAACAACAACAACAAAATTCGTTCCAATTTCAGCATGAAATAAAAATGCTACTTTTTAAGGTGTTTCAGAGGTACTGCACTGCTAAATAACTGTTTGCTAATCTTTTTATTGTTAAACCCAAGAGCCCTTTTAGCCTTCATTCTATTTACCTTCATTTTACAACTCCTGACACAACTGACCATTTAGCTTCTTTTTTTTCCTTTTTCCTTTTTCTTTTTTCTTTTTCTTTTTTTTTTTTTTTTTTTTTTTTTTTTTTTTAATGCCTTCTTTTAACTTCCTAACCCTGAGTACTGGCTCTTTCCTAGTTCTTCCATTCAAGTTACATGGGTTTTATCTAGACTATTTTACCTTCTAGCAAGTTCTCCCTGGCGAGTCCATCCATTCCCATGCTTTAATTCTCACCTGCTATCCTAAATTTCAAGATCTAAAACTTCATTTCATTTGAACTTGCACTTTCTTTTGCAACTCTCCTAATTTCAACATTATTATCCTCCATGTGAAAAAGTCTTCTTAGCTTTAGTATCTAAAATATCACCCTCAGTGAAACTTTCCCCAATTTTCTCATAGTTAGTTAATATTCTAGTTTAGAAATCATCTCCAAGTGCACCATCTTATGAGAACTTCACTAAATAGGTAAGTATTATCAGACCCTTTCTAGAAATAAGGAAACTAGCCTGAGGAAATGAAGCAAACTGAACAAGGAAACACTACTACAAGTAGAAAACATTAACTTAAATCGAGGCCTTCTGACTCTAGTTCCAGTACCCTACTACAACAAGATGTTCTCAAAAGAAAAGATTTATAACAATAAAATTTATAAAATTGGACACAATGGCATTAGGTGCATTACACATTTATAATCATTGTATTTTCCTGTTGAATTGAGGGGCAGAGGAAAGCTGGATAATGAGTACCAAAACACAGCAGGTAAGCAGTATAAATTCTAGTGTTCCACAGCATGGTGAGCTGATTACAGTTCACAATAAACTATTATATAATTTATGAATAACTAGAAGAGAGAAGCTTGATGACTCTAAACATAAAAAAATGATAAGGAGATGGAAGTGCTAATTAACTGATGTGATCAGTACATAATGTGTTGAAATATCACACTGTACCCTATATGTAAATTATTACATATTAATCAAAAATTTTTAAATAATGACCAACTTTAAAAATGAGTTAAATAAAAAAGAGAAATTCAATAATTTTATTATTGCTAAAAAAACTAATCTGTTTCTTTCCAGAAATTATTTCCTAATTAAATGCTTAATTCACAAAGAATTAAAATTATTTTTTAAATTATACACATACCCCAAATGGGTTAAGATAAGAGGTTCTTTTTTAAGACAGAGAAGGAAAATAACTTAGGAAAAACTAAAAGGAATAAAAGTTTAGAACATTCTAAAAAGAAAAGAATATGAAAGTAAGTTCATCACATTTAAATTGAAGAAATTTAAAAACCTGAAGTCAATAGCCTAACACATTTAAAATGAAGAAATAAACCAATAAGATTATTATTTACTATTACATGGAATCGACTAACCAAAAAATGATGTATGGAATCCACTTTCATAAAATCATTTAATTCTCCCTAATTCTGTTTTTTTAAAGGTGGGAGAAGATAAATAAAACTGATAAATCCAGAAAACAAAAATCAGCTGGGCACAGTGACACATGCCTGTAAATCCCAGCATCTCGGGAGGCTGAGGCAGGAGGATTGCCAAGTTCAAAGCCAGACTTAGCAACTCAGCAAGGCCCTAAGTAACTTGGCAAGACCCTGTCTCAAAATAAAAAATTTTAAAAAGGGCTGAGGATGTGGCTCAGTAGTTAAACACCCCAGGTACAATCCTTGGTACCCACCCACCGCCCCACCCCCTCTCCAAAAAAAGAAATCAGTAATACTGTGACTAGGAAGTGACCAGGCATGGTTGACATGATTAGTGAAGGAACAGAATACAGCGCTCAAGGACATGAGGTCAAAGAGCACAGCAATGGAGGGAATTGGGGAGTGGGAACATCCATATTTTGCAGCCATTGTGGAAAAGACTTGTTCAGAACATTCAACAATGGTGGCTGAACACAGGAGAGATGAATTTAATAAGAAGCAAGATATCTGTATGGTCTCAAAATATCTTCCCATAAGGAGACTTGGGGAAAAATAGTAATGATACAGTAGAAACACTGGATAAGTCCTTGACTGGGAAAATTAACGACATGAAGATAGGCATCTCTGTCTTCAGCTGTAGTAGTTTGAAGACAAACCACCTGTGGTAGAATTTCAGCCAGAGGCATACAACCTAAATCTAAACATTAGGAAGCACCAGCAAACCCAAATTGATTCGCATGCTATAAAATAATAGGCTTGTATTCTTTAAACATGTCAAGATCATGAGAGGCACAGAAAGGCTAAGGAAATATTCCATATTAAGGGAGATTAAGAGCTTGACAACGAATGAGATGGTATATGTTTCTGGACTGGATCCTATACTAAAGGGGAAAAAAAGCTATTGGAAGAAATGACAAAATTGGATTACATAGTATAGTTTACAAACCAATGTTAAATTTCTCGAATATATTAGTACCATGGGTGTGTGAGAATATTTTTGTTCTTAAAAAAATACATTGTAAAGTTCTAATGGTAAAGAGACATGAAATACAACTCTGCAATGATTCAAAAGACAATAATAAGAATGTAAGTGTTTGTATGCATGTACTGGGAAAAAGAGAGGAAGGAAGGAAGAAATTGAAAGTAGTGCAGCAACCTTTTAAAATCTGGTGAATCTCCTTGAAGGGTAGTTTTCCAGTACTACAGTTGCAACTTTTTTAAAAACTTGAAACTATGTCAAAGTAATACATTAAAAATTAGAACAGTTTAAAATTAAAGCAGTTTTTCTTATATGTTTTGTCATTTGATTTTTGAAAGGGAAGTAGTATCATAATTTTATAAATGAGGGTATGTATGTTCAAGAGAGATAAAGAATCACTTCCAGAACAGGAATCTTCTTGTTTCTCCTACAACTCCATTAGATTGCAGCTCAATGGTCAAAATGTTTCTAATTCCTGGAAGATTAAGGTTATACAGCTATGGTAAGTTTTAAACCTTTAGAGATTATATGCATTTCATAAATTTCAAGTAGTTAGTAGCATCTCCAAGCTCTTTAGAGAATAGACTTAGATTAGAATGTCTGTGTTCAAATTCAGGAAGCTCTGTGATCTTGGACAAATTAACCATTGTGCTCCAATTTCCTCATTTATAAAGTGAAATCAGAGAAGTATCTGGTAACCACCAGGTTGTTAAAAAGATTAAAGAGCTAGGATGTAGCTCAGTGGCAGGGCACATGCATGTGCAAGTCCCTGGGTTCAATCTCCAGCACCACAAAAGAAAAAAAGATTGAATATGATAATAAATGTTCAGAGGTGTGCACAACAAGCACTCAATAAATGTCAGCTCTTTTTATTTCAAATCCAACCTCAAGAGCCCTGGTCAAAGCCACACATCTTTTCAAATCAGGCCCGAATCTGATAAAATCTAAAAGAAAAACATCTGAGATGTTGACAAACCACAAAAGTAAATAAATTATAAGCAAATTACATGCAAAATAGATCAAAGCAGATTGATAGGCTAATTCAACAGCTGGAACATTTTGTTACTAGAAATATAGACTTATAATAAGTTCTCTGTTAGATTAATTGCTAATCAATCATCTAAATGCACAGAAGGAAAAATGAAATGAGTTTTATTACTTTTAAACTTTTCTAAACTAGGAATAATGTAAAGAAAAAGACTGAATTTTACATACTTGCATAATAAGATTTCAATCATCTTAATGCAGTCAAAATTTAATTCCAGTTTCAATTGCCAGCACTTCCCAGAGTACCCAATCTTTAGTTAAAATTTAAGTTAAATTTTAATTATACCCTTCTGCCGCCTGCAAAGCTACCAGCACAGCTGCTTTACCTTAATTTAGCATTCCAGTGACAACTGACTATGTGACCATATTGTTGAGTACTAAGAGATTAAAAATAAGAAAAACGTAAGAGTGATTACAATAGGATTTAAACAAATTTAGAATTTTGAAAGTTTAAACCCACCCGGTTCCTAAATTTAAAAATGGGGAAGGGAGGTTCACTTCTGGGTGGTGCTTAAAATGAACTCTTAACTAAATTTTTACAGAACTAAGTGAACATTGTTTAGTGTTCTTTCGCAAGATTTAATTTTTTAATTTACGATGTGTTCATTATAACAGTCTTTTTAAACATCCTCTACTCATAATCTTATTTTGTTTTGGATTAGAGTTTTTCATTTGTAGCGCAAAAGATATTACCTAAGAATACGAACGAAGGCCTTAATCAGTTTGTACATTCATAAAGAGCCTAAAACCACTTCTTTGCCCCTTACATTCCAGGGTCACGGAATAGTTTCTCATAAGCAATACTCACACTCACACTCTCAGTCACGCACACACTCTCTTCGCCCTAAATAAGCGATTTTTCTCCATGTCAGATCCTACAGACATTAAATTAACTAGAAGTGTATGTTCAAAATTCAGCCTCCCATGACCCAGCGGGGACCAACTCAGCGGTTCTAGGGGTGTGTCCTACGCTCACCAACTGGTTCTTTCTTCACTGAAGTTTGAAAACTAGCAGAGACGCCTATACCCTCGCACGCCAATCGCCCCAACATCTCCCACCACCCCAACTGACCCAACCCCACCCACCAACAGGAAACATTCCCGACCCAGACTCCGGGAGACCCCGGCTCTCTCCTGGCAGCCAGGGCCAGGCGCCCGCTCCTCCAGGGTCCTGGGCTCCTCCACCCTTTCCCTGTACCCAAACCTTTCTCCTCACTTCTTCAAATCGCTGCTAAAGAGGCCGAAGGCGCCGGAGGGGGAAATGGTCGAGGTCGCCTCCTGACCCAGCTCCGCCGTTTCCCCTCCTCCGGACTGCTCAGGGTACGCAAAACTGTTGCTGGACATTGCCGCGGTGCTGGCGGGGGTCGGGTTGGTCCTGCCGGGGGTTCTCTCCGAAGGGCTCCAGTCCCGAGGACACGGAACAAAACTAGTTCTCGCGCGGAGGGGCGCGCGCAGGCGCTTCCGGACTCGTCACGGCTCCGGGAGCCGCCGGGCGGTCCACCCCCTGCGCATGCCCAGAGTGTGAGCCGGCCAGAGCCCACCGCGGGCCGCTCCGGGCCTGCGGGGACTTCCTTTCCCGGGTTTTAGAGGTAGCCGAGAGGCTGGGCCGGGGTTTCGGCCAGGCCGGCTTGACTAGCGGCCCTTAAGTAAGTTTTATTGAAGATGGAGATCCCGAGTCTGCACGGCTGTTTGCTTGACTGCTGCCCTACACCCATTGCTTTCAGATTTCTCCTGAAACACCAGATCAACTTTCCTAAACCCATCACGGTTACTTTTCCTTTTGGTGCCTATCCCTCTAGCCAGAGTTGCCTCCCTGTCACACACGCCCCGCGCAACCTGTAGGCTAGACTTTAAGGAGCCCCCTCCCGACCGTGTCTTCAAGGCTCCGCAGAGAAGCCACCGTCCGGGTGAAAGCTTTGACACGAGAATCCTGGCACAAGCAATTCCCATCGGGAGCTCACAGGGTGCGTCCTACCAGCTTCAAGCTACCAAGAATTAACAGAGCCACCTCTCACTCCCGGAGTAGCTTCTGTCCTCGGGGCACCTCTGTCTAGGGAGCCCCTCGGGAATGGTTGCTCTACCCGGAGCTGCCTTCCCTTGGCGACCGGCACCTGAAGAAGCAAATTTGCAGATGTGCTTGCTCCCAGCCTTCCGGTGGATTTCAGCTCGTGCCCCCTTCTCCTTTGCCTGTGGCCGGGCTCGTCGGGGAGGCTGTGCGGCGTGTTCTAGAGCAGAGGTGGTCCTCAGTTCTGCAGAAGGCGGACGCTGCTACTGGGGAACTTCGGCACCATTGTGGCTGTAGGTGGAAGAGGAGGGAACGTCCTCCAAACTCTACAGTCTGGTCAAAGTTTTGCGCGTTTTTTATTTTAATTCAGTTGTTAAAATACTTTGTCCATATGGATGATATTGACAATTTTATGGAATTTCACCTACGGTTGATTGATGATGATGATAATGACAGATAACTATATATTATATATATGTTAGATGTAATATATATAATATATATTTTTCTAATATGTATCTATTAGATATATAATAGTCAATTTATGCCAGGCACTACTCTAAATAGTTTGCATATTAATTCGTTTAATAGTAAAAGAAGCTAGGCTTGGGTTACTGTGCCTGTAAAATGAGGACATTGATGTACACATATCCTCGAGAATTTCTGGCACATGCCTGAGTGTACAGTTTCTTGGCGTTAGTATGTGCACCTTTACCGGATATCCTAAATTGTCCTCAAAAATAATTTTAGCAGTTCACACCCCCACAACAGTGCATCACAGATCTTTCCTCCATTCTCATAAACCCTTGGTTATCTAAAAATGTTTGCTTTTCAACAATATGATAGGTATGAATATTATTTGTATTGTAATTAGTTTTTATTTTCATGGTCATAAGGAATTTGAGTATCTTTCATGTGATTATTATTGCAAGTACATTTTTGTTCTGGGATTTGCATATGAACATATGTATCCACTTTTATGTGGAGCAGTTTGTTTTCCTGATGGAAAAGTCTGTATTCTTCAGTGTGTCACTTTTAATTTACTATTTAATTGTAGTTGGTGATACTTCATTTTTTCATATAGACTCCTGTAGAATGACCTACAGTTTGTTGTTGTTGTTGTTGTTTTGTTTTGGGGTTTTTGTTGTTGTTGTTGTCTTTGAATGGTGTGAGAATTATTACATAACTTCTTTTCCTCTTCAGTGGAATATTATGTATGAGACAAAAACATGTATTCCTTGGGAAAATAAATAAAACTTTCTTTTATCTCTAAAAAAAAAAATGAGGAGGTTGTCCGAGATTTGGGGTGCATTAAAATTCTAATACCATATATTCTTAGAGAAATAAATCCAAGTCAAGCACAGTGGCCTATAATCCCAATTACTGGGGAGACTGAGGCAGGAGGATTGAAAGTTGGAAGCCAGCCTAAGTAACTTAGTAAAACCTGTCTAAAAGCAGAAAATAAAAAGGCCTGAGGATGCAACTCAGGGGTAAAGTCCTCCTGGGTTAACCTCCAGTCACCCACACACACAAAAAAGTAACTCCATGGACTGAGGTGCAGTATTCCCATCTCTCCAGACTTTAAAAATCTGTTGTATAACCATAAAGCTTTATGACAGAAAAAAATAAAAATAAAAATAAAAAAGCAGTGTTTCCAACCAGAAGACACATTAGTTCTAAAAGAACCAAAGGACTACTTGCTACTCCATACCTCTTACCAGGTTAAAACCAAATTTTTCTGTTTCCTACCAGATGTATAGTTTCTCCTGATTACTGTCAAATAAACTACATATTTTCAAAATAAGATATTTTTTCCTAGCACTTTTTTTAATTCATTTTTATTGTAAACAAATGGGATACATACTGATTCTGTTTGTACACGAAGTAGAGGAATACCATTTGTGTAATCATACATTTACCTAGGGTAATAGTTTTTGATTCATTCTGTTATTTTTTTTTCTTTCTTCCCACCCCCTTCACCCCTCTTATCCCTCTATACAGTCCCTCCTTCCTCCATTCTTGCCCCCTCCCACCCCCCCATTATGTGTCATCATCTGCTTAACAGCGAGATCATTCGTCCTTTGGTATTTTGAGATTGGCTTATCTCACTTAGCATGATATTCTCCAACTTCATCCATTTGCCTGCAAATGCCATAATTTTATTATTCTTTATGACTGAGTAATAGTACATTGTGTATATATATACCACAATTTCTTTATCCATTCATCCATGGAAGGGCATCTAGGTTGGTTCCACAATCTGGCTATTGTGAACTGAGCAGCTATGAACATTGATGTGGCTGTATCTCTGTAGTATGCTGATTTTAAGTCCTTTGGGTATAGGCCAAGGAGTGGGATAGCTGGGTCAAATGGAGGGTCCATTCCAAGTTTTCTAAGGAATCTCCACACTGCTTTCCAGAGTGGCTGCACTAATTTGTAGCCCCACCAGCAAAGTATGAGTGTACCTTTTTCCCCCACATCCTTGCCAACACCTATTGTTGCTTGTATTCTTGATAATCACCATTCTAATTGGGGTGAGATGGAATTTTAGTGTAGTTTTGATTTGTATTTCTTTTATTACTAAAGATGTTGAACATTTTTTCATATATCTGTTGGTTGATTGTAGATCTTCTGTGAAGTGTCTGTTCATATCCTTAGCCCATTTGTTGATTGGGTTATTTGTATTCTTGGGGTAGAGTTTTTTGAGTTCTTTATATATTCTGGAAACTAGTGCTCTATCTGAAATATGAGTGGCAAAGATTTTCTCCCACTCTGTAGGCTCTCTCTTCGCATTGCTGATAGTTTCCTTTGCTGAGAGAAAGCTTTTTAGTTTGAATCTATCCCAGTTATTGATTCTTGCTTTTATTTCTTGTGCTATTTCCTATTAAGGAAATCTGATCCTAAGCCGACATGTTGATGATTTGGACCTACTTTTTCTTCTATAAGATGCAGGGTCTCTGGTCTGATTTCAAGGTCCTTGATCCATTTTGAGTTGAGGTTTGTGCAGGGTGAGAGATAGGGTTTTAGTTTCATTCTGTTGCATATGGATTTCCAGTTTTCCTAGCACATTTGATGAAGAGGCTATCTTTTCTCCATTGCATATTTTTGGCACCTTTTTCTAGTATAATAAAATTGTATTTATTTGGGTTTGTGTCCATGTCCTCTATTCTGTACCATTGATCTACTTGTCTATTTTGGTGCCAATACCATGCCGTTTTTGTTACTATTGCTTTGTAGTGTAGTTGAAGTTCTGGTATTGCGATACCCCCTGCTTCACTATTCCTGCTAAGGATTGTTTTCCTAGCACTTAACGAGACCTTCATTGAATTTTCTGATTTCAGTTTCTGTTCATCTAAACCATCATGACAATAAGTATTAAGTTTGGAATACATATTTTTGAACTTTTTTTCTAAGCACAAAAATTCAAATTATGTGTGTGTGTATTTTTCTAAATATCAGTTAAAATTTTAATACCATTCTTCCTCTTACTTCTCTTAATATACTGTGAAACTCTTTCCATATCAATATACGTATATATGGTTACCTCATAGCCAGACTTGGTGGTACTGATACCACCATTTAAGGTGATGAGTCCTGCCCTCAGGTGTTGAAGCATAACACCAGAGAAGCTCCCGTAGTGTAGACAGTAAGAAGCTTTATTAAAGAAAAGTAAAAGCAGACTTCTCCTGGGTGGAAGAAGGGGACCCAAAGGCCCAGTTTTGCATAAAATGAGAAGCAATGGGCAGGGGGAGGGCCAAGGTGATTCAGGCAGGTAAGGGCCCAGGGGGCATTAATTAGCATCTCCTTGTCTGTAGTCCCTGACAAGGGCAGGTAAATTTGGTTATCAATGGGCTCTGCAGGTCCTTGACATTCCATTCTCCCAGGGTGGTCTCCAACTTCCAGAGGCAGATGGCTTTCATGGCCCCCATTTCCTCCATCTGACCCGATCCCCTATTTCTACACTAACTGCCTGTCCCCAATTCTGGCTTCAGTACTTGCCTCCACCAAGCACTCAAGAGACTGAGGCAGGAGGATTGCAAATTTGAGGTCAGCCTCGGCAACTTAGCAAGACCTGTCTCAAAATAAAATAAAAAGTACTGTGGATGTAGCTCAGTGATACAGTGACCCTGGGTTCAATCCCCAATCCCACCTTCCCCCTCCCCCACCCCCAACAACAAAAAGAATATGGTTACTTCATTGTTTCTAAAATCTATATAGGATTTCATTTTATAGTGACAAAGATGCTTTGCTTGGTAAAACTTTAGTGAAGATTTTGAGCCTTCTCCTAAGCCCATGTGTGCACTTCCTTGTAGAATCCAGTTTTACAAGGAATCATTAAATGCTATTGCCAAGGGATTTAGCAAGAATCTTTCATACCTCCATTTTATCAATATCTGATAAAATGTTTTCACTCCCCAGCTTTGGTATCTGATCACACTGTCATGCCATAGCAGGAATCCTGTTAGGTTGGTTCAGCCAGATTTCATTCCTAGACTTAATGTCTCCCTTTGGCAATTTTTAAACACTAACCCCCTACTCCTTGGCTATAAATGTCCATTTACCCCTGGTGTATTCAGAATGGACTCCCATATTAGGATTTTTTTCTCCCCATTACAATAATACTGCATAAAAGTTGTCTGCCCCACTTTTACTTTTATATGCCTCTGGTTTTCTTTATTTATAAGTGTACTTTATTTATTCAATAGCCTATCAACAGACTATTAGAGATTATTCCCAATTTTGGATTATTATAACAATTTTACCAGTGCATATCATTGTACCCTCACATCAAAGTTTTCATAAATTAAAATCCCAGAAGTCCAACAGCTAGATAGAATCATATGTACACTTAATATTTTGATAAAAGCTAGGCCAGGACACATGCTTCTAGTCCCAGATACTCAGGATCCTTGACCTCAGGAGTTAGAGGCCAACCTTAGCTACATAGATAAACCTCATTTCAAAAAACAGTGTTCTTTTTTGACAGATCCTGCCAAATTTCTAACCTAGAAACAGTATACCAATTATGTGCCCAATATTCCTTTGTCTCACCATACCCTTTCCAGCAATGTATATTATAAATCTTTTTCTTGTTCGCTAATTTGTTTGGGAAAAACAATAATGAAATCTTCATCATTTTCATTATTGTTTAAACTTGCATCTCATTATAACAGGCAGACAATTCATTTGTTTAAATAGGAAAATTTTGAGACTAACAGGTGACACTGGTGGTAAATTTTCTGAGAAACATATGTAAACTATATAAACTAGAACTTTCCCAGGGAAACAGAGCTATATGGTTACCCTAAATATGTTGTGTAAGGGGAAAAATGCAGCTCAACTTGGGACCGCGGCGTAGCCGCAGCTGTGCAATCCTGCTCGCTCGTCTCAGTTGCGGTTTGCCAATAGCTCCCAGAAAAAATGCTCCACAGATGTGAGGTCTCACGCAGGAGACTTTATTTATGCAGACGATTAACACGTCTGCTCAGGGCAAAAAGAAGGGGAAAAAGAGAAAGGTGGAGTGTGGCTTCTCCCAGATATTGGAATCTCGCAGGCTGGAAGGAACCAATAGCAGAGGAGAATTCTTACAAGCTGACTGATGAACCAATAGCGTGTTAGGAGCTAACATGGGAAGCAGGAAAATGGCGACAGGGTAAGCCGGAAATTCCTGTAATGTAAGAGGCGGGCAGAGAGCAGATTGACAAGTGGTGGGCAGGCGGGCAAAATGGCTGTACCTGATGGGAGGGGGGACAGCTTTATACATTACATGTTGGAGTTAAAATAAGCATATATTAAATGACCATCTGAATTTTTCTTTTATTAATTATGCAAACTTGGCATTCACTTATTTTTAAGTGGATAATTTATCTTTTGTGTGGGCACACTTTACAGAGAGTAAATGTTAACTATATTATTTTCTAGGAGAGAATAAGTTTTAAAAAAATTGATTTGAGGCTAAGGCAGGAGGATCACAAGTTCAAAGCCAGCCTCAGCAACAGTGAGGCGCTAAACAACTCAATGAGACCCTGTCTCTAAATAAAATACAAAATAAGGCTGGGGATGTGGTTCAGTGGTTGAGTCCCCCTACACTCAATCCCCAGTAACAAAAAGTGAAAAAAAGTAGTGGAAACCCAGGCACTGTGCCATGCAGTTGAATGCAACTACTCCAGAGGCTAAGATATGAGGATTACAAATTGGAATCAGCCTCAGCAACTTCTATTTTTATTTTTATTTTATGTTGAGAACCTGTCTTAAAAGAAAAAATATAAAGGGCTAAGGATGTAGTTTAGTAATAGAGCTCCCCTGGACTCCATCTCGAGTAATAGGGTGGGCAGAGAAGGTAAGAGGAAATCAAAAAGATTAAATAACTATAGAAAGTAATTGGAAAAGTAAAAAAAAATCTACCACCAAAAAGGTAATAGACTGATACAGTTCTACAGGATATTTAATCAGTTTTCTATTTTTCTTGTTTTAAACTACCACTGAATTTTTTAAGAAGAAAAAGACAAGTACTGCCCAATATATTTTCCAAGATTAGCATTACTGATATACTAAATTTTTTAATACAAAAAAGAATACACTATCTAAATTCTAAACTAATATTAATTGGAAAACACAATAACCCAATAAGTTTTGTTATATGATAAAATAATTTTTTAACATTAAGAAACCCACAAGCCAAGCACCATGGCACAAGTCTGTAATCCCAGTGGCTCAGAAGGCTGAGGCAGAAGGATTGCAAGTTCAAAGCAAGATCCTAAGCAACTTAGTGAGACCCTCTCTCTAAATAAACATATGTAAAATGGGTTGGGGATGTGACTCAGTGGTTAAATGCCCCTGGGTTCAATCCCCAGTACCAAAAAAATTTAAAAAGAAAGAAAAGAAAAAGAAACCCACAATACCTATAAAATAGAAATTGAAAATGTGTTTATTAATATTTTACCAGCACTTCTGATGTAAAAAAAATAAAAATGTAGAAAGAAAAGTAAATATAACAATCCCTCAGGATCCTTGGGTTATTGTTCCAGGACTCTCAAGGATATCAATATTTGCTATTGCTCAAGTTCCTTACATAAAACGGCACAGTATTTGCATAGAAGCTATGCATATCCTCCCATATGCTTTAAATCATCTCTAAATTACATGTGATACTTAATACATGTTAAATGTTAAACAAATAGTTGTTATACTATCTTGTTTATAGAAAAAGGACAAGAGAAAAGTAAACATGTTCACTACAGACAAATATTTTTCTTTGAATATTTTCTGTTTATAGTTGATTTAATATGGAGATCTGGAACCCATGGATTTGAAGGGACAATTATATTCTTACCATTATTATGTATATATAAACAGGTAGATGAATGGATAATGTGACAATACTGCCAAAAAATACCCAACATAAAATGCACAACATATTTTATCAAGTTTGTTGGGAAACATAAAAGATATTCCAACTAAAGTCTGAAAAAGGACCAAAATGCCTATTGACACCATTACCATTTAATATTGTTCTATACTTCCAGCTAATGCCATAAGACAAGAAAAAGAAATTAAAAAAATAAAGAGTAGAAGAGATTATCATATTTATAAATGATATTATTATCTCAGAGAAAACTGTTAGACTTTAAATGTATTTAGCAAAGTGACCAAATTCATAACAGCATTCCTACACAGCAATAGAATCTAATTAGAAATCTAATTTTAAAAAGACCTATTCCACATAGCAATAAAGAATCTTTAAGAAATCAGCCTTATGAAGTATGTAAGATCTAAGGGAAGAAAAACTATAAAATTTTACCAAAGGGTGAAGAGCAGGGAAAGACCTGAAAAGGAATTCTATATTTCTGAACAGAAATATTCAAATGAATATATTTATTTATCAATTTAAAATTTTAGTGTTTCAAACCCGTAGTCCCAGCTAATCAGGAGTCTGAGGTTGGAGGATCACTTGAGTGATCCTCATCACTTTGAAACTAGCTTGGACAACATAGCAAGACCTCATCTCAAAAAAGAAAAGTTAATTTTCAATTTTCAGTCAAATTCAGCTTCAATCAAAATTCAAATTATTGACTAGGTAAATTGATTCTAATGTTCGTCTGAATGAATAAATAGAGCTGACAGCAAGAAATTTTTTGGAAAAAAAAAAGAGAGAGAGAGAATGATGACTTACCCTACAACTATTTAAATATACTGTAAAGTTTGTTATTGACCTACGAGTAAACAAATTGATTGGTAGAACAGAATAGAAACACTTAGCTACATGTAGGTATTGACATTGTGATAAAGTTAACATCTAGATCACTTAGAAACAATATAAGGTACCATAAATGGTACTGTGGCAAATAATTGGCTACAAGATATAAAATAAAGTTAATCTCTATATTCGTTTCTTATGAGTGCTATAACAAACTACTAAAACTCAGTGGCTTAACACATAAACCGACTCTCTTACAAATCTAGAGTCCAAAAAATCTGAATCAAGGTATCCAATTTAAGGAAGAGGAATTTCAGTTCCCTGCAGAGGACTTCCTCAAGGGAGAGAAGCCCTATTTTCCTTTTCTATTCTTCAGAGCAGTATTCCTTGTACTCCTTTGCTTTTGGCTCCTTCGTCCATCTTCAAGATAGCAACATAATATTTTCATCTGTCTCTGCTGTCTTCACTGGCCTCCTCCTCTACTGCGTCAGATCTCGCCTTGCTTTCCTAATAATAAGAACACCTGTGGCTCTGGGGCTGGGGCTCAGTGGTGGAGCACTTGCCTAGTGCATGTGGGACGTTGGGTTTGATCCTCAGCATCAAATAAAAATGAATAAATAGAATAAGGGTGTTGTGTCCATCTACAACTAAAAAAAATTTTTTTAAAGAAGAACACTTATGATGACACTTTTTTAAAAAATATTTTTAAGTTGTTGATGAAACTTTATTTTTCTTATTTATATGTAGTACTGAGAACCGAACCCAGTGCCTCGCACATGCTAGGCAAGCATTCTACCACTGAGCCACAACCCCAGCCCCCTTATGATGGCACTTAAATTCCATTCAGATAATCTGGGATAATCTCCTCATCTCAAAAGCCTTAATTCAATAACATCTGCAGTTACATCCACATTCACATAAGGTAACATTTACATTTTCCAAGAATTAGAATCTGGTTGGAGGTCATTATTCCCTACCATCATCTCTAACTCACAGAATGCTAAAAATAAATTCCAGATTGATTAAAAATAAACTACAAAAATTGTTTGAATTTTAGGAAAAGAATTTTCTGATTGTGATTGTCTCATGATTGAGAATTGGTGTGAGAAAGTCTCTGAGCATAATTTTAGATTAGAAACAATAAACAAATATTTGTAACACAATGTGTTCTATATAAATACCCAGTTTTAGTGCCTTTACAATTCTGAAAGTCCTCTTCTTATATATTTAATTAGAATTTAAAATTTATAGGATTAGTGAAGACATGAGGTTCAAATTTCATATGTATTTTCTAAGTGGTAATTTGAATTTATAATAAGAAATAAAGTTACTCCTAATTTTAAAAACATTTAAATTATGAAAGTTGGAGAAAAGATAATCTAATCTCTAAGAACTAAGAGTTTCCCTTACTGAGTTCTTAAAATGTTTCAAATATGGTAATTCTCCTGCATTTACCAAAGACCTGCTTGATTTGTCAATCCTTGATTTCTTGACTCCATTGTGAACCTATCCCTCTAGTTTACACTCCTGGAGTCTGGCCTTTCTGTTTCTCACCCACTAAGCTTACTCCAACCTGACAGAACTTAGATGTTGAACTCTACCAGGGACATTCTTTGAATGGGTCTTTAAAAAGCAGCTCCCTTAGCTTTCTTCAAGTTTTATTCTATTCAGGTTTTAGCTCAAATATCATCTCTCCAGAAAAACCTTTCCTTAGTACCCAATCTAATGTGCCACCTCTTTCCATCCCCATCCCAATGTTCCTAGACCACTGATCTGTCTAACAAGTCTTGCTTCACTCTCTGATATAACCCAGAAGCATTGGATTGGATTAATAAGGTTGATTTTTACAGATAGAATATGAAGTTTATTTTGCCATAAACATAAAATGTCATGCGCTCCTATCTAAAGAAACCTCATGATTTATTATTTTGCAACATGAAGAATTCTCTATAATTTAATGTATGTAATCTTCTCATTTACCAAGCATTTGGGGATTTTCATACTTCAGATTTGCTGAAATGGGAGATCCTACAAACTTGCATTCTGAAAATGTCACGACTTTGTTATTTTATAAAGAAATTAATCAAAAAAAAGGCAATGTAGTCCACTCCATATAAGGTAATGACTAATACTTGAAATGATGTTTTAGAAATGTAGAGAGACTTTATCACTAAGTATCACAAAGGAAACATTTTAGGCCACTTATAATTCTCTTATTTCATTTAAGAACTTTAGATGAATTTAATCTCAGAGGTAAAGGCTTAAGTTATGATCTTGCTGTCATACTTTTCCTCATATTCCCCTAATGCACTGAACTTTTTATTCAGTCCTAAGATTTTGAAAAAACGTAAAACCCAGGGAACCTAGGGAAGTGCCACGGATGCATTGGTCTGCCCGAAATCTCTTCCTTTATGTCATTTCTCCGAGGCTCACTTACGAAGTCAGTGGACATAACTTTTCTTTCCATCTCTCTTCTGTAGCAGAAAGAACAATCAGCAAGACTCAGGTCTGACCTTTGACTCTGCATCATTTGCTGTTATGTATAAAGGAAGTCAAGTTCTTAAACTTTCTGAGACTCAGGGATTCGAGAAAATTTTTTGTCCTCATCTTCATTTCAAAATCAAACTCTTGGTAAAGAAAATAATACTTTCAGAATATTGCTCCAGGTAGAAATAAACATTTTACTTCTAGGTTAATAAAAATCTCTGGACGTGCCTGCTAATTGCTGAAACTATTGGCTCAGACCTCATAGACAGCTTCCAAAATTACTCTCTAAATGTCAAAGTTCTGAAATCGTATATATGCACAGATAGGAATCTGAATTATTAATTCAGCCAACAAATACATATTATGCTTATCCTGTATGTGATACATGTTGGAGATCATTCAGGGCACAACTTTGAAGAAAACTGAGGCCTTGCCTTCTGACAGGTTATGGTAATAGTGGATAATAACAGGGAGATAGCCCTATGCAGGAATGTGCACAATACCGCAACAGGAGGCAGCGATGGTGGGAATATTTAACAGCAATACTCTCAAAAACATTTTTCATAAATAATGTTACATGATTCAAAAATCATTCGTTCACATTCCATCATTCAATTATTTCGCTATGTGCCAGAACCTCATCTAAGTGCTTTGTAAATATTAACTCAGTTGATCCTTTTAATAACCCAATGAGATAATTAACTATTTTGCAGGTGAAAAAACCTGAGAAACTTAAAATCTTGTCCCTCTTCTAGGTTCCCTTTCTCTACTTGTCTTCCTTCTATTCATTTATAGTTTTTGTTGTTGTTGTTGTTTTGGGTGCTTTATAAATGCTATTTTGAATGCCATTTTTAGTAAGGAGCTGTCAACAAGGTCCTCTGTCTTGGGTGCTGATGGAACTGTACTTGGTCACATTCCTGGAGGGACTCTGGATGTGTGTATGGCATAGATAGAGTTCTGGCCCAACAACTTCCCTCGTGGGAATTCATCCTAAGGAAGTGACTATGGAAATGAATAAAGATTTTTCTACAGGGAATAAAAAACTTGCCCAAGTATACACAGCTAATAAGGAACAGAGATGGTCTTAGAAACCATGGAGTGAGCCTCCAAGTGTGGAGGCAGTCCACACTTTTAATTAGTCCTTTATTCCTACCTCTTAATAATATAACTTGAAGATAGTACCATATCAATAAATACAAAACTTTTTGTTCCTTTTATGGCTGCATAATATTCCATTTTAGGGTGGCATCAGAATTCATTACAATAGCCCTTAATGTTTAACCTGTAACTTATTTCTAATCTTTTGCTGTTACTAACTGTGCTATGACAATAACTTAAGGGTAATGTTTTTTAAGACATTGGTACTCTAAAATGATAATATTCTCCTGACTGCATCACTTCTCATGGATGAGAATTAGATTTACTAACTCTAATGAGAATGGTAAGAATAAACTGAGCAAAGTGATAAAATAAATAATGTGGGACCAGATGGAGTTCATGGGCTGTACCTGGTTAGTGGGAGGCCTCTGTGGCTATCTATTAATTTTCTTTAGGGCAAATAATATAAGGGTTGCTACACTGATAGTAGGTAGGGCAGGGCAGAAGCCAATGTCTTCTTGGCTATTACCAATGGGTTTTAAACACTACTGAAATGAATGGTAAAAACACATTCTGGGAAGTGTATAGAAACAGGGTACCCACAACTGACTTCACCTGCTTCATTAAATAACTAATGTTCCTTCAATAAAACAACCTACTACTCATAAATTCCCTTGGGAAACCATAAGTTCAACATGAGTGACACTCCTGAACAAAATGTATCTTATCCCACAACTAGAAAGATTTAAGAATGAATCCTAACTTTTGATACTTTACAAGTGAAGACAATGAAAAAGGTCTTTTTGTTGTTGTCTTATGTTTTATTTTAAAACCAGGGTCTCTCTATGTTGCTCAAACTCCTGGGCTCAAGTGATCATCTCGAGGTTTCCTGAGTAATGGGACTACAGGTGTGTGCCACCATGTCTGGCCAATGAGATGATTTAAACATATAAAACATGAGGCTTTTCATGTAACTGCACTTTTATTGCTTAACATTAACTTGATTGAAATTGTGTGACTAAAGAAAGAAATAGAAATCACATAGAAGGCAGTAACATTTGAGCTAGGTCTTAAAATATGGAGAAAGTAATTTATACAGGTAGATGAAGTACATCTAGATCTCATAGTAATGAAGCAACCAGAAATATTTTTCACAGATATTAGAATACAAGCATTATCACGTATCTTAGGTGAATGTGCAGGTCTGAAGGCTTAAAATTGAACAATACTGTTTTGAGGTTACTAGTTTTTAAAAATCATAAAACAGGTCCTATAAGAGTCAGAAATAAATCTTCATGGTACCATAAAAAATTTCCTAAACCACTGACGTAGCACACTAATATGTTAAAATGTGTCCATGCAGCTGGAGCAGACACTGCCACAACAGTTGGTATAATCACAGATGGAAGGATTATAATGGAAGTATAAAAGCAAAAGGGGATAAAGCAAAACTAAATGGCCTTAAATTAGGTGGTAAATCATTTCATTTTAAATCTTGTAGTTCTGAATTCAAACCAAAGGGCCTGTGTTTGAGGAAACTACTGGAAAATTTTGTAGAAGTCATTTAGAAGGCACTGAAAAAGAACACTGATTTTATAATGGAAAAATATTTCAAATCATCTTGAACTTCAATGCATGTTAGCAGAACAGTTAAATTGTGGCACTACAACTTTAGGAAATATGAATCATTAAATATTGCAAACATGAGTACTATCTTCTTAATCAAGACTCTTTTGCAAAAAGCAAAAGAAAACCGCCAACCAATTTAGCAAATAATATATGAAAAAAATGTGGGAGAAGAGCTTTATTTCATAACTAAGAGACAAGGGTTATGGACCTAAAGAAGCAAACAATGCCATGAGGATTTCCTTTCTCTCATTTCTGCTTTATACTATGTTGACTTCTTTTATTTTTTTTCTTTTTGAGCTGCAGATAAGCTAAGATATAGCTGTATAGCTGTGTGTGTGTGTGGGGGGGGATGACCTTATAATATCCCAATTTAGCAACCCAAATGAAGTAAAACATTCCTAGCAAATTCCCAGGAAGAAGCTCTGATTGGCCCAACTTGGGTCATGGGCCTACCACTCAGACTAATCATTGTGCCTATGGAGTAGATTATGCCCAGTCAGGCCTGGGTCACTTGCCTGCACCTTCAGCAGAGAGAAGTATCTTCAAATTAATTAGGGTAAAGGAAACATAATTCCACAAGGCAAAGGGGTGGTGTTTTGGAAGTGGAGGCTGTGATGCTAGACAGACAAAAGTAACAGATGTCTAGGTCATATGGCAGCACTGAAATACTTCTTATAAGATTTTAAGTTAAAATAGAAATTCTAGCTATGCAATGATTACAACTACATTAAAGTTTGAATTTATATTGACCTGGAGTCAAAGGAAAGCTAATGAATCAAAGAGGAACCATGGTCAAAATAAAAACTATTGTTAGTCGTTCTCTATCAGGGGTGATTTTGCCTCCAACACAAGCATCTGGCAGTGTCAGGAGACATTTCCGGTGTCACAAATGGGGAGAATACAGTCAGTCATACTGCTAAGCAGCCTAAAATGTACAGGATAGCTCCTTTCAAACAAAGAATTATCTAACCCAAAGTATCAATTATACTGCTATTGAGAACCCCTGGCAGGTAGGTTACAGATATGAGTGACTTCCTTAAGAAAATTTTGTTGTTTACTCAGTAAAATAGTAGTAGTGAAAATGGAAAAGGAAGGAAATTAAAGGAATGGAAGGTGATGGGAAAGAATAAGACATAAAAGTTAAGACACAGATTTTGTAAGTCGAGACACCTTATTTCTACGCCTATCATGTCAATTAACTGCCAATGTGACTGGGCCAGTTAGTTAGTTCTTGGAGAGTCAGTTTCCACACTGGGAAAAAAGAATCAAGTAGTTAACCTGCCTCTGAGATTCTTACAGTTCAAAATTGCCTCACTATCTTGGATGGTCAAGACAACTCAAGAAAAAGTTAATCAAGTTTTTCATGTTCTAGGTGTTTGTGACTAGTTTTAAATCCTAGCATTCCTTGCTATCATGGATACACTATAGGATCTCTCTCTCCTCTCTCTTCTCTCTCTCCTCTCCTCTTCTCTCTCTCTCTCTCTCTCTCTCTCTCTCTCTCTCTCTCTCTCTCAACATGGTTGGTATAAAATGTGTCCTAACTCCAGTTTAAAAGACTTTGAGGCCCAACAGGCTTTTTCTAATGCATTGACAACAGAGAAGATTAACATGGTCCATTATTCAATTTATTTTCTCACCCCTCTCCCTCACGAAATTGAACCCAGAGCCTTAGGCATGCTATGCAAATGCTCTTCCATTGGGCTATATCCCCTAGCCCATTTTCTTTTTCTTTTGGAGATAAGGTCTGCCTAAGTACCTGAGGCTGACCTCAAACTTGTGACCCTCCTCAGTCTCCCAAGTAGCTGGGATTACAAGTGTGCACTACCACACCTAGAAAAATTTTTAATTTTTCTTTCCTTTTCTTTTCTTTTTTTTTAGGAACACACAGACCTGAATTCTTAAAAAAAAAAATCTGTTATAATTAAAAATAGATAGAGAAACTCATTTGGGATAAAAGGAATTAAAGAAATTAAAGAGACATAAAAACCCAATGTAATATGTTTATCTTGCCTGGATCCTGGGTTAAAAAAAAAAAAAAAAAGACTTTCAGTTTCCAGTCCAGTGAATAAAGATATTAGAATTTGCTGTTGTTACCTAACAAGAAATAAAAAGCTAAACTGAAGAATCAACGACTCTTCTTGTACATCACAGAAGTAAGGTCGGTTACAAGGCAAACTTCCATACCAAAAACTGGAGATCCAGACAGATAAATATAGAGAATCACAATTTACCAGGGAAGAAACATTTAAGCACAAACTGCTCAAGGAACTGGTGCCAGGGTAGGAAAACCTGAACTGTAATTGATAAACTGATGAACAATTAGGTGTAAATAAGCCTGAGAATTAAAAACACTAGGGAGACCAAGTCATCAGGGGACCCCACACTTCTGTGAGTTTTATTTCCAAGAATCCAACATTGTTCTTACATTAGTATTAGAGAAAAATTCCCTCATGCTTCTTGGAGGGAAATGAAAGGAAAGCATTTTGAAATATGCCAGAGCGTTCTGTTCCTGATAAGGCCTGCCCTCAAGAGTAACGATTTGCCAAAGGTTACTCTGCTGGATGTATTTAAAAGTCAGTCTATCTGAGGGAAGAAAAAACACATAACTACAATCTGCTTGAACCATTCTATCCCATCGAAAGAGAAGGAAAAAAAAACCTGAGGAAGGGAGACTGGGCAAAGGACAGATAGTCAGCAGGAGATAATGAATGATATATAGAAAGATGGGAGCTAACAGCTCCAGAGCACTTCCCCTCTCTCAACAGGTTACCAGTACCAACCTCCAGGGAGTCACTCTTCCCAACACAAGGTGTTGCTAATGAGAACCCCTGGATAGCTCTTTTTCTGCCTTTTGTTCACATACGCAGGATAGGAAGAAACCTGAGATCTATAAATATACAACACATACACACACACACACACTCCACAGGCACCAGCTCTGGGTCCCCAGCTCCTCTCTGAAGGAGTTTCTCTTTCTCTCTCCTGTCTCTTAAATAAAACTTGTTTTCTACACTTGCCTCAGTGCTTCTTTGGTGTTTAATCTTCAACATTGGGGGACCAAGAACCTGATCCTAATTTTCAAGACCAGTATCAGAAGCATTGATGAACTTCACATACCTTAAGTACCAGCTAACCTAAGGACAGACCTAATCACAGGGCCATAGACATGTTCCCTCCCCCATCATCTTCCCATTACATTTACAAAGGCCTTTTAAGTTCTTTGAAGTAGTACTTCATGTCTACCTTTCAATGAAAAATGTCAATACATACTGAAAGACAAAAAAGGCAATTTGAAGAGACTAAAATAAGCATTCACAAAAATAAAACAAAACAACCTGATATAGAAGAAAAATGAAGTCACCAGAACAAGAATTTTAAAAATCTATGATTTCTATACTAAGGACTTTAAAGAAAAAGCAGACAATATGCAAGAGCAAATGGATAATTAAGCAGAGTAATATAAATTATAAGAACTACAAAGAATGCTAGAAATCCAAAAACACTGTAAAAGAAATTAAAAGTGTCATTGATAGGCTCATTAGATTATACACAAATGAAGAAGGAATCTCTGAGCGTGAGAAATCTCCAAAATTGGCAATAGAAATCTCCAAAACTGAAAATTAAAGAGAAAAAAGATTGAAAAAAAAGAGAATATCTAAATCAATGTCTTTACAAAACAATATAACTACTGAAAGCAAATGAAAGAGAAAGAAAAAGAAACAGACAGACCTTAGTGGATCAGTGATGCTTTATTAAGCAGTGGAGAGGCACATTTTCAAGAGAAAAATAGCAACTGATTACAACAGGAGTCTGGGTTTTATAGGGTTCAATGAGACCAAGTCATAGCAGAATGTAGATTGGGCAGTCAGGGGAACAGTGGTAGATATGGGAACTGTGAAAGTCCAGAGCCCATTGTTTTCCTTTTCTCCCTGGGGTCTGTTATTCTCCTTTTCTCCCTGGGGATTGTTATTTTCCATATACTTCATTCCAGACTCTGAAAGGGGATAATGAATAGGGGCACTGAATCATGCCTGTCTGCTTCCTGCTGAAAAGGGGTGAAGTAGGAGGACCCTCCCGTTTCAGCGTTCTGGGAAAGAATACCTAGATCCTGGATTTGAGGAAGAAGAGAGGTGTATAGAGAAGGAGCCTCAAGGTCATCATAGGTGAATTCACCTTTTTGTGGTTTCAGAGAATCAGATTGTGAGCACAGGAAGAAAATGGCTTTGACTTACTCCTGGGAGGCAGTTTGAGCTAAACAGGTCACTTTACTAAGAACTATTTCTGTATAAAATTAAGAATACAAGGAAGAAATCTCATTATGAGAAATGTGAATATTAAGAGGGACATAGGGGGAGTAACCAGGAAATCCATCGTTTTAGATTCCCCCAATGAGGCCAACAAGGAATCAGCTAGTTCTCTTCTCCACTGTTCCAGGCAGTCCTGGGTTGTTTAACCTTGTATCTTACCAATCTCAACTGGTAATAAAGAAACAGCATTCTTACCACAAGAATGGAAAGTTATACTCCATGTATGTATTATACGATATGTCAAAATGCTTTCTGCTATCATGTGTAACTAAAAAGAACAAATAAAAGAATAAAAGTTAGAAAGGAAGGAAGGGAGAGAAGAAGGAAAGAAGGAAGGAGAGAGCATTCTTCCTCAAGGAAGATACAGATATCATTGCATTTGACAGTGAGGGGATCTAGGCCCTGACAGTTTTGCCTAAGAACAGTTTGTAAGGCCTGATCCTGGACCCCACTCGCACTGGACATACAGGGGTGGGTTGGATAAGTCCTACGTACCCATTGACCTGGGCAGCTGTTACATGTGTATCCTGTGTTGTTTCCCTTGCTCTGGCCCAACCAGTAACACTTGTTTTTATGAGAGCAGAGTGGGGGTGTAGGTACCTATATAACAGTTTTGTTGTTGACAGGTGTGAGATATGAATACTTCTATGTTTTCTTGTTTGGAAATGCAATTAATACATGATGGATCTCCTAGTAGAACAACGGTGAATTTGAGCAAGATCTCCCCTGTGAAAAGCTAGACCTTGGTCCTATTACTTTAGGCATGTAGATTTTCCTGATGTCCAGTGCCACTGCTTGTGAAGTCAATAATATATGGAAAATATAAGGAGAAGAAGGAGATTTGGGTGGGGGTTAGGTCAATGAATGTCCTTGAAGCCAGAGTTCCCAGATCAGGTCTAGTGTTTGAGAAGAAGAAAGACAAAGGGATAATAGATATGGTAAGATATGAGAGTTTTTAAGAAAGTGTGGAAAGATATCTGATAAAAAGACATTAGGAGGTTTAGGCATGAGGAGAAGTTTTTTCCCTCAGAAATAATTGTAAGGTGGGTAATGCAGAGTCAGGTAGGGCCTTTGGGAACAGATTGACTAGCAGAAGCAAGTTGCTCAAATGGACCCAAGAGGGGGTGCCTTCTAGTTTGGCTGTAGTTGGGATGGTCAGAATAACTCTGAAGGGGTCCTTCCATTTTCTTTGTAAGGAGGCCACAGGTTGGGAGTGGAGGTATACCATGTTCCCAATGGAAATAAGAGGGGGTGCCTCCTGAAGATTGAGGCTGGGGAAGATGGGAGTGGGTATATTTCCAGAAGGCAGCCCTGAGGTGGGCTAGGAGGGGATTCAGGACATCAGGAGGAACGTTTGGTGATTGAAGTTGAATGGTGGGTGGGACAAGGGGTCATCCATAGAGGAGTTCAAATGGGCTAATCATGAGCGACTTCCTGGGGAGAGCTCAAGTGTGGAGACAGGTCAAAGGAAGGCATTTAATCCAATCCAAGTAGGTTTCTATAGATAGTTTGGTTAAGGTTGCCTTTATCGTCCTGTCCTATTTATCCTCTCAACTTTTACCAAGGGCTGTGGATGATAGGGAATGGGAAAGTCCCATTTTATATGCAAAAATTTAACCAATTTTTGTGTAACAGAGGAGGTGAATTTGTCAGAGAGGAGGGAGGCAGGTAGACCAAAATGTGAAATTACTTCTTCAGAAAGAAGGGTTGAAACCACAGAAGCTCTTTCATTGATAGTTGGAAAGGCTTCAACCCACCCAGTAAAAATATCTCCCAGGAGCAGGAGGTATTTAGTTTTTCTTTTAGCAGGTGAAGTCAAGTTACCAGTCCATGGCAGGAAGGGCTCCCCTAGCTTGGGGAATCAGGTAGTCTCACATTGGAGTTGGGATTAGTCTTGAGACAGGTGGTGGAACACTGAGAAATTTTTGGAGGTACAGTAAATCTGAAGAGGATAGGTTTAGGGAATTCTATAGGAGTAGTTAAAGGGAGTTAAGATCAGGATGGAACAGATTGTGAAGGTAGGATAACAGAGCTTTAGTTTCATCAGGGGAAGTTGGAGTTTTGAGGGATTAGAGTATAAGAATGGATTAGGAGTTTGTGATGATTGAAAGTGGTGGTCAGAGAGCAATTTGTCTGGTCAGTTGGTCAGCCTCATTATTTCCTAAGGAAATGTTATTGTTTATGGGCTTGATGTCCTCTACAGTGGAGGATGGCTGCCTGGCAGGGTAAGAGAGTACCTCTAGTAAATTTTTTAAATAGCTAATATTGAAGATGGGTGTTCCTGTCTGAGTGAGAAAACCTTGCTCTCTCCAAATTAAGATGTTAGAGTGAATAATATCATAGGTATATTTGGAATCAGTAAAGATGTTGACTGATTTGTCCCTGGCTAGTGATAAGACCCAAGTAAAGGATACTAGTTCAGCCTGTTAGGAGGCTGTGCCTGGGGGTAGAGGGGAGGCTTCAATTATTTGGGTTAGGATGAAGGAAGAATCTGCAGTAGTTTTACCTCAGATTATAGCATGATTATAGGTAAGGAGGTTGTCTGGGGGAGCTTCCATCTATGAAGCAGTCTGGGAGTCAGGGAGTGGTTGATCAGTTAGATGTGAAATGGGATTCATTAAGAAGTCAAGGAGTGAGATTCCATAGGGCCAGAGGGTTTTTTACCAGGAGAAGAGTAGTCTTTAGATTGAGAGACCATGTTCCGCCAAGAGGCCAGGGAATTGAGGAGGATTGTAGTGTGGTATTTGGAAGGTTCTATTCAGGCATTACAGAGCAGATCATCTACCTGCTGTATGAGATGACTGAGGGATAAATTCAGGGTGGTGAGGTCAAGCTGGAGAGTGGACTACCTCGGAAGCCTTTCAGGAGAACAGTCCAGGTAAGTTGTTGAGAGGAATTAGCGTCCGGATTAGTCTAGATAAAGGCAAAAAGTGGGCCTGAGGTGGAATGGAGAGGAATAGCAAAGAAGGTGTTCTTCAAGTCTAGCACTGAAAAATGGGTGGTAGGGGAAGGGATGTGAGATAGAAGGGTGTAGGGATTGGATACTACAAGGTAGGTGGGGATAATTGCCTCATTAATTTTTCTGAGGTCTTATACTAGCCAGAATTAGTCATTGAGATTTTTTATCCAAGAATGGGGGTAGGAGGCACGGGTTGTTGTCAGAAGATGAGCCTGTAATTAAGGAGAGATAATAGACTTTAAGCCCTTGAAAGTTGAGGAAGTTAGAGGGTATTGGGGAAGGGTAACATAGTGAGTGGGGTCTTTTAGTTGGATTTGAATAGGGGGATGGTGTTTATCAATGTGGGGTTGAGAGGTATCCCAGACTGTGGGGTCAATTCCAGTGAGTAAGGAATGATCAGGAGGCTTAAGGGGTGCAGAGACCAGGTCCAGGCTGGAATATATTAAGAAAATGGTAGTAGATTTTAAAGGAGGAATGATGATGGAGGCTTTGAATTTGTAGAGGAGATCTTAGTTCAATAGGGTGACAGGGCAATGCGGCATGACAATAAAAGAATGGAATAGTGAGAGGGATCCAAATGTGAAAAAGAGAGCATGTGTCTTTGGTGGATATATAGGAGTTCCAGAGACTCCCATGATAGGGATATTTGCTTTGGAAGTAGGTCCAGCCACTGCGTCAGAAGACTTGCCCCAGTGTTGACCACAAAAGAAACCACTTGGCTGTTCACCATCTGTAACCTGGGGCTCTTTGGATATATCACATGAGGTGATAGGGGCAGTGGAGTCTGGGCCCCCTCATTCCAGTAACACAGTGTATGAGGCTTGGGAAGCAGGTCATACTGAGAGGGGGGATCCTTCCCTGGGGACTGTCCATTTTCCTGTGTCCCCATTGTCTACAGCTGGGACAGGGCTTGTTTTGGGGGGGGGGGGTTGGGTTAGGGCAGGCTTTTGCTCTAATATGTATAACTAATAGGAACAAATAAAAATATATATTCAATAAAAAACTTTATCAAACAAAATGGAGAATATTTGTCGCCAGTGGACCTGCCTTACAAGTTTTTCAGAGAGAAGGAAAATAATTTACATCCGAAACATGGGTCTACGTAAAGAAAGGCAGAGTATCAGAGAAGGAATAAGTATTGGTAAAATAAAAACTTTCATTTTTGTTATTTTTAATAACCTTTTGTTCAGAATAATAGCAACTATGTATTTGATTATGGTTGCTTATGTATAAGTAAAATGAATGATAGTAAAGATACAGTATCAGGAGGAAGGAATTAAAAATATTTCATTATTATTGCATACTTACATTACCCACAAGGCAGTATAGTATCATTTTGAAGTGGACCTGGATTCATTGTAAATGTATATTGCAAACTCTAGGACCATCACTAAAAAAGTTCTTTTTTTTTAAGTAGCATAATTATGCTAAAAAAGGGGAGAAAATAAAATAAGATACTCAATTAAAACCCAAAAGTCAGAAAAAATATTAAAGATAAAAATAGGAACAAATAATTGGCAAAACTAATAGGAAACATAGCAAATATGGCAGATATCAATCTAACTATATTTATAGTAACTTTAACTTGTCAATGGTCTAAATACACCAATCAAAAGAGATTGATACTCCAAGTGGATCAAAAATAAGATCCAGTTATGTGATATCTACAAGAAACCCATTTTAAGTATAAGGAAACATGTAGATTAAAATAAAAAAAAAATTTTAAAGTAAAGTGATGAATAAAAATATACCACGCTAACACCAAACTAAAGACAGTCTGGATGGAGAATGAAACAAGTCTGATGGTGAAATAGGACTTTCTATTATCCTTATAGAAATATTAATTTGAATAACTATCCACAAAAGTATCTTTATAAGAGCTAAGCAATCCAGGTGAGAAATTAAAGTACCTGTCTGAATCAGAAAAACAAGAAAAGACACATTGGAGAGGATAAAAAGGACAGTTTCATGTTATCTGTATTACCCCATCCCAAAGCCAAGCAGCACAGCACAAAAAGATACCTTCCACATGGGCAAAAGAGTAAAGTGAGAATCAGATTTTTTTTGTGGATCCAAACATCAGAGTCCCTTCAGTGAAATCTAGGACCAAGTTGGACCCTATAACCCCACACTGGTACCCACAAAGACTCCAGACCCAGGCTGGGCTGGTACACACAAACTAAACTTCCAGGTCTATAAGCCCCAGTTGGCCTCTGAAACCCAATCTTCAGGCTGACCCCCTAGAACTCCACAATTTAGCAGACACAGGGTAAAGGCATGCCCTAACAGATGCAGCATCTAGGCTCACTTTAGCAGAAAATTGTCCTGGACCAGCTGCCATGAATCCAGACTTAGGACTACCCCCACATATCCAAACTCTGGGTCTGTCCCAGCACCAGGCTTGTCCCTGTGGCTCCAGGCCAGTCCCATGGACATAGTCCCCAAGTTGGCTCCTTGGACCCAACCTACAGGACTGCCTCCACAAACTCAGGCTTCAGGCTAGTCTCTGTGATCTCAGGCAAGAGACCAGCCCCACAAACCCAACACTTTATGCACACCAAACACCAGACCATCTCCAGGCGATAGACTGTTCCCTCTATCCCCAGGCTCCAGTGGGCCCAATGTCCAAGTCCATTTTAGTGGTCACAGAATCCCACCTCAGGTGATCCTGGCACCAAGTTCAGTCCCCATAAACACAGGACAAGACTAAGCCTCCACAGACGTGGGTTCCAGGCCCACCCCACTGCCAGGTCAGCCCCCATAGACATAGGCCACCAGTCTACCCCCATAGAACTAGATCATAGATTTGTCCCAATAGAACCAGGCACCATGCCCATTCATTCAGTGATCCAAATTTCAAGTCAGAATGTCAGAGGACCCCAGCAATAAGGTCACATACCAAACTCTAAACTCACCAGATGATTCACACCAGACTCTCTGAATGGTCTGATAATCAAAGGCATTCCCTGCCAAAAATCATTCTGTAAAGACTGATATGGATGCTTAAATCTTCAAATGTGCAGACACTAGAAAAAAAACACAAGAATCATTAGTAATCAGGGAACCAAAGAACCAAAATACATTACCATCAAAGGAACCAAATAAAGTACCAGTAACTGACCCCAAAGAAACAAGACTCTACAAATTGCCTAACAAAGAATTCAAAACAATCATCTTAAAGAAGCTCAGTGGGCTAGAAGAGAACACAGATAGACAACTAAGTGAAATCAGAAAAACGAAACATAAACAAAATTAGAAGTCCAGCCAAGAAATATAAACCATAAAAGAGAATTGAATAGAAATTCTAGAGCTAATGAACACAATGATTGAACTGAAAAAATTCAGTGAGGTTCCACAACAGATTTAATGAAGCAGAAGAATCAGAGAGCTTAAAGAGAGGTTATTTTAAATTACCCAGACAGACAAACATACAATAAAAGAGTGGGCAAGAATGAAGAAAGCCTATAGGATTTATGGGACACCATCAAGCAAACCAACATATGTACATATGGAAGTTCCAGAAGGAACAGAGAATGAGAAAGAGACAGAGAACTTAGAGAAATAATGACAGAAAACTAAACAAATCCGGAGAAACAAATATACATCCAGAGGTACTAAGCCCAAAGCACCATAAATAGATTAAATATAACAAGATCTTCACCAAAACATCTTATCATCAAATTCTCAAAAATCAAAGATGGGTTTTTGGAAACAGCAAGAGAAAATCAATCTGTTTCATACACAGGGAATGTGCCAGTCCATTATAGATTTCTCAGCAGAACCTTATAGGCCAGAAAGAGTGAAATGATGGATTTAAAAGTGCTAAAAGAAAACAAAACAAACAAACAAAAAACTACCAACCAAGAATATCATACCCAACAAGTTTGTACTTTACAAATGCAGTGGAAATAAAAACCTGTGGGAGCTTATCACCACTAAACTTACCTTAGAAGAAATGCTAAGGAGAGTTTTTCAAAGTAAAACAAAAAGACCCTAACAACATGAAAAAATATGGAAGTATAAAACTTACTGTAAAAGTAAACAAAGCTGGGCATGGTGGCACACACCTGTAATCCCAGCAGCTCGGGAGGCTGAGACAGGAGGATTGCAAGTTCAAAGCCAGCCTCAGCAATGGTGAGGTGCTAAGCAACTCAGTGAGACCCTGTCTCTAAATAAAATACAAAATAGGGCTGGGGATGTGGCTCAGTGGTAAAGTGCCCCTGAGTTCAATCCCTGGTACTAAAAAAAAGGAAAAAAAAAAAAAAGTAAACAAGTAGTCAAATTCAGAATAATACTATAGTGGTAGCATATAAATCACTTTCACACAGAAAAAGACCATTACATATTTAGTCAACTCATCTTTGACGAAGAGCAATCATAATACAATGGAACAAAGATAATCTTTTCAATAAATGGTGCTGGAAATTTACATACAAAAATATGAATCTACACATCGACCTTATAGTCTTCACAAAAATTAACTCAAAATAGATCAAAGACCCAAATGTGAAGTGTAAAACCATAACAACTTTATAAGATAGGAAATATAGGGCTGGGGATATAGCTTAGTTGGTAGAGTGCTTGCCTCCCAAGCACAAGGCCCTGGGTTCAATCCCTAGTACCACTATGGGGGGGGGGGGAGAAATATACCTAATTGATCTTCAATATGGAAATGATTTTTAGGTCCAACATCAATAGCATGATCCATGAAAGAAATAATCATTAGGATAGATTTAATTAAAAATTAAAACTGATATTCTATGAAAGGCAATGTCAAGAGAATGAGAACACAGTTTCACTATGAGAAAATATTTGCAAAAGACCTATCTAATAAAAGATCATTACCCAAATATATGTATATTTATATGTATATATACCCTTAAAACTCAACAAGAATAAAACACTCTGATAATAGGTGGACAACAGCACCTCATCAAATCAAGATGTATGATTGGCAAGTGAACATATGAAAAGATGTTCCACATCATACATCATCAGGAAAATGAAAGTTAACATAATAATGACATGCAAGTGCACACCTTTTAGAATGTACAAAATCCAAAACATTGTCAACACCAAATGCTGGCAAGTATGTGGGATAAGAACTCTCATTCACTGCTTGTTAGAATGTACAATGGTACATATTTTTGGAAGACAGTTTGGCAGTTTGTTACAAAAATGAAGCATACTCTTATCCTATGATCCAGCACATGCACTCTTTTTGACTCTTTGGTATTTACCCAGAAAGTTGAAAACTTATGTCCACACAATCTACATTCAGATTTTTATAGCAGCTTTATTCATTACTGTCAAAACCTAGAAGTAACCAAGAAGTCCTTCCATAGATGAATGGATAAACTCTGGCACATTCAAACTATGGAATGTTACTTAGTGCCAAAAGAGATGAGCTATAAAGACATGGAGGAAACTTAAATACATATTACTAAGTGAAAGAAGCTGATGTGAAAAGCCTACATAGGGTATGATTCCAACTGTTTGACCTTCTATAAAAGACAAAACTATGGGCATAGTAAAAGGAGCAGTGGTTCCAGGAGTTAGAAGGGAAGGAAGGATGAATAGGTAGAGCACAGAAAATTTTTAGAGCAGTGAAAATACTCTATGAAATATGAAAAAATATTGTTTATAAGAAAATATTTTTTACTATAGAACATTTCCATCCATCTAAAATTGTATTTCGTGTATTTGTAGAAAATTTCTAGAACCATTCATATCAAATGATTCTCGGTATTAGCTCTATGGATGACATTTGGAGGTAGAGTGTGAACTTATTTCTACGAGATACCCTTTTATACTTTTTGCATTTCTAATGTGTGCATACATTAATTTCTACTAAGAAATATTTTTTAAAAAGAAAAGAGAACTATCTTTAGAGGAATGTGGATATGGATTATATATTAGGTGATATTATTGAATTTAAAGTCTCCCTTAAATGTGTGGGAAGAAAGAAAAATCATGGCAAAATGTTAATATTTGGTAGATATAGGTGAAGAGTATACATGTATTGGTTTCTTCTTTCAATTTTTCTATACATTTGAAAATTTATTTTCAAAACAAAAAAATTTAAAAACCACATATGATATTCATCTATAATCTCAAGACTATAAATGCTCTTAATGTTCTAGCAATTTCTTCAGTGTTTCTTATTGATAATAGCCTGCAACTTGAATATGAAAAACCTCAAATGATCTCATTCACTCACATGAAATGCTGATGTGTGTGACTGCCCACGATTTTGTAAAAACTAAGTACTGAAACCTTTGATAAAGGAAATGGATTATTAACTTTCAATCAAATGTAATAACAAAGGGAATTTAGTGATTGTATAAGACCTGATGACCAAGCAAACAAAGGAAACCAAGAAGATACAGTTTAAGCGTATTTTCAGGAAATGTACTTGCCCAGTTATTCTCATGATTTATATCCATATTCCTAATTTGGAAGAAGAAAAATTCTCAAACACTTGCACTGAAAATCAAACTAAAAATGTTATGTAATTAACTTTCTTTATATTAACATGATGAGTATCATTTTATAGTACATAAGTTAAAGGTTTTTTTTTTTTTTTGGTGTATCATATCTACATCACAGAAATGTTTTCACATATAAGACTGATATGAAGTTTGTCAGAGGTATAGCATCCATTACAATTTCATCATTATTTGTTGACCATTATAGTTATGAAGGAGGAAGGTGAGATTCTTGTGGTCTAGTGATGCAAATACACCATCCTATTTGCTCATGTAGAATTTCTTCAAGTCAAAGGCATTGAGAGTCTGTACCTTAGCACAGCAGCTGCGACAGTAATGTGTTACAAGTTGTAGTCACACTATCATTTAGTTGCAGAAATGGAACTTGAAACTCTTTCCCAAGTTGCCCAAATAAGTGCTCAGAGAATTTGTTTTATCCTCTAATAATCAGTGGATTTCATTCCACATTCCAAAAGGTCACTAATACCACCAGCATTATGTTTTAAAAAGTGTGTCTCTCTTAGCAAAAAATGTAGAGTTTATTTTAACATATCTAATGCCAATTAATTCCCATGCATCCCCACCAAGTGAATCTAATAAATTGCAGGATCAAATGAACTATGTAGGGCCAACACTAACCCATCTAAATGTCTCCATTTAGATTATAATTTTTTCAAAGACAAGGACTATGTCTTAAACCTCTTGATAGCTCTCTACCTAGTACAGATTCAATAAAAGATACATGTTTACAGTAATGATGATACTGATGATAATTTCTTAAAATGAAAATAAAGGAAAATGTTCATTCATTCAATACAACAGAATTTTGGGAAGAGTAATAAAATTCTTTAGTTTTTTTTTATGTTGCCTGAATAAAATTCTATTGTTTGAAGGGTTTAGCAAAGGTTATAAAATTTAATTAACTCAGAGGGAGTGAAGAACACTTGAGAAGATTTTATTTTCCCTTCATAATTGCTATCGATATGATAAAATTGTCCTCAAGCAGTCATTGCTGTCACATTAGCATATACAGTTAGTTTGAAGTCCCAAATGACATATTCTGTTGTTTCATGTTTCTTGTCTGTTAAGGTTAATGGAATAACCTTAACAGCATTCATTAGAATAAAATTATACTAAAAATATAATCTGACCCAATTAGTAAAAGAAGCTCTCGTCTGATATAAGTGGTAATTCCAGTTGTAGGCAGCAGAGGTAGTTGTTTTCATAGAAAACATGAAATACTAATTACTCATATTTGATCATCTCTCCTAATTTTAATTTTAAATGTTAAAATCTTAAAAGTTATTTATCTTTGTATCATAATTTCTTTCCTCATTCCTTTTGTCCTTTCTTTAGCAGGCTTGTTTTGCTTTACAGAGTCAACACTATCAATTTTTTTTTTTTACTTTGTTTTTAATTCTCTAATTGAGTCCTCAATTACTATGCCAAACATAAATATCCCAGGGTGGACACTACTATAATTAAACCATAGTATAAAAAGACTGTTTCTCGTTGCTACTGTAAGAAGATTTTAAATCCAATTTAACAGATATTGAATAATGATGATGTACTGTGGAAGATGGTATGGGAAAAATAAACAAGTGCCCATCCAAGCATAAGAGGTTTAAACCAAGAGTCTGCAGATAATAAATCCGAAAAATTCACCTCTGAAAATGATTTAATTCTAAATCCTCTCAGGCAACCATCCTAGGGCCATAGTGTCCGGAGATGAGACTAAATCAGCATTCAGAAGGAAGAGCACTAAATTCATGTGAACCTATTTGGTCCCTTTTTTCTCACCACCACCTCACCCCATACCGATGTGGCTGCTAGAGAAGTCAGCTCATATTCTGCATAATCAGTGGCATTCTGGGTTAGTTACTTAACTACTCTCACCTTAAATATCTCCACTAGCAAAACAAAGATAATCACACAAATTTAAAAAAATATATAGTGATGATCTAATGAGATGTCGAATGTGAGACCATCTCTGAAGTGTCTGGTACCTACAGGTGCTCAATAAATATTAGTTCTTTTTTTTTTTTTGAGGGTCTCCCAGAAGCATGTTGGCTCATTTGGAATATTTAGATATTCTGGGCCACAAAGGAATATGGCAAAGATATACCAGGCTAGTGGTAGTGCCATGGTTAAGATGCTGAATTAATATGGATATGTGTATATATATATACATATTTATATATAAAGTACATATTATGTATACATTATTGTGTATATATGCATTATATTAGAGCATATGTGTTATATATATTGTATGTATATATAAAATATTTTTTTATTTAATTTGTGTTCTCTGTTCCCTCATTCCTCAATCTCTACTACCACTCTGAGACTCACAACACTCCAAGACTTATTCTCACTGATAAACCTACATTTATAAAATTCAACTGCTAACTAAACATAGGAGACATAACATAGCAAAGGAGATAAAACATAACAGCTGATAGGAGATAGAACATAGCAGAGCATGCAACTATTGATAAAGAAATAATTTAGGTGGTAGCCTAAGAGCCAAAGTAGGAATAAGAATATTAATAGTAATTCAATACCTTTCATTTTTCTGACATGTGGAAAAGTGAGTAAGATTCCTAAGAAAGAAAGGGTAATTTTAATTAATTAGAGTAAAAATCATTTTAAGACATTGCCAAAGAGATGGTCATTATTAAACTAAGATGTATTTGTTTTTATCTTATCCATGATACATTGTAATATTTTTCTGCAATCAAGTAGACATGAGTGTATGCAATCTTCATATATTTGAAGCTCTAGGCAAATAAATAAGAATAGTCCATTGTTTTAGCCTCTTTAATCAGAGGAAACAAATAAGTAATTCAACCAAAAAATGTCTATTAATTACACTGATCATGCACTTAGTTAAAAATAAACAAGATAAATGTGGAAAAAAAATCTCTGGAATATACACAAAGGCTTTATGTAACACAACGGCTATGTCAAAGAAAACATTTGCTTTACTTTGATTAAAGTAAAAGACTTCTACAAAAATTGACTCAGTGTTAAAATAACTCTAATATTTTGGAAAGTTTAACAAAAGCATACTTTCCTTTTTTTCATTCAGTGAATGGTTTTATCTAGGAAGACAATATTCTACACTGGAAAAGTATGATCTAATTTTATTTTAGCTGCTGAACTCAAAGAATACAATTAAACCTAATAACTTCTAGAGTCCAACAATACTAAAATAGTCAAACCGAAAGTAGTATTGATTACTTATTCATGAAAATGTAATTCTGATGATAATTTAACATTATTTGGTAAAGGACTTAATTTCCTACCTAAAAACATTCATTTCCAATTAGAGAGTCTTACTCTAATTAATTTTGCATTTTTCTAGTAGCAGCAAAAAAAAAAAAAAATACTTTGAAATGGCTGGAGGCGAAAAGTAAGTAACTCTTTAAACCCAGCAAGTCATAACATTTCAATATAATCTAATGAGTGGAGTGAATCAGTAATGCAGAATCATTGTCAACTCTTTCTGCCCTTCTCCCTGGCACTACTGTGAAACAGAGATTGGAATATTGAACATTTCAGGCCAGAGCCAAGGTAATTTAAATTTTTATTGCCACATTTAGTCCTTGGCTTTAAACAAGCCAAAAAAGAACCCTCAGAAAAAGTAATTTACTAAATCATGATACCAATCAAATCATGAACAACCAAATTGCAATGTTTGGCTCTTCTTGCGTTCCTTTTGTGTTGCTAAGACATTAGATAAGTCTGATTGACAAGCAATATTTTGCAAAAGAGTTCAGAATGCTCTCTTGGCAAGGCTGAGGATGGAATATAGAGACAGGCTATCTTCTTATCTTTTAACTAAGATGACTTTGCAGCATTTCCTTTTTGCTTAAATTGCCCTTGGGAAGATTAACATTGGTTGCAAGCTCCTGGTGCAAAAGCTAATCAATTTTCTGAGGCTCCAATAAACTTGGGAGGCAGCTTAGATCAATGACCATCAAAAATTCTATGATTCCTTAGATGAGTTATCAGTGAAACAAAATGTTGGTCATCAGAGCAAAACACACACACCAAGAGACACACAGACATACACATACACAGACAGAAATTTCCTTAAGAGATGGAAGCAGCCTTATTCCTGTTTATAGGGATGGTATGAAGATTTAAAAAGTTGATTAATACAAAAACTTAGAATTAATGGTGGTAGACACAGGGCAATCACTCTGTAAAATTTTTGCTATTGCTATTATTGTTCATATTTACTGTATTCATCACAGAAACTTATATGAGAAGAAAGTAATACATTTAAATATTTTTAAAGATTAATGTAGTTTATTCTTTTCTCTGGTGTGTTAGATGCTCATGGAAGAGAATTCAAGTTTATGATTTCAACCGGAAAAATGTTATGTATATTTTAAAAATTTAAAGGCCATTGCTGCAAAGGATAGTCAATGAGGAGTTTTAAAGAGAATAATATAACCAGATTTTATCTTAAAAAGATAAAATTGGAAAGTACAGGTGATTTGGAAGAGTCTTAAAGCAGAGAAACCGATAGGAGACTCTAATATCCAGAGAAGAGAAAATAACTGATTCTTAGTTAAGACAATAGTAATGAGATAAAGATGAGGTCAGATTAGCAAGATAGACAGGATATGTAAGGGACAGAATTTAGTCACCAATTCTATAGTGATGGCAAAGTAGTCAGAGTTACCTGTTTGCCCTGTGCTGAGCACTATTCTAAGTTCTTCGTATGTATCAAATGGTCACTTGTTTGTGACTTGGTAAACAGAACAGAAGCTACCCTTAAGTAGGATAGGTTATCCATGATGAAGAGCAAGATTGGTGAGAGAAATAATAATAAATATTGATGAGGATGTGGGGGAAAAGTTATACTCATATATTGTTGGTGGGACTGAAAATTAGTGCAGCCACTGGGGAAAGCAGTATGGAGATTCCTCAAAAAACCAGGAATGGTACCACCATATGACCCAGTCATCCCACTATTAGAAATATATCCAAAGATATAAAATCAGCATACTACAGTGATGCAGTCTTATCAATATTTTTACTGAATTTATAGCAGTATAATTCACAATAACCAAACTGTGGAACCAACTAGGTGCTCTTCAGCAGATGAAGGATAAAGAAAATGTGATATATATATATATATATATATATACACACACACATACATACACAATGGAGTATTACTCAGTCATAAATAAGAATGAAATTATGGCATTTGCTGGAGATCATCATACTAAGTGATTCATAAAGTCAAAGATGGAATGTTTTCTCTGATAGGTGGAGGCTAATCCAAAATAGAAGGCAGGGAGAAAAAAAGTAGAGAAAGGGGAAAAAAAGGAGAGGGAATTTCATCAAAATAAAGGAAAGATTAGTAGAATAGACTAAAGGGATTGGGGAGAAAGGAGAGACAGGAAAAGGGAAGAACAGTGGAAAGAATCTGACTGAACTTTCATATGTACATACATTAATATACCATAGTGAATCCCAACATCAAGTATATCCACAAGACACTAATTTAAAAAACTATAAATGAATTGCCAAAAGAATAGGAGGGAAGCAGGGGAAGGGAGGAGGTGGGGGAGTTCTGGGGACTGAATTAGAGCAAATTCTGTTCTATGCATTTGTGATTATGTCAAAATGTATCCTAATGTTACCTTTAACTAAAAAGAACCAATTTTAAAAAATTCCACTTGGCCCATTGGAAAAAAATGAGTATGTTCATATATAACACTCTTGAAATTAAGGGCATGACTATAAAAACTAATTCTTTTTCAATTTGATTATCAAATTATATGTTAATTAAAATTATTCTTTAAAATCTATGTAGCTGTGTGAAAGGGAAAATACTCATGCCAACAGAACTGACTTTTAAATGAGAAATAAACATAATGAATACTAAGAAAAAAAGGTGAGGGGCCGGGGGCGAGGCTCAGTGGTAGAGCTCTTGCTTAGGCACTGGATTCCATCCTCAGCACCACATATAAATAAATGAATAAAATAAGGACATTTTAAAAAGCTGTATGTCTAAAACCATTTGATTAAAAAAAAGTAGTTGGAAATTCCAGTGGGACATCTAGATAAAATGACTCCAAAGCAGTAGGATATAATAGTCTGAAGTCCTGGGCTGATGTATGAGAGGGGGTAGATATTCAGGAATCACTAACCAAAAAGTCGAGGTCAAGGACATTGTTGAGATCAACCCAGAAGGGAAGTATAAAGATAGAAGAGGTTTAGGGAAGAGGCAGGGGAAGAGGGAGTAGGAAAGGAACTAACTGGAAGAAAACTGCCCAAGGAGAAGGAGGAGAGCAAGATCAGGAGAACTAGGAGTGAAGTTTCCAAAGGAAGAGTTCAGTAGTAATAAATGCTACAGAGATCAAATACACCATGGAAAGGGGAAGAGAATCATCCATTAGTCAGAGTAGGAGCTTGATATCTGACGAATGGGATACCTTCACTACTAGGCACAAAGCAGAGCATTTCCAATCTTGCCTCCAAACTGCCCCTTTTCATCATCTATCATAGGCATTTCCCCCCAAAATTTTAGTCCGTCAAAAATGGGAAGTACTTTTAGACACTTCCTCAGGAGTACGTGGGGCCTTCCAACCCTCTTGTTTTGTCCTATGATATTCACCCTATAAGAACCTAGAAACCACTACGGACACAGGAACTCACATAAGAGAGTTTATTAAGCAAACAGGCAGTGTCTCCCTGCAGGGTAAGAGAGAAAATGAGAGGAAAAGAGAAAGAGAGTGTGTGCAAGAGAGAGTGAAAGCCAGAAGGAGGGAGTATGAAAGCGAAAAGGAGAGAGAGTGAAAATGGCAGGGGAGCTATTTTTAAGCAGTCTAATTCCACGGGCTAACAGGGGACCAATAATGGAGAAGGATACTTGCAAGTTGACTGATGAACCAATAACTAGCTAGGATGTTCACAGACCTACAAGATAGGTTGTTAGTTGGGAGGCAGGGAAATGACTGCAGCATAAAGGGCAGGGGAGCAGCTTTATTGTCGGGGTCTTAAGCCCCCTTGCTCTTCTCGACCAGCGACAAGGGAAGGGGACACTCCCCAACAAGGTCAGACCGGGATAGGAAGGGCCGACTGACCTCCCACTCCCATCCTTCCAGGCGGAGGACAATCAGATGCATCAGGGAGACCAGTCACAGCAGGAACTCGTTTATTGAGGAAATCACACAGCTTTTATGTAGGGTGGGGGCTAGGCAGGAACCAATTAGCTTAAAGGTCAGCAAGGCACGGGGGTCCACGCAGGCAAGAGTCCCATAGGACTATATGGCAAGCACGAGCTGATCACGTTCGCAGAACTGTTGTTAACTAATCCCTGACAGTGGTCCAATTTCTCATCATTAACCTTTGAAACCACCTTTGAGTCTTGATCTTGCTCACTTGCCAGGGAGTAAGGAGTCAGCCTGAGTTAGTTAACATGTCATTAGTTCCAACATTTTATATTATATTATATTATATTATATTATATTATATTATATTCCCCCATTTTTGTTTTTATAAGAAGATCTTTTGTTCTCCAGTTCTCTCCCCCCTTATCTCTCCTTCCTGCCTATGTGACTAGGCCTGGTTTTGCAGGTGAGATGTAAAAAGTAAGAAGTGGATGGCACAGGGGGAGAACCAAAGTAATTCAGCCAAGCAAGGGCCCAGAGGGCATTAATTAGCAGCTCCTTGCTTGCAGTCCTTGATAAGGGCAGGGAAATTTGAAAATCAATGGGCTCCAAAGATCCTTGACATTCCATTCTCCCAGGGGCAGTCTCTGACTTCCAGACTTCCAGAGGCAGATGGCTTTCATGGACTTCATTTCCTTGATTTGACCAATCCCCTATTTCTACACTAACTGCCTGTCCCCAATTCTGGCTTCATTCCCCCCACTAGTTTTAGGAACTCCTTACTGCTGTAGGGAAAGGGGGCAATGACCACTCTGGCTTCTTCAAGCTGGAAGGGGACAGCATGGGGCAAGCAGTTTGGAGTTCTCTTTTAGAAATCAGGTCAATCAAGGGGCCCATGGTAGAAGTCTGATTGGGGAAGAGCAGGTTGCAAATGCATCTGGGGGTGGGTTCTTCTATGAGAGAAGAACAAAAAGACATGAATACTGAAATGAGATTAATACAAAATAAATGTTGCAGAATCTGGAACACGTCAATAAATATCATGAAGATGACAGAAGTCAATAATCTCTCACCAGGAGGTGGAAGAACTGAGAAATTGTTCCCATAAAAGGCCTAACAAAGGCTAGAGAGGACAAGGCCTTTATTTGGGAACTTTAACATTGTCCAGGTTATCAGGAATGTAAACACAACATTTAACTCTTAATGTCATTGATGTCCCCAGAAAATATAGTTAAGCTACTTAATGTCATCTGATTTTTGTAAAATATCCTTTTATTGGTATAACCTGTGTTTAGTAGAGATTTCTATATTTCTGTTACTAGCAAACATAGATTAAGCCTACCTGTGTCTGTAGGCCTTAAACTGACTAAAAACTTCTGACTCTGGCAGTTAATCTTGATAGTTATCAGGCACATTTGTCTAAGAATCTCTATTTTGTAGCTCCCAGTCTTTATTCTAGTGGGCTAACACAAGTCTATATTTTAAGTTACATTTAACTATTATATCTTTCAAATGCCCAAGAGTGGCTATATTTTGGTTTTAACTATTTTCCTAGGTGCCTAAGATCAAGCTAGTCAAATTGACCTGTTCCTGTCTTGTTAAAAAGTCAGCTGAGTTCCCACAGGGGTCACTCATGGTGAACTTGAGAGCAGCTTCTTAGCTCCATTAGTGTCATCTGTTAGGCAGGGTCTCCACAATGAGGTGGCTTCCCTTGGAAGCATCAGGGATGTCTCCCTTTTCCAATGACCCTCCTCTGCAGCAAGTGCACTTTTTGGCTTTTTATCCTCTAGTGGTCTTATCAAACTCCCTGATCGGGAGGTCGTGTGACCCAGAGTTTCAAAGCTCCTTAGAGAAGTCCTCTTGTTCCCTGGGTTCTGTCTGACACTGAGGGCAAGATACTGGTTTTTCTTGGTGTCTGTATTTAATTTCAATCTCTAAGTTTGATCTTAACCATCCAGCAATCCAGTATCACCAGTCATAAAGTAAGAGTGCTGGGCTTTAACTTCAATGTCTATAACTTTATAGTTATTTACCCTTTTATTTAACTGGAGTCTGTATTAGTACTGGAAGTTATCATTATATTTAATTGGAGTCTGTATTAGTACTGGAAGTTATCATTATATACTATCTGTTCTGTAGGTGATGGCTTATTATTACAAGTTACCTAGGTTTTGAAGCAGTACCTCTGCAAAACAGGTAACAGTTTTACAAAATGAAATTAGCAAGAGTAAAAATACATTCAGCTTGTATAATAGCGATCTTGAATTTTTGGCTGAACTCTACATTATATTCCATTTGAAATCACAGTAGTTTTATAGCAAGAACCAATCTTTTGAATATAACTTTAAAGAAGCTGGAGTCTGGCTTATTTTGGAGCCACTCTAACATGCAGTAAGGTGGGAGGGGAGGCAGAGCCTTATCTCAGGTAAGGCATGGCTCTTTACAAATTTTAAGTGACGTGTTTTAATTCTAATGTTTATCTTTGCTTCTTTCTTAAATGCCATTTTAAGAAGTTTACATATATTGATTCCTGAGTCTATATGAACATTAGTTAACACAATTTAATTTTATATCTAAAATATGAAATAAGAAAGGCTGAGAGAGCTTTTAACTTTCCTTTTGTGTGACAAAGTGGCAAAATGCTTTCATGTTTCACGATACTAACCTTTAAACAAATCAGGCTCTCACTAACTTTTAGAAATACATTTACATTTAAATTTTTTTATCTCAGTATAAAAAGTAACAAATTTTACATATACCCTATTGATGACAGGTCCTATAATAGAACATTAAACGATAGAAATAAATCCCTAATAACATTTACTCTTCTTCTAAGTTTAAAATTACCATTACAGACAAGTTAAATTTGGAGAATATCAGCTTGACAAATCTTCTGCTTTAAAGACTTGTATACCTGGAAAATATGAACACATTTAATATACAAAGATTGACCATTCCACAATTATTACCAAATTTAGTTTTTTAAAGAAAAATTTAGACTCTAATATAGTACAACACTTTAACAGTTGTTGTTTAACCATAATTGTATAAACCCCAATTTTTAAGACTAGTTGTTCTAAAGAATAGAACTTAACAGACAAAATTTTACCAACCTATGAAAACACCAATAATGTTTAAGTATGTTACTCCATGGAATTTAAGGAGTTGAGAGTACTTGATGTTATTTAATAATTAGCAATTTAACTTTGCAAATTAATCAGATGTCTCTAACAAACATATTTGAGTAATCCCATACATGTCAACTCTAATTCACTCATCTTATTGTAAAAAAACAAGATATCAGACAAGTGTACCAATGGTATTTGCCATCTCTTTCCTGTTGAAGAAAAGTCCTAGAAAAATTGATGTTAGACATTTTATAAACATCAACATTTTATTAGTTTGACCACCTAGAGACTTGTGAGTTAATTTTAAAGACATTTTACTTTTATTAGCTTACCCAACTTAAATTGAACCTTTTTAAATCATGTGAATTAAAAGTATTTGGATCCATTTTTTTTTAATTTTAATTTTATGCACACTTATATTTAGTTGCACACAGATGGACAACACATAACACAAAAGCAAAGGCCTTGTAATGTTTATCTCCATTGCAATGTAACAGATGTTCAAAAATAACTCTATAGTTGGATAAAAAGAACTGACCAAAAATCATTAACCTAGGTATGTAGGACCAAAATTGTGAGCTCAAAAAATATAACATTTAAGAAAAACAAGAGTCCTAGAAGAAAAATGATAATGGCCATTTATAGTATGAGAGAATGAGAAAGAGAAGGGCAGAGAGAAGGGGTGAGAGGGAGAGATAGAGTGTTCTGTGTTGCAGTCCAGGAGAAATTTAAAATGGACACTTCTTTTTTTCTTCAATCTCAGGTTGGTCCCTCGCTGAGCCAGCTGCAGTCTACATTCCAATGTAGGCTTCGGCAAGGCTAGGTAGGGGAATTGCCTAGGGCTTTTAAACTTTTTTGTGGTTGAGAATACTTTTGAGGCGTGGGGCTGCTATATCATACTCCGTACTGTGACATACCACTGACGGTTGGGCTGGTTAGGATTACTTCCTTCACACTGGTCACCTCCCATGGGGGGCTAGAATATGTGCACAGGACCTCGTGGCAGGAGGACTGGGTGGGCTGGGCAGGAAAACGGAAGCAGAAACAGAATGGGGCAAAGGAGATGGAGAAGCAGTGGCCGGAGGGGCCTGTGCCACAGCGGACTGGTATCAGCGTGATTTGTTAGCTGAGTCAAAGTCAGGAGGAGGAGGAGGGATTAAGAGGGGGAGAAGAAGCCAAAAGGAGGCATTCGAGTTTGCAGGAAGAGCAAAGAAGCGCAAGAAAGAAAAGACTTGATGATAAGGACTCCCTTTCCATCTGCCCACCTGCTCACAGAAACTGTGTGCCATTATGTGGTCATTTTGGATTGATTACCTAGGCTGGGGGTCAGGTAAAGGGGTTTAAAATAGTCTAGTAGACACCCCAAGGGTGAATCTGCTGGAATGGAGGACCCAGATCCCATGGTGAAGACTGATACAGCCAAGTCAGTGTCCAGGGTGTCCCGAGGCCACAGACTAGTCGGCTGGAGATGAGAAGGCAGCACATTGATGCAGTCATCACACAAGCATCAGTGTGTGCCAGGCAAAAGCCAAGAGAGTTGAGGACCTGACATCGATTTCGAGAGTGAGAGCAAAGAGGAGCCTCAACCTTGAAAGAGAATCTCCACCATAAAGATCAGGGCCCCACCATTAGATAAGGTCAACTAAGGGGGCCAGCTGTAACTACAAAAGTCGTGGATGGGGGACCCCCTATTTCTCAACTACCTCGAGGGTACTGGATCATCAATGGTCGCGTCTCAGGTCAACAAGAGGAGTGTTTAAGCTGACCTAGGGGAAAACTCACCAATCTGAAGGCTGGTGGTGGATGTGGAGAGTGTCCAGGCGAATGGAAGGTGAGACCAGTATCTGGGGGTCTGGGGCAATGGATGGGATTCCACCCACCTAAGCAATGGTAGAAGAGCCCATCTGAGTCATGGCACCAATGTAATAACCCCAAAATCACTCCGGACGTGGGAAATCACATAAGAGAGTTTATTAGGCAAACAAGCAGAGTGTCTCCCTGCAGGGTAAGAGAGAAAATGAGAGGAAGAGAGAGAGCGTGCACAAGAGAGAGTGTGAAAAGCGAGGAGGAGAGAGAAAGAAAGTGAGTAGGAGAGAGAAAGCATGAGAAAAGATGATACGGGAGCTATCCTTAAGCAGTTGAATTCTGTGGGCTAACAGGGGACCAATAATGGAGAAGGATACTTGCAAACTGACTGATGAACCAATAGCTAGCTAGGATGTTCACAGACTGACAAGCTAGGTTGTAAGTTGGGAGGCGGAGAAATGACTGCAGTGTAAAGGGTGGGGGAGCAGCTTTATATTATATTATACACCCTGCTAGAGTACAATTGAAATATGTCTCTGCTTGCACCAGACCTACTGATCCCTCACACTTAGATCAAATTCCAATCCCACATTCAATATTTTATGATTTTCCCAAATCCTGAAAGGACCACTTATTATCAATATCATTAATTTATCAGAGTAATCATTTTTTAATTTATAACATTATAATGTTCCATTTTTCTCTTGTTCACTAAACAAAAATGTTCACCTTATGTTATAAATTGTTAAGTGTCTCTAGCTTGCCTCTCCTCTAGATAATACATTCCTAGACAGGGATAGCATCTCAAGATTTTTCTCTCAAATATTTACTGAGTGTCACAATGTATGAAAGTCTGATGCAGTGATATTATTGCTAATAAGACAAGTAACTTCCTACTCTCATTCTGGCTACTATCTAGAGAGGGCAACTCACCCTCTGAAATCACCCACACTCCCTTTTTCTTGAGTGTATATTTCACTTTCCAAGAAGGCTCTCCCTTCTTGCACTACAATCCACCTCTAGAAAGATGTCCTTGGATACCCTTATGGTGATAAAAACACTCAGACTCTGGATTCTGATTGATTTTAATTTAAATCTTAGGTCTACCATTTACTGCATAGGTGATTTTAACACAATGTTTAATTTATCTGAGCTTCAGTGCTCTCATTATTAGAATTATAATCCACATAGGCTAGGATTCTTGGGAAAATTAAATGAAATAATTACATAGCTATTAAAAATAAACACTAGTTATTGTTAAAGTACCTATTAAATTTTGGAATAAAGAGGTCATTGCTCTGAAAAAGGATGAATAATGAGAGAAGTCTGGTTCTCCCAAATCTTACAATACATATAATGACTAAAATGGTGTAGTACTAGCATATGAAAAGAAAAAAGAAATTAATGGAATAAACTAAAAAGTCTGGAAGACCCAAACAGAGTATTGACCTTAGATTTGGACAAGAAAGGCCACTGTCATGGTTAATTTGAATTGACAACTTGATGTAATAAGAGATACTAATGATTAAGCGACTTCTGGGTGTGTCAATGAGGGCGTGTCTAAGAATGATTGGAACGTGGGCCAGTGAACTGAAGTGGAGACCCTCCCTAAACCTGGGCAGCACCACCTAATAGGATGGTGCTTTGGACAGAATAATAGTTGGAAGAACAAGGAAGCAGATGCAGATGTAAGCTTGACTCTTCTTGAACCGGTTCTTGATCGCTCCTTTGATCGTCTGAGGATATTGGACTCTCACTTCTTCACTCTTCCAAAGCGGACTCTGCCAGTGATTCTCCAGATAGTTTCCAGAAACTGTGGTTTTAGTCTAGGGTAGCACTGTTGATCTTTCTTGTTCTGGGACTTCTGCCTCTTGGACCACATAGCTGCTGATTCTTCCAGCTTTCCAACTGCAGATGGCCATTGTGGACTATCCAGCTTCTGGTTGTGTAAACCAACCTAATAAATCCCCTTTTATAATCGTGCTTCCTGTTAATTCTGTTTCTCTAGAAAACCCTGACTAATACAGCCACACTATGGTTTTCCTCTGGTTGTACTACTTTCTGTAGGAGAAGGGGACATGCCCACCTGAAACTTATCACCTCCCTTCTTAAGTACTTTGATAACTATATGGTTTGATTATGATTTGTCACAGCCAAAATGCATGTTGAGGTGTGGTCCCCAAGGTAATGCTGTTGAGAAGTGATAGTGGGGCCGTTTAGACGTATTTGGGCTGTATAGGCTTTCCCCTCAGGGAAGAATTAGTGCTTTGTCATGGGAGTGAATTAGAGAGTGAGATCTTGCTCTCACAGGACAGGATTCATTCTTTAAAAAGTGAGACTGCCCAGTGTTTTCTGTTTCATCTGCACACACTCACTTGCCCCTCTGCCAGCTGCCATGAGTTGAAGCAGAATGAGGCTCTCACTGACAATAGTCAAGACCTTGGATTTCCCAGCCTCCAGAACTGTGAGCAAAAAGAACCTCTCTGCCTTATAAATTTCCCAGTCTCAGGTATCCTGTTGTAGCAACTGAAAGCAGACAAGAAAGTTACCAAGACCATTTTTGGCATTGCCTGACTAACTGGCCCCAAGATGACTTCAGAGACTGTGTTGTAGTTTAGATGTAAGGTATCATCCAAAAGCTCTTGTGTTAATTAGGAATGCTTGGAGATGTAATGATTGGATTATCAGAGCTACAATAATCAGTACATCTTAGTTTGAATGAACTGGGTGGTAACTGTAGGTAGGTAGGGTGTGGATGGAGGAGGTGGACCACTGAGGTTGCACTCTGGAAGGTTTATCTTCCCTGTGGTTCCTTCCTCCCTTCTCTCTCTCTTTTTCTCTATCTGTATCTCTATCTCTCTATCTCTGCTTCCTGGCCTCTGTGAGGTAAGTGGTGTTCCTCTGTCACCTCTTTCTGTCATGATGTTCTGCCTCACCTTGGGCCCAGAGCAGTGGAGTTGACCAACCATGCACTAAAACTCTGAAACCATGAGCCAAAATAAACCTTCTTCTCTTCTAAGTTGTTCTTGTGGGCTATTTTAGTCATAGCAACAAAAAGCTGACTAACACAGACTGTATAAAACATGCCCCTTCACCCATCATCCCAAGTAGACCATGACACCTTTATTGCATCCTTCAATAAGCCTTTGTGAGAGGTTGTCACTCTTTCCTCTTTGACACATTTTCTTCACTTGTCTCCTGGCTCACCATTCTCTTTTTTTCCACCCAACTCACTCAGCTGCTTGGTCTCCTCTGCTTCTTCTTCTCATACCCCCAATATCTGAATACTCAAGTACCTCAGTCTCGTTCTTCATTCTTCTTCTGTTTCCATAGTCCCTTACTAAATTGTCTCATTCCATTACATGGCTTTAAATGCCACATATTGACAACACTCATATTTTTATTTCTAGCCCTGACCTTTTCTCAGGAAAGGATGGATTTCTGAAATCCATCCTTGTAAACATAACTGGCTACTTGACCTCTCCACTTAAATGTCTAATAGGCATTTCAAACTCATGTCCAAACATATATAAAACTAAACATTGAATTATCTGCCACCCCAAACAACTTTTCTTACAGTCTTCCCCATGTTGGTAAATAATAACTCTATCCTTCTAGTTGTTCAAGCCTAAAAACTCAGAGTCATTTTTATCCCTCTCTTTATTTTGTTTAACATACAATCCATTAGTGATTCCTGTAGGCTCTACTTGTGAAGTATGCCTGGAATTTGATCACTTCTCTCCCCTGTATCACTAGTGCTCAAATACTACTTGCCAACCTCTATCATCTGGGTTATTTATCTGGACCAGGGGTCAGTAAACTTCATCTTTGAAGGGCCAAAGAGTAAATGCTTTAGACTTTGAAGGTCCTATAGCTTCTGTTGCAACCACTCAGTTTGCTTTTGGTGGTGGAAAGCAGCCATAGACAATACTGAACTGAATAGTTGTGGCTGTGTTCCAATAAAATTTGATTTACAAAAAGAGGTGTTGAGCCAGATTTGATCTGCAGACCATATTTTACTGACTTTGAAGGGAAGGATGAGTAAGTTATATACATATGTATATATCTTAGTGAGTTATAAATATAACTTAGTGAGCAGAAAATGGAGATCACTCACAGTTGTTTTTTTCTGGGTTAAGTAGTACAGGATCAGCTGTTCAGCATGAATGTTAGTTGGACATGGTTATGAATATGGTGACCTCATCTTCTTGATATTCCTCTACCAGTCCATCCTGCAAAGACATTTAGTCTGTGCTCCAGACACTTGAATTCTTTTCCTCTTTATTTTTTTTCTAGACTTTTGAAAATGCTCTTTTCTCCACCTGGAAAACTCTTTCTTCTACATCTTGCTTGACTTATGACTATTGCTTACTTGTCTATGCAAATTCAGCTTAGATAGCACTGATTCCAAAAGGACTTCTGTGACTAGCTTCTTTCTTGGCTCGAACTTACAAACTCTTTGAACTCCTGGTTAGCACCTGATATAGGTTCTTAATCACTACTCATCCTGAAATCTCATGATCTATTAGTCTACAGAGGGTAAAATCAACAAAACCTTCTCCTATGCAAGGAGATTGTTTTCTTGCAGGAGAAGTAGGTGGTATACAATTGAGTGACTTGGAGAAGAGCCTGTGTAAACCCAGAAGTTATATCAGGAGAAGAAAGTGAGTTCACAGGAATGGTTCCATGTAAAGAGCTAAGAAATTCAGAGAGGACTATCATAGGGATCCAAGAGGAAAGAAAATACACTCTCACACTGAGATAAAATAATTTAGAGAGTTTATTTGCAAGGAAGAGATTGGGTTTTAGGGAAACTCAACTACAGTGCAGGAACCCCAAGTCTAATAGCAACACAATCTTTCATTTTTGACCTAAAGGGATGAGAGAAGAGAGTAAGAACTAGAACCTAGAAGAAGAGAGATGCATGCAGACTCAAGATGAAGAGTGACATACCATTAATTAAGGAAACAGTCATCCCAAGGCAAACTCCTAGAGCCAGGGAAACAAAACTGTGACCTAAATTTCCCCTCCTTCTTCTCATCTGGGGACTCATGTGCCAAACCCAACAGAAACCCAGAAAGCATAAAACCAATGAGATAGTCCAGACAGATTATCTGGAGAGACAAATGGAAGATATCCCAAACGGAACTATGCTGGGAAGATCAAATCTACCTTTCTGATTGTCTCATAGGTTGGCTGATAGGCAGAGGGGGAAAAAAGAGGATAATGAAAACCTGGATGACAAATAAATAATGATCAAACCAAGACAAATGATAGAACTGCTACATGGCATTGAAAACTGAGTTTAAATGAGATGCTTTAAATGACAGAGAAAGAGGTCGGGGTCCTGCCGAAAGTTCAATTCTTCAAGCAAGAAGAAGTCACCTGGAAAGTACTCCAAGGCAGAATTTAGGAACACCATTAAAGGAGCTAGGTATGTGTAGGGTGAGGGCATAAGCACTGGGTGATGTAATAGTTATGTCTTCGAAGATTGTTAAAGGCTTCTAGGTAAAAAAAAGGGATTAGGTCTATTTTTGCATGACCACAAGAGAGAGAAGTAGGTTGAGTGAGTGTTTAGGGAAGGAATGCAATAGATTCAGAGATGACTAATCACTGTAGCAGGAAAGGCTGTCCTGACAAACAGTGAATGCCCTGGTACTTGTATGTGGTCATGGACTGGGGACGGGGCAAGGGGTGAGAGAATGATCAGACAGAGATGATTTCAAGCATCAGAAGAACAGTCAGCCTATGTAATAGTTGAGTCCACTCTAGTTTGGGGAATCTAATTCTTACCTTAATAAAAATAACCATGAGAGTCATCGCAACTCAGTAGAGAAAATTAAATCTGGCTTATGATTAGTTAAATCCAATGAAAATACAAAAATTTTGTCATTGCTTTAACATTCACTTTTTTTCCTGTCCTCTTTCATTTTCAGAAATGAATTCACATGAAGCAAATCTATAAAGGAGAGCAGTAGAGGTGAAAACGCCATGGAAAAGGCAAGCAGTTTGACTAGTAAACTCGTCAAGTTGAGACAAGTGTGAAAACTCATTACAACCTGAATTTCTCACACATATCAGTTTCTCCTTTCTTTTAAACTTCTTAATAGAAAAAGTTGAGTTCATATTATTGGCACCTCCACTATTTGCCCTCACTTCCATCAAAAAATAAATAAATTAGAGACACCTCCTTTTCCACATTTATTTTAATCTAAAATGTTGTGATCTCTCAGGATTTATTTTATGGTTTCTCAAAAGACCAAACCTTAGAAATCACATTCTTAAACTCATGGGGAATATGTGTATTTCTACTTTATTTGGGCAGGTAAATTGAAAGGGAATGGGATTTGATTTAACACCTGTTAAATTCTGTAGACTGTATAAAAGGTGTTGCAGAAAAAATAAATACTGCAATGAAGTTCAGCTTCATTTTATATTTGAAGATAATGTTTCTAACCATCATATTACTTGTACATTAATGTAACTGTAAAAGTACTGAATTTTGTAATTTCATCAGTTTTTACCAGTTGTATATTTTTCTTTTTCTAGTACTACAGTTTGCTAACTTCTTCAGGCAGAGAAAATCCTTTTTAAAATCACAAAAGTTCTAACAAATCACAAGTAAATTAACAGTGTTGTGCTGAGCCGCTCCTTTGTGCCTGGGTCTTTATGTGCATTTTTGCCCTACATACTGGGGATTGAACGTGGCCTCACACATGCTAAGAAAGCAATCTGCCATTGAGCTGTATTCCTATCCCTTTTATTTTTGAGACAGGATCTGGCTAAGTTGCCGAGACTGGTCTTGGACTTGCCTCAGCCTCCAGAGTAGTGGGGGTTAGAGGCCTGCACCTCTGCACCTTCCCCAGACTTAACTTCACATGATTGAGAAATGATCTTCCATCTCTCTGAAGTCAACTGCCTTCGCTTCTTGCCGGGGGCCAGTCCTAGCAGCGGTCGGGGGTCCTAGGTGGATGGGAGGTGTCAGTGTGGTGGAGAAACAGCACACAGAGTGTTCTGAGGCTGAATCTGAATCTTTATTGTTCACAGAATCTTTTTGTATGTTTTTTCTTTGGTATTGATTACATCATTTCATGGTTAATACAAGGAAATTTTAAGTAAAAAAACTTTAAGAATATAATTAATTATCTTATTCAAGAAACATGTTCTTACTGTACGATAGCTTAAATTAAAAAAAAAAAAAATTAAAAAAAAAAAAAAACTGGTTCCCAGCAAGGTAGAGGGCCCCGTGCTCCATTTAGTTTTAATTCCCCTGAAAGAATACGTCGTTAAGTCTCTAGAAATTACCCTTTCCAAGAACTCTAATGTTAGTTATTAACAGCGGAAAGTTTTTTTTATTACTAACACAGAACAGAGGAATCAGCTTATAGTTAATATTTATTCTATTTCATGTACTCAATGGCAGGCTAAACTCTATTTTGATCTTTAAAGAACAAGACATAGGAAGAATACAAATTGTACTTATGATTAACCTATTTATTTTTTATTAAGTGGGAAAAATAACCTTAAACTTAATCATAAACACTAAGAAAGCAATGAAGACCAAACACCACATCAAAGTTCAGAGGAATACATTCTCATATACCTATATATAACTTTTAGAGAATTTGTATACTAAAGAAATCACAGGTTCCTTACAAATTTGAGCAAATCATAATTGTTTATTTATGATTTCATCCAGGTACTAATATTAAACTTTATTTTATGTTATTTTGTGTCTCAGCACCATAAAATCTCTCCAGTATTCTCCATAATCTGAATCTAAGGATATATTGATTTTTAGTATTAAAAGCAACTGCACTTGGAGACATGCCACACCTGTGGCCCCCAAGAGGGAGGATGATCTTTCAATAGAACCATGTCAAGTGTTGAAGTGGTAGAAAATAGATGTGGCAGCTTCTGTTGCACATAATCCATTGTGCTTAGTGTCTTTTCATGGAATTAAATTTGATTCTTCCTCCCTGACACTCTCACGCCTCTTTTCTAATCTTCATCCTTTAAAACTGTTACCAAGTACACGAGAATTACAAACCACCACGCATGTTGAGCCAAACTAAAAGGTAATAAAGAGTTCTTTAATGAGCATGCCAGGCAAATGGTGGCTGGGAGCAGGCTAATGCCTCAAAGAACTCCCAGCACCTAATTTTGGCAGTACAGATTTATAAAGGCAAAACCCACAAGAACAATTGAGACACATGTAGGTCAGAAAGAACCTGTTGAGACAGATATCTTGATTACATGAGAGAATTGACTTGATTATACATTTCAGAGTCATTTTGTTATACATAAGGGCCATAGTCAGGGATGTGGGAAGGTTCTACTGTACTGTCCACACAGATAGAGCTCCGGGAGGCTGAAAGGAAAACATTGTAAGCAAGCATACAATGGAGTCAGGTCAGAATAAAATGGTGTTACTTTGATTCTTTTCCATTTCAAAAACCTAAAATAAGTTCTGACGTCTATAAAGCCTTCCCTGTTCACCATTTTCTCTATGACTGATTTCAAATTTGTTACTAGATAATTATAATTGCCTCTTTCTAAAGAGACATTTTACTAAGGGTAAATTTCAAACACATTCAAACATAAAATAATTTCGATGAATTTTTTTAAAAACGAAAGATATTTCCCTGAGTCTCAAAGGTTGATTTGGCTTCCCAGGCTGGGTTCCCACCCTCAGTCTTCCATGATGATTTGTCTGGGTTTCAGATGAAGAGGGGGCTCTTCCAGATATTTATAAATAGCGTTTTAAACTATTTTAGAAGTGTGTGTGAGAGTGTGTGTACGAGTAGATATATTAGTAGATAGTACCCATTTTTAGTGGTACAAAATTATTAGATTAAGTGAGACATTATGAAAGTTGGCCTAGTAATCCTAGTTGGCTGGTGAGCCAATAGGTAGGAAGCACAAGAGTAGGTATGTTGGCACATGTTTGTGAGTAAATAGAGGTAGCATGATACTGTCAAGAGATTATAGGAATTAGAGTCAAAATAAGTGTTTTCAAATTCTAATTTAAACACTTTACTTTCCTGAGCCTTCATCTCTTCACTGAAGTTATTTCCCTGCAGTTTTCCTCAATACTGTGCTAAACTTATGTTTTTAAATGGAAAATGAGCCTGTAGAATTATTTCAGAGAAAATTTTCAGGAAATATTATAACTAACCATTAGTAGAGAACCGTTACTTTTAAAAATGTGTTTATTTCATTAGGTCAAAGTTTCTCAAACTTTTGTGTGCAAAAGAACACTTTAACATGCAGAATCCTGGACTCCAAATCTAAAGAGACTGACTTAGTGAACCCACTAGCAAGTACGCCCAGACATCTAGCATTAATGCTCCATATTCCAAAACTTTGTTAGCTCTCTTAAATCAGAAATTTTTCTAATGGACTAAGCTTTTGGTTAAATAATTTTGAGTTTTATTTTGCATAAACTGTATTTATAACTGTAAACTATAGTTTAATGCTCTCTTAAAATAGTACCCTCTTAACATGAAATATCATGGGGCAGTACTCAGACATGGCTTGGAGTCATACCAAACAAATGGTAACACATTCTACTACATATTCTACAATTTAAAAAAAAAAAATTTCGAATTGGATAATGGTGATGGTTGCACAAACTTGTGACTATACTGGAAATCACTGAATTGTGCCCTTTAAAATGGTGAATTTGATGCCATGTGAATTGTACTTTAAAAAAAATACTTGGTACTTTTCATTTCATGTATGGGTACAGGTATTTTTGAGAATAAAACCCCAGAAGTAGGATTGATAGTTCAATGAACATGTATGCACTTCTATTTCTCTTCTTTTTCTGTTGTTCTGGGGATTGAACCCAGAGGCACTCCATCACTGATTCATCCCCAGCATCCCACCTATTTCTTTGAGATAAGGTTTTGCTAAGTTGCTCAGGCTGGCCTTGAACTTGCTATCTTGTCTGAAACTCCTGAGTTGCTGGGATTACAGGCATGCACCACCATGCCTGGTTCATATGCACTTTTTTTTTTTTTAAATATGGAATGCTTTATGAATTTGCATGTCATCCTTGCGCAGGGGCCATGCTAATCTTCTCTGTATCATTCCAATTTTAGTATATGTGCTGCCGAAGCAAGCACTCATATGCACTTTTAATTTGTGATTTTGCTGAATTTCGCTCAGATTTTGTGCCAATTTATACTCCCAATAACACGAATGACAGGAGTTGTTACTCTTACCCCACACCCTTGCTAATATACAGTGTGTGTTGTCAAACTTTTAGAATTTTGTCAAACCGATAAATAAAAAAATAAATGGTATCTTGGCGTAGTTTTAATTTGCTGCTCTCTCATGAGTAAAATATTGAGTTTGGTTTGTTATGCTTTTTTTTTTTTTTTCCTAATTCCTACAAAATTTAATCCACTGGTAATGCTTGCCTGTACTGCCATGTTTTGTTACATAGGAATCTGTAATTCTTGTGGCAGGAAGAAGTTGCTCTGTTTCCAGCCCTCTCAATCAACCCCAATTTCAGTTCTACACTACAGCTCAGTATATAATTATTCAAATTAGCAATGAGTCTTTTTGGCAACAAATTAAACCTCTGCAGAAAATGAACCAAGTGCCATAAAAAGAAAATAGAAGTTGAATTTTTAGCCTTTGAATCTGAGCTTTTGAAAACCAAACAAAAGGCTAGAGCTTCTCCAAATTACTGATTACACAATAATCTCTGAATCCTGATGTCTGATTTTACCCCCCAGGGTTAAGTTAATGTAGCTCTTTTCTTGTAGCAAGAAAAAGAGACCCTATAAATACTATTCATTCTTTAAATACATTTATTTGCATAGCTTTTTCTATCATTGAAGATTAATCTTCCATCTATATAATAACTTGAATCACAAACATGCCCATTTTCTGGGTGGAAAATCAGATTGTGATAAGAACTCCCAAGTTGAGATCAGTTGCAGGGCTGTCTTCCAATAACATATGGCTCATCCAATTTTCAGTAGCAATACTTTAGACTCTAAAATTTCAAAACAAACATTTTGAATCTAATCTCTTGAGTACCACCAACTAAATTTATTTTTCAATGGAGATGTAACTTAATAGTTCCATTGTGTTTTGTACCCAGCATCCTCCTAATGACATTTTCCCTACCCAGGGCTGAGGTCTTAAGTCTCTGAGTCTTAGAGAGGTCGTTTCAAGATAGTGAAAACAACAGAGCTGGAATAATAGTGAAAGCTATATTTCTGGAGCACTTACTATGTGACAGGCTCTGTTCTAACAACTTTAAGAACGTTAACTCGTTTAATTTGCACAGCAGCTTACGAGGTATGGATTATAATTATTCCCCTGTATATAGAAGAAGAAAACAAAGCATAGGAGGTTAAACACCTTGTCCAAGGTCACCCAGCTGATTAACAAAGTTAGGATTCCAACCTAGAATTTCTGATTCCATTGACGGTACTCCTAACCACTACTCTATGTTGAACATCCGGGACAATCTGACCCAATATTCATTAAATATTTATTTATTTGTTTATTTATTGCAGCACTGCAGATCAAACCAGGGCCTTACACATGCTATGCAAGCACTCTACCACTGTTTTCAAGTAGAAGTAATACTCATGTGAACATAGAATTTGAATCCAGTCTTCCCATTGCCAGAATACTACTTAGCAGAAAGCAAGTCACTGCCTAAATTTATAGTTGTCCCTTAAACTTCAACAACCTAACTCATCTCAACTACATCATTTCTTAAAATTTCATCTTTCCAAATCATGAAGTTTTCACAATAAGTAGAAATGTTCTACATCTTTTCCTATCTTAATGTTGCAAATCCTACATCTGTTTCTTCCCTTAATAGTATAGGACATAAACTTACCCCATTATGGCGACAACAGCTCTCAGAAAGATCTGGAGAAGCAGAGAACATAGCAGCCAGTTAAGATCCTTCTCAGGTAGTTTACTGGAGGTTTAGGGGTTAGGAAACCATTACTTGTCAAAGTGTATAAGAGATTTCTAGATGTAAATCATTTGTGACTTTATCTCAGGGTTATTGGAAACGAATAATGAGACCGGCACAACCATGTCCCCAGGAGGAAAACTGCAGGACAATAATTACCAAGATCACAATGAAAGCTAAGTGGTAATTAACTCCATTGGTTAGATAATTAACTGAAACAAAAATACTTTTAGAAAATAAAATTTCAGATATTTAATATTAAACAATTGCAGAATAGCTTTGAGAACTTAAAAGTACAGTTTAGAGGATAGCTCCCTATATAATGGAATGGTGGAAACTGCAATAAATGATATAAAAAAGCATGTTAAAAACTGTGCATTTCATAAGGACATACTTTCTGTTAAGTATGCTAGCAGGTGGTCATGTTTAATGTCATATTTGAATCTTCATTAAAGTGTTGTTCCTTTTCAGTTTGTTTGTCTGAGTATTATAGAACATTAGGTTTGAGTCAGCACCGAATATTTTTGCCCACCCTCCAAATTTTTGATCATAACCCCAATAGAAGGGGGCAGTGACTTATATTCGAGTCATTTTGTACCTTCCTAATCACACTTTTTCCCAATGAAAGTCTACGTTCATCCATCTATCCATTCATCCACTTGCTCATTCTCCTGATACTCACCTATTTTTTGCCAGGCACAAACCTAGAAGCTAGGGTTATAAAAACAAACAGCACAAGATCTCTCTGTCTTCAAGTAGTTTCCAGTCTAGTTGGAGGAGGTATTTGTAAACAAATAAGTGCCATCAGTTGTTACAGCTTTGATGTTAGTAGTACCGGGGCTTTGGTGGGCACAATGGAGGAGTGTGAAAGGGGGAGAGGGGAGGAAGGTCTACAGAAGAGGAAATGCCAGAGATTTGTCCTCTTTTCATCCCTTTTTCATTCTGTTCCCTCTTTCTACAATATCTTACTCTTACTTCTTCATTGGGCTAACCTTTACTCAATACTTTTAAAAATTGTGTGTATAGTGTCTTTAATGGTTATACATGAAAGCATTTCAATTTTTTAAAATACTGAAATACAAAATGTGTAAGTAGTGAAAGTCTTTCTTTACCCTGATCCCATTACTTTTCTACTTAGAGGTAATGTTTTTAACACTTTGTATGTATGTTTCCAGAACATTTTTTGTCCATTAATACATATATACAGATATATATATATAAATATGTATATATGCATACATGCATGTATGTGTACATATATATGTGCATATGTAAATATATAATTATACATAAGTAATAAAATAAATATTGTTTTTCAATTTGTTTTTTTGCTTATGAAAATAAGTCATAAGTGAAATCATGTGCTTCAGTGTATTATTTTAATATAAAAATTCCAAATCTGGGATTACCATATTTTAACCAATCTTCTATGGATAGAAATCTAGACTTTTCCCCCAAATTTTCATGGTTATAAATACTGAAACAAATACAAATTTGGTAGAATAATGCCTGTTTCCCCACACCTTTAGCAGGTGAGAATATTGTAAATCAATTAACATTTTGATTGTCAGTTAGTGGAAAACTCACTACATTATTTTCTTCTTTCCTGATTTTTGGTGAGCTTAAGCATCTTTCATATATTCCTTTGAAACTAATCTTAAAAGATGAATCTATGGTTGGCAGAAGGAAAAGTATGAGTAAAGTCATAGATGTATTATTTGCACAGTACCACAGAATTTTAGGAGGACTGAAATTGCTTAGTGCAGAGGTCGAGAGGGTGATTTCAAGGAAAACAAGGCTTAGAGAACTAGACAGGTTTCACATGACAAAGGACCTACTGTGCCAGTCCTTTAGACTTTCCCCTATAGATAAAGGGGAGTTATTCAAGTATTTTAAAGCAAGGCTGCAAAAAACTTCTGAAAAAATTAATCTTGCATCTTTGGGAAAAGACAGCAGAAACTGGAAAAAGGAGTAAATGGGAGAATTGCAGTGGTTCCCTAATGGATGGCAGCAGTATTGGCTCTGGAGGTGAGGGAGGGATACTTGTAAGAGAGGAATTAGGAAGAAAGAAGCCAAGCTGCCTCCTGGGGGTTGTCTGGGACCATGGGGAAGTGGGAAGCCAATGTGAGAGGCAGTTTCCCTCCAGAATATTGGGGTGAATCATTTCCCAGGAACCTTCTGCTCTAGCAAATGATGGTACAGAGTGTGGGGGGTTTTCCATGTCCTGCGTGGATGAGGGGAAAGAGTTTCTGTCAGATGATGGTGGTGCTGGTGATCAATTGAATACTAATAAACTTATCTGATTAATAAACACAAGAACCAATAATCTTTTCAGATGGAAGGGGGTGTGATGAGTGGGGCCATTACCAGATCTGGCCTCCAACAAGATGGAGGAGCCCACCTTCACCTTTATTTATAGTACCACAGGTAAAGGGGCCTTCACCAGGAGGGGCTTCTTCTGTGAGGCACAGGATAGGGTGGAGTTAGGGAAGCCATTTGCTTAGAGAATTAGCATTTCTTCAGGGGTGAGCCACCTCTGTACAGGGTCACCTACTCCCAGCTATCTGAAACAGTCTCTCATGACTGCCACCAGTTTCTGGGAGTCAGACCTCAGTATCCCATGGCTCAGCCAAGCCTGATTCTGCTAAACTTAGATGGTTTCCCACAATAGTTTCTATTTAAACTAGTTACGTGTAATTTTCAGTGAGGTTTCTACACAGAGGGGTATTTAAAAGAAAATCAAGGGAGATTGCACATTTACTTGAGAGAGAAGATGCTAGTAGAAATAACCTACTACTGAATGAATCTGCAAGGAAAAAATAGTGAAAAAGAGAAGAATTTTTTAAACGAACAAAAGAAAGAAAAAGTAAATGAAGTTTGGATGAGGATATAAAGAAAACCAAGATTTTCCCCATGTATCACTTTATTTACTTCTATGTCTTTTACATACTTTTTTTTCCACTTTTGTTTTCAGTATTGGGGGTTTTCAGAGCCTCTCACATGCTAGGCAAGTACTCTACCACTGAGCTACATCTACAGCCTTTTCTTCATGCTTCATTTTGAGATAGGGTCTCACTAAGTTGCCCAGGCTGACCTTGAACTTGGGATCCTCCTGCCTCAGCTTTCTGAGTCTCTGGGATTATATGCATGTACCACCATGCCAAGCTTACATTATATTTTGAAAATAATTTATTAAACATATAGAATTCTAAGTCATGGAGGACTATATTCTGAACCACATGTGTGATAACAATCTCAAAAGTGACTGTTACTGATAACACCCTGTTCTCGAGAACCTGTTTTACTGTGTAGCACTCTCCTCACCTTCAGATGTTACTTAATCTAGAAAGAAATCATTATCCCTACTTTATGGAAGAGTCCTGAAGCACAAGAAATTTACTTGTACACGTTACCAGTTATTGGATTCTGTTCTCTCACTTATCTACTTATCCTTTATTTGATTATGGGGGTGATTTTCATGGGAGTTTTGAAATCCCCTAACATTCCGGTTCCATTTCACCTAGACACAGTGATTATTGTTTTTGTTTCTTTAAATTTTTCTATGTTAAACTTTAGACAAATAACCTAATATTTTGATCCATGGTACTTTTTAAATGTTTGTGATGTAAAAAACATCTTGGTTGGTAGGCTCAGTGTGAAACCTATTACTTTATTATCATCTTCATAAAACTGCATGGAATAAACAAATATTAACATAGAAGGAGGGCATGATAGCAATACGGGGTGTCAACATGGGGTCATGCTATTTATATAAGCATTAACATTAAACTTATTTACATTGAATAAAAGAAAGGGAAATTGCAGAGGAACAAAAGAATTTTTAAAATTCAAGTAAATATTTCTCAACCATGAAATGTACTATTTCCTAAAGAATTATAAATAAGCTAAAAATGTTAAAGGGCTGGATTCACTGTGGTTGAAAGAAAAAAAAAAACTACACATTCCAAATTCTATTTATCATCAGTGACTGTCTGCTTTGAAAGATGAGAACATTAGTACCCTCACATGTCTGCCCATCTCTTCATCCTCTTCTGCCCAGTTCAAAACGTTCACCTTTTATTTTATAATCATAATCATCATAATTTTTGGCAAGCACAGATAATGCATTGAACAATCCTCTCTGCCTATGCCTTTGACATCCTCAGTATTTTTTACATGGAAGCAGTTGCTCCTAAAAGGTCCCTTCTCTCCCACCATCAACTCTGACCATAAGCTGCCACTACAGCCCAGTGTCAGTCTCTTGACTTCCTTCTCAATTCCCCATCTTTCTCCTAAGGCCCATCAGAAAGGTAAGTGGAAAAAATACCTCAAGGCAACAACTCCAGGATTTTACTGAGCTCATGGGGTCAGGGAAGGACACTGCAAGCACTCATATACTAACAACTTTGAGCTTGTGTGACTTTTTATAACCCTAGAATTTTCTGGAATGATAGATACGGACAGTAGAACTTGGATGATGCCACTGGCTTCTAAGACCTTACTGAAGAAGTGGGGGCAGAAGGACCTGGGATAATAGGGTCAAAGGCAGGGAGCGAAGGGAAAGCATTCTGTCCAGTGCTGGGGCACACAGCAGAGGGGCCAGACCCACCTCAGGGCAGAGCAGCCATCTGCTCATCTCCCTACGTCCTGTGTGTGTAAACAGAAAGCTCAGTTTTTAGGGCTAAACATCTGGCTTGACAGCAGGGAGCATTCAGTTAATGGTAGTTCAGTGGAATTGCTCTGTTTGCAGCTGTTTCTTTTTGATAAAATAATTGTCGTTTCAAATGGAAAATTATTATGTAGGATCAGAATCGAATGAAAATGTGGTGTCTTAGCACGACTTGATTTAGTGGCATATAAATACGGTTTGAGAAAGGAAAGTGTAACATTAAAAAGTAGACTCATTGTAAATGGTAGATAAGCACTTTTCCAAAGAACCAAAGGGAACAATGCCAGGGAGATGTGACATAAGACTGAATAAGAATGCGTCATATATCAAATCCATGCCTGTACATATTTTCTAACTATTTCATTGAAAACACACACACACACACACACACACACACACACACACACACACACACAGAGCGAGGACATATTTAGCAATCTGTTTTGCTCAAACTAAAAGCTCAGTTGCTACTCATAGGCACAAGAAAACTGGTAGGGACAACTAGATGTATGAGTTTTAAATATTTTAAAGCCCTTGGGTCACTTAAGCTGTAATTTGCCTGCAGTAACTATTAGTTGGAGAAAGAAATGAATAAATGAGTGATCCATCTATTTCTTTGGCCTATATCTGCAAAGAGCAGTTGAAAGCAGCCTGATTAGGTACTAGGGTGACAGGGGGACCTTGGGGACCTGAAGAGAATAACCACTGAGTGTAAAAGCAGAGTGTGGGAGAGGGGTTTCAATATGTGCTCCATGCCCTGATGCCTGGTGTTCTCATTTCATGATAACCTGGCCATGGTAAAGACCCTGATAGGCTGTACATTGAAATTTCTTACATTCTATAGTATGAGTGGTGAGGGAGTCAAAAAGTATGGTAGTAAGAATTTCAGAAGGAGGAAGGCCCAGACATGGAAGCTGGGCGACTAAACTTTCTGAGTTGCAAAATTCCAGGGCAGTGTAACCCGTATCCAGGCATGGACGCGGCTCTGCTGGCATGATCACCCTAGTGCTCCTTTGTCATGCCTCATCGACTGGAAGACTTCTTCACCTCGTGCCTCCACCTTGGCACATCCCAAAGAAGATCAGATGTAAGAGAAATAAGCTCACTAGTCTTTTCTGTTAAATTAGAAATTGTGTTATAGGCTATTCATTTCCTGAGTACCATTTCCTTATGATGACTGGTTTGCCCCCACCTCTTCACCAATTGTGTTCTTGGTAAAAGGCACTCCACCCAGGGGAACTTTCCTACCAGAGAACAAAGGGAAGCTGGGATAACTAGAGGTATGCTTCTTTAAGTGACCCAAATAGAAGACAGGACCATTGACCCCTACCAATAAGGGGCAGCTGTTCCTTTCCCTCCTTAGTTGGTGCCAAAGATTCTGTGGTCAGCTTCCACCAATGGGCAAGGGCCAAGAACCCTTGTGTCGGACATAAAAGTTGAGCATATTGCCTGCTTAGCACACCTGATTTGGTTTTAACTGCTGTGTGCCTTTCTGTGTGTACAAGTAAAATTCTTGCCCTGTGGATAGAGCTGGTTAGTCTCCGAGCACTTATTCTTGTTGGAGTGTCCAGGACCCCTATTATTTCCAACAGAAGTCTGCTCACTGGAATATACCCTTGTTTATGATGTTCTCACTCCATTTTTAATTTTTTCATGAAAGTTATGATAAAATAACCATAGTTATTCTATTCCTAATCCCAACTTCTCAGACTTTGCCCTGAGACACCCAAAGTCCCTTTCATATTTTTATCCTACGACCAGAGTAAATTAAAAATACTCTTCCTCTCATTTCATTTGTTAATTCCTCTTAGCCTTTTTCTGGTCATATTGTTTTGGGCTTCCTGAAATTGCCTCTTTCTCCTCAGTGCCAATTAATGGAATCCAAGGGTTTGACTTTTAAAAACTGGTGGCACTTCTAAATGCTTCCTCTCCCTGCATTTTCTTCACTAGAAAAGCAGAACCATCTGTGCATCATAAAATTGTCTTTATAAAAGATTTTTCAAAGAACCTTCTTTTTCTTAAAGAGCCAGATAAAACATTTTAGTCTTGTAGGTTGTGTGGATTCTGTTGTGACTACTCAACTCTGCGGTTGAAGGGGAGAAGTAGATATAGATAACGTGTTAGTAAATGAGGGTAGCTGTGTTCGAGTAAGTCTTTATTTATAAAAACAGAAGGCCAGTCTGGGCAGTAGGTTGCTGATCCCCAGTAACTGCAATTTCCATTAGACATCTGGATACCTGAGATTGTTGCTATAGCTTGAGAAAGCCACCCTTAACAAGTTGTAAACTGTCTGTCTTACTTAATAATGTGTAACCTTGGAATAAATATGGAAATCAACATCCTTGCTTTCTGGAAAACATAAATATTTGTAAATTTTCTTTGTAGAACAGAACAGGATCATTGACCTCCTGTCTTGTTCTTTATGTATGAAAGTTAAAAGATTGTGTAATGGGTCGAGTTCTCTAGAAGCAGAGGGTGAGGCAAAGTTTCAGGAATGAGAAATTTTATGGAGATCAATACTTGTGAAAAAATAAAAGGAAGGAAGCAGACTGGATAGAGGGAGAAGCGGAATTGCTGTGCAGGACCAAAAATTATCTGACATGACACAGAACTCTGGGAGAATGAAGCTAAAGTGCTCAAGACCACTCCCCTGCCTCACACAGCCACCAGATACGTGCTGCCCAGGGAGAGGGGAGGCTTTGAACAAAGTGGCTTCCTGGGGAAAGCTCATAGCTAGAGACTATCTACCCAGAACTGGGCATCAAGTTCTTTCTCAATGAGGTAGGAAGGTAGTGATTCTTCACATCTCCTACGGACTGCTAGATTTCTTAAGAAGACAAGAAGTCTGAAAGTGAAGATTATAAAAATTAACATGATGAAGTAACTAGGCAAAGAACTGTCATGGAGTCATTGAAAAAGTTAATTTTATCCTTTTTTTGTGTTTTTTTTTTTAATATATGAAAATCTCTCTTCTCTCTCTCTCTGTCTCTCTCTTTTTCTCTCTCTCTCTCTCTCTCTCTGTGTGTGTTAATGAAGGGAAGAAAAGACTGGGATGCACAGACATCATGATGGAGAAATACCTGGGCATCTTGTTTCCTTACCCACCTTCCCTAACTAATTTTCAGTCATCTGTGTTCTGCCTTCTTCCATAATCTCTTACCTTCTCAATTCCTTAATAACTTCTTAAGGTGTATACTTTCATCTATAAAGCAGTACCCATAGCTTGTAATCAAAGTATTCTATAAACTACATTCAATGCTTCCTTGTTTTTGGTCGCTATGTATACAAATCTTTTTTTCTTCTTCATTTTTTAAAAACAACTTTATTGAGATATGACTGACATAAAAAGCTGAACATATTACATCATAATGAGTTTTGGGATGAGTATTCACCTTGAAACCTTTACCAGAGAGCTCATTCCTCCACCAACAAGGACCAGATAGTGGTCCCTGGGGTGGGCGGCTGGTGCTTTCCCACCTGGGAGTTTACCCTCCTTTGTTGTGGTCTCAATCCAGGCAATGGTTGGGAGGCACTGCTTGTTTTCCTGTAAAGACACTTAAAAAGATCTCTGAGTCCACAAAGTATGGAAGGGAAGGAAAGCTACTAAAGTCATAATAGCTGGTATAGAGTTTGGAATCCAGGAAAAATTAATTAATTACAAGGATCATTAATCCCCTGAGCAAGATGCCACCAGCATAGATAATAGAATTTCAATTACTGGAATGTTTCTTGTCTATTGAAGTGTTTCTGTTTCTGCAAGGCAGCCTTTAACTGCCACGGCCTCTAGGATGTCCTCCCAACCACCCCTTTGTACCCAGTTCTCTTCATTCTTTCTATTCTAGAAACATTAATTGTTCTGTCTCAGAGTGTGTGTGTGTGTGTGTGTGTGTGTGTGTGACTGTGTATGTGTGTGTAACAGAGAAAGGGAAACTAACCAGATCACAGAATCCTTGAGGGTAGGAAGCGGGACACATAGTAGAGAGAAGGTTGATGGCCATAAACGTATGAAAGATGCCCAACTTCAGAGCAATCAGGAAAATGCAGAGTAAGGTGACATTCTGCATTTATCCACGAAATTGGTTGCATGCACAAAATTAAAGACTGATAATTTCTGGTGTCGGCAGGAGCATGGAGTAATCAGATCTTTTCAAGAGCTGTTAGAAGGAGGATAATTTTGTACAGTCTTTTTTGGAGAGGAGTTTGACAAGTCTATCAAAATTTAAGCAGCATATGACAGTGGCTCCACAATTTCACTTCTACGACTGTCCTACAAAAATCTTTGCATAAGTGGGCAAAGATGCACATTTCATGTGATCACTGGAGATGTTCTCAGTGCCCATTCACATGAGAGTGAGCATACCCAGGGCAGCTTGTTGATGCATTGGAATATTATCCAGTTTTAAGAGAATAGGAATAATCAAAGTGATACAGAAGTTCTCCAAGATGCATTATGAGGTGAAAAAACCAAGTCACAGAAACATACATGTTGCATGACCTTGTCTGTTTTCTAAACACATGCATATGTGTCTACCAATGCCAGCCAAAGTTTCAATACTCACAGTAAACAGTTACCAGAGGTTATCTCTATGGAATGGGAGATGGAAGGAAAATAGGCACATTCTTTTTTATATTTCACATCTTTTTAAATAGTTTGCACACATTCATGTAGTACTTGGCTGAATTTTAAACAAATATAAAAGCACCATGGAAAGATGTTAACACTAGGCCTTTCTGGACTGAGGGGTTATAAGTGATATTTTCAGATTTTTGTGGCTCACCAAAACTTTTCTAGCTGAGCATGGTGGAACATGCCTAAAATCCCAGCGGCTCGGGAGGCTGAGGCAGAAGGATTTCGAGTTCAAAGCCAGCCTCAGCAAATGCAAGTGCTAAGCAACTCAATGAGACCCTGTCTCTAAATAAAATATAAAATAGGGCTGGGGATATGACTCAGTGGTTGGGTGCCCCTGAGTTCAATCCCCAGGACCCCCCCATACTAATTTTTCTGCAATGAATATGGCTACCTGTGCAATTGTGAGACCTTTTATTTGTAAGAGGGAAGATATTGATGGAATACTTTATGAAGGCAGTTTTTAAATAGAGACCATTAAGCAAAATGTAGGAAACAGCTTCCTATGTATGCAAATCTTGGTTTGAACATATATTTTCAATAGCCATGGGTATTGTGAGTGGAATTACTGAGTTATATGGTAACTCTATGTTTAGCTGTTTGAGGAACTGCCAAGCTATTTTCCAAAGTGATAGCATCACTTCATCTCCTTACCTGCAATGCTTGAGTCTTTCAGTTTCTCTATGCACTTATCAAAACTGTTATTGCTTTTAAATTATAACCATTCTAGTGAGTTTGATATCATCTCATTGTGGTTTTGATTTGTATTTTTCTGTTGACTAATGATAAGCATAATTTCATGTTTTATTTCATTAATATCATAACTTACAACAATCTAGATTGTTTGTGCCCCTGCCCACCCAGTGCTGCTGGAGCAGGAGCACTAAGCTGCATGCAGCTGCTGCTGGCCCTCACTTACCACGGGGAGTTCCCCAGCAACATGGTTCAAGCCCAGGATGTTGCATGCATTGGGTAAGTGCTCTGTTGATGAACTACACTAATTATAGCCAAAGAAGCCTCAGGGAGACTGTGAAGTCCAATTGGAATCAAATCAATTACTACATAATAAACTAATACTCCAAGACACATCATCAAGAGAAAGATGCTTACTCAGAAGGTCCTCACAGGCTAGGGCTGTAGCTCAGTGGCAGAGCATTTGCCTACCATGGGTGAGGCACTGAGGTATATCCTTAAAAAAAATAATAAACAAATAAAATACAGACAATCTGATGGGGTAACCAGCACCCTAGCAGAGCAGGTTCCTGCTAGGAGGGGTGAGCCACCTGGGAAGATTAAAAAGTCTGAAATAATCAGTAAGAAATAAAGACAAAGACAAAGGTTAGACTTAGGAAATGGGGTGCCTGATGGGTCTTATAGCCCTGATAGGAACTGGAACTGAACAAATGAAAAAGGCCTCAATTCTTTATTTAAGGGGAAGTACATCAAAGACAGGGAAAAGATTTCAGTGGGAGGGGTCTTGTTTCAGTCCCTGCAGGTTATGCCCATGTCTGGGAGGCTGTGTTGGGACTTGGAGCTGTGAGCTAGGTCAAGGTTCCAACGTGATCTGGGCTTTCTCGAACTGGGGAGTTTCACCCAGGAGCTCCCAGAGAAGCAGCTTCCATGCCTTAATGACTCAAACAAATGCCCATAGTTCACAAATGACACCCAACAGCATTCTGTCCATCTATAACTACAAAAAAAAAAATTTTTTTTTTAAAAGAAGGCCCTAGGGCTGGGGAGATAGCTCAGTTGGTCGAGTGCTTGCCTTGCAAGCACAAGGCCCTGGGTTCAATCCCCAGCACCCCCCCAAAAAAAAAAAAAAAAAAAAAGGCCCTCACATAAAAATGGAAGAGCTGTCCATCCCAACATATACACAAATAACATGAAGATACAAAAAATATGAAAAAACAAGGTAACATGACACCACCAAAAGTTCATAACTCCATGGTAACAGATATCTATATAAAGATAGCCACATGAGCGAAATGCCAAAGAATTCAAAATAATGATTTTATAAGGTCCAATGAAATTCAAGAGAATACAAATAAACAGTTGAATTAATAAAGGAGTACAACTCAGAATATGAATAGTCATTTCAATAAAGTTGTAAAGAGATTTTGAAAAAGAACCTATTAGAAATCTTGGAAATGAAAAACTCAGCAAGTTAGATAAAATCCTCAAAGGCCTAAATAGCATATGAAATCAAGCAGAGGAAAGAAGATTGGAGTTGGAAGACAACTCTGCCAATATATTACATCAGACATCAATAAAGAAAAAATAAGAAAGAATGAAGAGAACACACAAGATCTCTGGGACACTATTAAAAGATCAAACATTTACATAATTGGCATACTGGAGGGAGAAGAGCTACATGCCGAGGACACAGATAACCTATTCGGTGAACTAGTAGCAGGAAATTTGACAAATCTTGGGAGAGACATGAACATTCAGGTACAGAATGCACTTAGAACCTCAATCAGACATGCCCAGAAAAGAACCTCTCCACAACATACATGGTTAAATTGCCCAAAGTACAGAACAAAGAGAGAATATTCCATACTCAAGAGAGCAGTGCCAAATCACATTTAAAGGAAAATCCATAGAATAATATCATATTTATCAGCAGAAGCTGTAATACTAGGAGAGCATGGAATAATGTGTTTGAAGTAATTTACAACCAAGGAAGAAAGCAATTAACAAATATGCTTAATGAACATACATGCAAAAATCCTCAATAAAATACCTACAAATTGAATTCAACAGCACATTAAAAAGATAGTACACTATGATCAAGTTGGTTTCATTCCAAGTATGCAACTATGGTTCAACATACACAAATCAATAAAGGCAATACAGCACATAAATAGAATCAAGGATAAAAATCACATGATCATTTCAATAGACACAGAAAAGGGCTTTGATGAACTTTGACATCTCTTCATGATAAAAACCCTGAATTAGTTAGGTATAGAAGGATAAAATCTTTATATAAAAAGGCAAACCCATAAACAACATCACTTTGAATAAGGAAAAACTGAAAATATTTCCTCTAAGATCAGGGACAAGACAAGAGTGCCCATTGTTATTCAACATAGTACTAGAAATTGTAAACAGAGCATTAGGCAAGAGAAAGAAGTAAAAGGAATTCAAATAGGAAAGAAGGAAGTAAAATTATCCCTGTTGATAATTATCCTATACTTACCAATTCTATATACCTCACCAAAAGACTTTTAGAACTGAAAAACAGATTTGGCAAAGCAGCAGAATGAAAAAAAAAAAATCAAATATGCAAAATCTAGCAGTTTTCCTATATACCAATAATGAACTTGCTGAGAAAGAAGTTGGAAAAGAAATCCCATTCCCAATAGCTTTAATAAAAATAAAGTAAAATGTCTAGGAATAACCCTAAGGATGTGAAGACTTTCTACAATGAAAATTACAAAACACTGAAGAAGGGAATTGAAGAAGACAGTCGAAGGTGAAAAGACTTCCCATGTTCATAGGTTGGGAGATTAATATTATTAAAATGGTCCTACTACACAAAGTAATTTATAGATTCAATGCAATATCTGTTAAAAAAAAAAAAACAGTGACTTTTTCACAGTACTAGGAAAAAATTCCTAAAATTCATATGGAAGCACAAAAGACCCCAGACAGCCAAAGCAATCCTGAGGTGAAAGAACAAAAGGTGAGGCACTAAATACCCAATTTCAAAACATACTACAGAACCATAGTAACAAAAACAGCATGGTGTTGGCATAAAAGCAGGTATGTAGACCAATGGAATAGAGTATATAGAATGAAGGACCTAGAAATAAAGTCATGGACCTACAGCCAACTGATTCTGGATAAAGTGACCAAAGACTTAAGTGGGAGAAAGATGGCATCTTCTACAAATGGAAAATTGGATATAGAAAGCTGAAACCAGTACCCACTCACCCTGCACAAAAACCAACTCAAAATGGATCAAAAGCCTTAACATAAGACCTGAAACATTGATATTACTAGAAAAAACATAAGGGAAACACTTCAAGACATTGGCACAGGGAAGAATTTCCTAAATAGGGCTCAAATAGCTCAGGAAACAAAAGTAAAATTTAACAAAGAGAATCACATCAAATTAAAAAGTTTCTGCACAACAGAGTATAGAGACAACCCACAGAATGGGAGAAAATCTTTGCCTGATATTCATTTGACAGAGGATTAATGTTTAAGATACATGAAAAAAATTTTTAAAAATATACACCAGTGGGCTGGGGTTGTGGCTCAGTGGTAGAGCACTTGCCTAGCAGGTGTGAGGCACTGGGTTTGATCCTTAGCACCATGTAAAAATTAATTAAAGGTATTGTGTCTATGTACAACTAAAAAGTTTTTTTAAAAAAATGAACACCAGAAGAACAAGTAATCAATCAAAAATGGGCAAAACAGACACTTCTCAAAAGAAGAACTACAAATGGCCAATAAATATATGAAAAATATTCAATATCTTTAGCCATCAGGGAAATGCAAATCAAAAATATATTGAGATTCCATCTAGCCTCAGTCAGAATGATTATTACCAAAATAACAAAAAGTAACAAATGCTTGTAGGGATGTAGAGAAAAAGAAACATTCACACACTGTTGGTGAGAATGGAAATTAGTACAGTTGCTATGGATAATGGTATGGAGGTTCTTAAAAAACACTAAAAGTGTATCTGAAAGAAATGAAGTCCGCATATAAAAGAGATACCTGTACACTTATGTTTATTGCAGCACTATTCACAATAGCTAAGATATGGAATTAACTATGTGCCCATCAACAGACAAATGGAAAAAGAAACAATGGCATATACACACAGTGGAGTATTATTCAGTCATCGAGAAGAATGAAATCATGTCATCTTCAGGAATATGGATGGAACTGGAGGTTATCATGCTAAGCAAAATAAACCAAAAACAGAAAGACAAATATTGCCAGTTTTCTCTTATATGAGGAAACTTTATTTTGAAAAAATAAAACATGACCTAAAAGTAGAAGAGGGACTATTAGGAAATGGAATGGGCAATATGTGGGCGGGATAGAAGGGAGGGAAGAAGAAAGGATATGACCAACATGTTGAGCAATGTATGGAAATGCTGCAATGAAACCCACTAATTTGTATGATTAACATATGTCAATAATTTTAAAAATTCTAATCGGTATCATTAGGAGCTTAAGTTTAATAGTATACAAAAGCTTTTCTCCAATTTTGCTCCATTCTAATCCCTTTCCTTTGTACTATTACTGTCATACAGCTTACATATTTAAGTTACTGCCCAGTGCCCTTTAGTTTCAGATTGAATTCCCTTTAGAGTTTTTATAGAGCAGGTGTGATAATGAAAAATTTGCTGTTTTTTAAAATTGTTTTATCTTTTAAAATCTGGGAATGTCTGAATTTCTCCTCATTTTTGAAGAATACTTTTGCATATACAGAATTCCTCATTGGTAGTCTGTCTTTCGGCATTTTGCATATGTCATCTCCTGCCCTCTAGCCTTCTGATAAGAAGTCAGCTGCAAATTTTTTTGAGTATCTCTTATACTTGATGAGTCATTTCTCTGTCTTTTGTTTATTTGATGCTGAGGTTTGGATCTCAGAGTTTATCTTACTTGGAGTTTGCCACATTTCTTGAATGTGTAGGTTAATGCTTTTCATCAATTTAGTTAATTTTAACTATTATTTCCCTCTTTCCTTCTTTTTTTGGGGGGTACTTCTTTTTGTTTGTGTCTTTCTTTCCTCTAGAACTCTCATTATGTATATAGTCGTATGCTTGATGGTGTCCAAAACGTCTCTTAGGATCTGTTTTTTTCTTCATTCTCATTTTCCCCGTTTCTTAAGCTGGGTCATGTCAGTGGACTGACTCATTCTTCATTCTTTTGCTAGCTCATATTTGCCATTGAGCTCATCAAAAATTATTAATGTATTTTTATTTTTAACAATAGATATATAAATACCATATAAGCATTGAATATTTACCCTTTTCACAATGACATGAAATATTTATCCCTAAGGTGGATCATAAATAAAAAGTAAAAAGTTGCAAAAGTTATACTTTTCATTGGCTACATTCTTAGATCACAAAATGCATTTTTCTAACTATTTTGGAATTATTTTTAAAAAGCTACTTTCCTAAATAACTACTGGATCAAAAAAGAACATTTAAATGAAGATCATAGAAAATTTGGACATTAATGATAATGTGATAAAACACATGGGGGTGGTTCATATCTGTACAGGCCAATTCTTAGATATGAATGTTTTTATCATTAAATGATTTTTTAATATCTAAGCATTCATTTTAAGAATCTCTGAAAATAACAAAATAAACTTAATTTAGAATTAATAGAAATTATAGACATGAATGAATTAGAAGAGATAAATAATTTATAAACCCCCAAATGTGCTTTTTAAAAAAAATCATTTTATTTTATTTATTTTATGTGGTGCTAAGGATTGAACCCAGTTCCTCACACATGCTAGGCAAGCACTCTACTACTGAGCTACAGCTAAAGCCCCCAAAATGTGCTTTTCAAAAAATTATTTTTTATAATTTTGGTCTTGGCAATGGCTATTTATAAAGATTAATGAAACAGACATATTATGATCAAAGTAACTCTTTCATAGACAAACTAGGCCACATCTAGGGCCTTACACAGTCCACCCTGCTATAATTGCTCTCCTTATATAATGATGCTTAATATTCTATAGTTTCCACTTGGTAACATTTCTACTTCATTCACATATCAATGTGTCTATTTCTTCAAGCATCTCTAGGGTAGAGGTGTATTTATGAGAACCTCTACTGCAAAGTAGATTAAATTGAATATTTTTAGGAAGAAATATGTACTGTTTGAAATAGAAACCCTAAATATTTTTCACTTTAACTGAGGTTTCTGGACTTTGGACTCTGTAGAATTAATGAACTTCTAGACAACTAAATCATCAGAGAATTCAACCAGAGGAGACTCCAGTAGGAATACAATCACACCCTAGTGTAATTGATGCCTGAGGAAACTGTTGAAAATTGAAAACCATTTGGGAAACTGAGTTTTAGAGCTTATGGAAGCTGGAATTTATCCTTGAACCTAGAATTATTACCCCACCTTTTTTCTGGATATGGTTACTTTGGTGAACTTTTAAAATCGTGGTGTTGTCCTGGCCCATTGCATGGACAACCTGAACCAAATGAAGATTTTTTTCCAATTGAGTTATTAAATTTTAACAATTTAAATTGGATTCTATCTTCCTAGAATGAAGTTGCTACACAGTTAAGGGGGAAAAAATCTTTTTACTAATTCAAAAGGAATTGTTGTTGAGGGATGAGTGCCTTTTTATCCAGCTATTTTCTCATGGAAATTATGAGATGAGGACCATGCCAGAGGGGACACACAGGTCTAATTTCCTCTGCACTGCACACTGAAAGGAAGACTGAAATGAAACTGTGCTGCATTGTGGCAGCCTTCTGTGGGCTGGCTAGTTAATGTCCCACATTCGATGCCACTTATAACAGAACGTGCGTGATTTTTGGAAGTGTACCGCCAACCACTGGGTTTCCTTGGTATAGGTTACGGAAACCAAGGGATCCATGGGGATGAGGTTGGGGAAATCTTTCTAAAGAACATGGTGGACCCATTTTCAATTTTCTGGAAGAAAAAGGCTTGGACTAGGGGAAGGGAGGACTTCATCCCCTCTCTTGGTGCTGGTTGTTGGTGAGACTTGCCTGGGTCAGAAAAGCGTGAGAGATACATGATTGTGGAAGATAATATTAATCATTTGTGACATACTAAGGGTTCAAAAGGGAAATGTCTGCAGGGGAACTCAGAACTGGACAATGACTGACTCTAGGACAGAGATCATCTCCATTTCCATTTTGTATGTTCTACTTTCCCTTTAACATTTTCAAGTTGTCAGTAAAAAGTTAAGTGCTAGAGGTCAGTGTTACTTATGTTGTAGGAAATTAAGGAATGGGTCTGTGGGTTCATAGATAAAACAGAGTAGGTGTGTGAGTTTCCTCCCTTTCTGCTCTCTCCCATAGGGTCAACGTGGTAGTGGTTGTCACAAAGTTGAGTGGACATTATTGCTGATTGGAGAGAGTCCACAAGCCAGACAATAGTTGAAGTGCAAGTGGACACTATTGCCAAGGTAAGAGTTTCCCCACAATATTCAGAGAGGAGGTTGGTTTAGGGGTGGGGAGCTATTCTGATATTATATAGGTAGGATTGACAGTTGCTATAGTTTTGATATGTATTTGAGTGTATTCTCCAAGACTTCATGTGCTGAAATTTAATCCCCATTATGAGGTAGTGAGAAGGTGAAAACTTAATCCAACTTTGGTGTTAAGTGGTAGGGCCTTTAGTAGGTGATCAGGATTAGATACAATCATTAGGTTGGGGTCCCCACAAATGAATCCTGGTGGCTTTGTAAGAAGAGTGAAAGGGACCAGAAGAGATATTCATACAAATGGGTATTCCTTGTCTTTTTCCATGTGATGCCCTGTGCCACCTTGGAACTCTGCCAGCAAGAAGGCCATCACCAGATGCTGAACCAGTGGGGAGCCCAATTGTTGTAAGCCTCTAGAATTGTGAGCTAAAATATACCTCTTCTCCTTAAAACTTTCCCAGTCTGTGGTGTTGTGTTATTAGTAATAGAAAGTGGCAGTGAAGGCCTGTAATCCTAGCTGTGAGGGAGGTTGAAGCAGAAGGATCACAAGATCAAGACCAGTCTTGACTCTAGATAGAGCAAGACTCTTTCTCAAAATAAAAAATAAATAAAAGCACTGGGGATGTAGTTCAGTGGTAAAGTAGCCCTGAATTATACCCAATGAGAGAGAGAGAGAGAGAGAGAGAGAGAGAGAGAGAATTAAGAAACTCTGTAGCCAGTAGATATTTTAGAGTATGTCAATCACATAGAGTCATTCACACCAACTAGGATAACTTGGCAATTAAATTGTAATAGCTTGTGGAACTTTATAACTACCATAGAAAATTCAATTGAAAGAATAAATTATCCATGGTTAATAACTAATAATAAAATAACAAGATTATTACCTTCTCACATATGTCTAATGTTGAGAAAGAATATGACGGGAACGGAAAAGTGAACCGTTTTGCTTCAAAAGAAAATCAATAGGATTTTTTTTAATGCTATATGTTTTAAAAACAAGATTGGACAGACATGGCAATTCATCAAGTCATGTAGACAAATATATGTTAAAAACAGATATTGTTTGGAGATTTTTGGTTTGTGGGTCAAAAGTACAAATTCTTCCTGTTTCTTAGGAAATTTTTAGAGCACACAAGATTGTTAATTACCCAGTCTTTTCTATGATTTTTTTTTTGGCATCTCAGGATTTCTATTATGCAGCTTAATAGTCTTAAGCACAGGCTGAGGGGATTATTTTCTTACTACAATAGCACTGTGGGAAACTCAAGTTGATTTACAAAGTACTGTAGTTCTTCAAAGACATTTAAAAAATCTAAATGGAGATGGGCAATAGAGAGGAGCACACATACTAATATATACAGTGTACACATATAAATATATATACATAGTGTGTATGTGTGTGTGTCCAGCATCGCTTTGTCACAAAAATGTTGGAGTTCAGTTACTCTGTAAACATATAAAACACTTGCAAATTTTGACAATTTCAGATCTATTTTGATTGGTAGAATTTTGCAGCTTGTGCACAGTCAGGAATTTCACATACAACTAACTATGTGTACATTGGTACCGCACAGCTATTTTAATGGACTAGAACAGGTTGGCAAATTATGGCCTGAGAGTCAAATTTGGCCACACACATTTATTTACACATTACCTATTTGCCTGGAGTTAGTCAAACTGTAAATTGTGAGGGCATAATCCTCAAACTGCCCTCTCTCTGACACTAACTGCAAGTTTGGGAGAGTACCAAGGAATCAGGTTTGACAATTTGCTAGGTTTTATAGAACTTCTTGAAAGCTATTATACTCATGGTTACCATTTATTTCAGGGAAATGATACAGATTATAATCATCCAAAAGAAGAGACAAATAAGACAGTCTGGGAGGGTTCCAAATGTGAAGTTTTTATTGTCTTTTCCATGAAGTCATGGCCCAGTGACTCCCTGGCATCAAAGTGTGAGAATGCATATGTAGTATTACTAACCAGGAATATCACCTGAGCTTTGGTGTCCAGGTTATTTTTTTTTTTTATTTATTTATTTTTGTTTGTTTGTTTCTTTTGGCAGCAGGTAGGTGAAGTACTGGGGATTGAACCCAGGGGTGCTTAACTTATGAGCCAGATCTCCAGCCCTTTTTATATTTTATTTTGTAACAGGGTCTTGCTAAGGTGCTTAGGACCTCACTAAGTTGTTGAGGCTGGCTTTGAATAGTGATCCTCCTGCCTCAGCCTCCTGAGCCACTGGGATTACAGGCATGCACCACCACACCTGCCTATTTGTCTTATTTTTGAGAAGAAGGCTTGCTATGTTGCTGAGACTGGCCTTGAACTTCTGGGCTCAAGCAATTCTCCTGCCTCAGCCTCCCAAGTGGCTGGGATTAGAGTCTTGCACCACCCCGCCTGGCTTCATTTGTGTGTTTAGTAGAATCAGAAACTTTGCCCTTGGGGAAGAAACAAAACTCAGTGTTGTTCAGTAAGACAGTGAAACCAATGGGCTTGGCCTGCAATGGGCAGTTGCATGATTCAGAAATGAGAGGTTGCCCTTTAGGAGTCTGCTACCCAGAAACCATGGAGGATGGTTTTAATCTCAGCTCTGCCTTCCAGTTGGTAGCCTGGATGCCCCCACCTTCTCCTCTTGATGTTACCACTTATCTCTGTAAATTTCATTGTGACCACCTTCTTCTACCTAGAAGTGCCCAAGATGGCCCCTACTGGTTCAAAAGAACCCTTCTTCTCCAATCTCCGCATGTCTGCAAAGCTATTCATTATGAAGTGAAGTATTTCTTTCCCCACCTGAGGCAGAGTTGTCTTTCTCAGTTTCTTACTGTGCTTCTAGTGATCTTAGGTCTTTATTCAGTCTTCTCTCTATTGCAGTTTTTCTCTCCCCAGGAATCTGGCAGGAGTTTCTGAGGACTGTGTGGGAAGCCAGCGTGAGTGCTGCAGATCACATTGCATTCAGAACTGTCCTCCCTCCAGAATCTTAGTCCCTGCCCATTGAACAAGCCTGGATTTTCCCTTCTCTCTTCTGGGATCAAAATCTTTCCAGATCAGGCACACTGCCTGTGAGGGAATAAAGGAAGCATTTCTGTGCCCAGTGGCTTCAAGTCTAGAGCCTCCCCAGAGGTTGGCCATCACATCTCTCACTCCCTTCCCATGATGCTCCCCAGCCCTCCTAAAGCTGTGCTCTGGTGAGCCCGTCTGTTGGCTCCTTTGACATGTTTAAACCTGTCTGAGTTCTCAACTTTGGTTAATGTTCTGGGACTCTCACTCCATTTATTTAGAAATTATTGAACTTGATTTTTTGCAACATTAATTTTTAGAATCTCACATCACTAAATCTCCACTGAGTTTATTTTTCAAATTCATTTGAGTATCAAAATTACAATTTAATCAGGAAAACAGTCTAATACCCTTGTGAAAATGTGATTAATTTCTTTGGAAACTAGCTCAATAAAGTAAATGTTTTCTGCTCTAAATTATGATTGTTGATCTTTTGGTACCCTTTATGGTAAGAAGTCAGTAAGAAAGAAAGAAAAGAGAAGACAATCTATTTTGTAATTTTATTTTTTATACATAAATATCATTATTCTTAAGAAATCTTTTAAGAAACATTTACTACAGCTTTTATGTTCTATAGCACATAAATGTACTTTATTACCATTATATGGCAAAAATTCAGAGCATATGGTAAAAGCTACAATTAGCAGAGAAGTTCATAAAAAAAAGGGGTTAGAAAAGCTGTTAGGTGAGTACAAACCTAATGTGAAAGAAATTTTCTTTAGTTTCAATGCATTCCATCCATCCAAACTTTCATCCATCTGTGCAACCAACCTAGTCAGATTCTAGGTATCAAGGATGTGAAAATGAAAGGGGACAGAGATGTTTCAGGACGTGGAAACACATCTGGATGTCCCACATCACACTCTTTTAGCAGCCTCTGACTCATACTGTGACTGTGGTAGATAGCAATGGTGCACGTTCATGGTTTCTCACTGATAGTATCCCCTGAGTTTCTCAGTCTGTCTACTTCAGGGCTTTCCCTGAAGCTATTTGACTGCCGTGTGTGTGTGTGTGTGTGTGTGTGTGTGTGTGTGTGTGTGTGTGTGTAAATAACACCCTTGGAGGAGAAATCTCAACAACGGGGAATAAGAGTTGGTGGATAAATGACCCTGGTTCACGTCACCATCCTTCAAAGGACAAGTCTAAGGCACATTGTACATTTTTTTTTTTTTTTCAGATTCTCACTGAAATTGAGTCTCAAACACTCTTGTAGCCTGCTTCATAATTCCTCTTTTACTGATTTTCCTTCCTTACTTCATTCTCTCTCCCAATCCCTCTGGCTTCCCAGGAACAGCACCCAGGTAAATTACTTATAACCATGTTCCTTGTCACTTGCACCCCAAATCCTGCCTTTGAAAGAACATAATTCTTGGATTACCAATACAAGGTTATAATTTCTATAGATGATAAAGATATTAACAGGTCTCTGGTTCTAAAGAAAAAGGAGAAAATAATTCCATGCATCGGTGTTAACTGGATAAACTATAGGCCAATTTCGGAGGACAAAGAAAAGGAGAAATTGAGAGTTGAAAGATCTTATTGACAAAGACTATAGATCAAGACTAGATACACAGTCCTCAGATGATAGAAGCCTAATTACATATATCATTTTTTTTAATTTTGATTTTTTGGTACTAGGGATTGAACCCAGGGGTGCTTAAACACTAGCCATATCTCCAGTCCCTTTTACTTTTTATTTTGAGACAGAGTCTCACTAAGTTGCTTAGTGTTTCACTAAGTTACTGAGACTGGCTTTGAAATTGCGATCCTCCTGCCTCAGCCTCCTAAGTCTCTGGAATTACAGGTGTGTGCCACTGTGCCTGGCTAATAACATATATTCTTTTATTTGGGTGAGTCATATTTGCCTGAGGCCTCCTGGGTCTTGTGGAAGAGTCAGTGATAGGACAAGATGGAGCTAATGCCCCATCCTAGGACTGAATAGTTTTTAGAACAAAGAAACAGGTATACACTCTGACTTCTGAAACTATCCCTTGACCAGGAAGAATGCTCTAAGGTGGGAGATGTCAAAGTTTTTAGGTGTGGTTTAGGGATAATTGTAGTGACAAGGAAGTGAAGGGACAATCTGCTTGCAACATGGTAATGGTAGCTTTTTTATCCCTTTTAACCAAGCTCCCGAGAGAATTTGTGCCAAATTCCATGAGAAATGTGAAAATTTGAGGAGAGAGTTGAATGGAAAGTTTGTATTTCATCAGAGCACTAAAATAATGAAGACTTCCCTGTGGAAGGCCCATCTTTTAGTAGAACCTTGAATAAGGCCTTTGGAGATGATGAGGTTTGAGCAGGTCCACAATGTTAATGGGAGAACAGCGTCCAGACTCAGATCAAGGCCCTAAAACCACGCCAAGAGGTAGGCCCAACCACAAAAATTCCTGAGGCCAAAATGGAGGAAAACCGAGTGACAGCTGCCCTAGAGACTGGTCAGATGAAGGGAGGTAACACAGTAGAGCTGGGTGAGAGCCCAGGACACTACGGATATCCATATCCCTATCACTGTTTCTCTTCATTATCTGGTAATTGGATATTGGGGTAGCATGAGTTAAAACTGTATAATTAAAGAACAAACAAGATTATATTATTTTCTCTAAAAAAATTAAAAACCAACATGGCATTTTCTATTTGGGCAATATAATAAAACCTAATGTAGAATGCAAGGAAAAGTAGTATAAACCTCATGTACAAAATTTCTATTTCTCATAATAATTCTCAAAATAACTCTCACATTTACTTCATGTTCCTGTGTTCCCATTTTCTCATTTGTAAAATGGAGACAATAATACCTCCCCACAATGCATGTGCTTATAGAAAAGAGTGGTTTTTGAAGTTCCAGCATTTTAGAGCTTACATATGCCAGGAATTCAAGAAAATTTAACTGTCTTTGCTCTTTCCTCACATGAGATAAGGAAGACAACAGCCATTCTGAATAAGTTCGATTTTTAAAAAATTCTTAGTATTATATGAGAAAAGGAGAATCTACAAGTAACCTTCATTTTCTTAAAGAAATCATCAGATTAGAGGATATTTCTTTTGGGAAATTAGAAAATGGGTTAGGTTGTTATGATTATTTTCTTGCCTACTAGAGTCCCCTGAAGATTTATGTCTAATTTACAATTTAAGAATTGTAAATCATACTAACTTTGAAGGCTTTTATGAAATTGCACAGATATCAGTTAAGATAAAGTATGAGGACTGGGGAGATAGCTCAGTTGATAAAGTGCTTTCCTTGCGAGCATAAGGCCGCGGGTTCAATTCCCAGCACCACAAAAAAAAAAAAAAAAAAAAAAAAAGATAAATTATGATTATATAATTTATGATTCATAAAAAACAAAATTCAGTTTTCTGAAACTGAATAATAATACTGTAGATATAAATACTTAGATAAAAATAACAGTAGTCTTCTTTTTTATTCTTTACATGTAGATCAAATTGAATATTCAAAATAATCCCAAGACTGTAACATTTTACAATATAGTAAGTATGGTAACTGATAAATGCCTTGCTAATATTTAGATGTGTATGCATACACACCCCTGCTCCCGCCACACACACGCATTAGAATGTCTTTCTATTTTGCAAAGTGAGGATACTTTCACTATAAAGTTCTTATGCAGACCATTCTTGGAAATGAAATGAGCTCTATAGTTAGTACTATGGTTTGAGTATTATTCTATGGTGAGACAATCTCCAATGCAGTTGTTCCAAGAGACAGGGTGTTAGGAGATAATTGGGTTATGAGAGTTCTGCCCTCACGAAGGGGATTAGTGTCCTCATAAAAGAAGCCCAAGGGAGCTTGTTGTTCCTTCCACCTGCTGAAAGAAAAACAGACCAGTGCAATTTAACACATCACATGAGAGTGCAACAATAGGATGCCATCCGTGAAGCAGAGAAGGAGCCTTCAGCAAACACACTGATCTGTAGGGACTTTATCTTGGAGTTCCAGCCTCTAGAGCTATGAGCAATAAATTTATGTTTATAAGTTGCCCAACAAAAAGTATTTTGCAGACTAAGAGTTACTTCTTGCATCTCATTAACTCATTACCACCCTTTGTTTTAGGATGGGGACTTGATATATTGCATGATCTCCTATTGAACTCCTGAGTTCAAGCAAATCTCCTATTTCTGCCTCCTGAGTAGATGGGACTAAAGCATGACTCTGTGCCAAGAATGTCCCATACCATTCGAAATGCTTCCATAGTGTTCTATGAAAACATTAGAATTTTATTACAGAAGATACTATCATAATAATAGCTGCATGATTCTATTTGTATTGACTTCTGAAATGGTTGCTTTTAATCTCATATTTGGACATATTCTGACCGAAAATGTTAAGTGGCAATATCTTTTGTTTGTTTAATGCTAGGGAAATTTTTATAAGCTAAGATATTCTAACAGTTGAACACAATTATTTGTTGAGCTACCGTTTATCGAACATGCTCTGATTTAATTCTTACAATCCTAGGAGGTAAAAGTAGTAGCCCTATTTGATAAAACTGTTAATTCAACACACAGTTATGGACCCTTATTATTATGTCTGGAATTGAAGATACCTTTGTGAACAAAGCTGACAAAATTCCTATGCTCAAGGAGTTATATTCCACTGGCAGCAGAAAATATGTCAAATGGTAAAAAGTTCTCCAGAGAAAAATGAGCAGGAAGCGGAGGAAGAAGTGATAGAGAGTAGAGAATTAAAATATTTGAAAGGATGGCCAGGAAAGACCTTCTGAGAAAATATCATTTGAACAAAGACCTGAAGGAGGTGTTTGAGGGAGATACATGTTCACAGAAGGGAACAGAAGGTATCCCTGGCAGAAGGAAGAGGACAAAGCCTATGGGATGGGAGCATACCTGGGATAGATGTTGAATTGTGAGGTCAGGGTAACTGAGAAGAAAATGTCAGGGAGAGCAATAGAAAGAAATTAGGATGGCAATAAGGTCTAGATTCCACGGGGCTTTGTAAGATTCACTGTAAGGAAGTCAATTTTTACTCTGATCCATTTGGGAAGCTTTCAGTTGAGATGACTTTCAGAGGCTGAATGACATCATCTAATTTAGGTTTTAAAAGAATTATTTTTGCACTTTGTCCACAATAAGTTATAGGGGCACGAGGGCAGAAGTAGAGAGACTGGTTAAGAATCTATTGTAGCAATTCAGGTGAGACTGATAGTCTCGGTTAGGGTGGTATGGAGATGAGTAGTGGAACCTGAGGTGTAGGGAGAATGGCCAATTTGCCAGAAATCACACAACCCAGAAGGTAGCAGCATTAGTCAATTTTCCATTGCTATAAGAAAATTCCCAAGGCTGGACATTTGTAAAGAAAAGAGGTTTTTTTAGATCACAGTTCTGGGACAGCATTGCACTGTCTCTTCTCAGCTTTGGCAAGGACCTCGAAGTAGAGGAATCATAATGGCAGGAGTATGTGTGGAATAGCTGATTAGGCAAGATGGGATGCCAGAGTAACTAGAACTCCATTAATCCTCTCTGAAGGGAGTGTCTCCAGTGACCTGATCACTAGGTTCTACCTTCTAAAGGTACTACCACCTCTCACATCATCACAATGGGGACCAAGCCTTTAACACATGAACCCTTGGGAGACGCACTCAAATCATATCCAAACCATAGCATCAACAGAGCAGGAAACTACGTCCATGCAACCATCCTTCAAAGCCCATGGTAGTGCTGGGAGTGTAGCTCGGTGGTAGAGCACTTGTCTAGCATGTGAGGCCCTAGTAGCCCTTGCACCACCAAAAAAATGAGACATGCAATCCATGATGCTTCTCTTTCTTGTCTCATTTTACCATCTTGGTTAGAAGGTGGGGAAGAAATTGAAAGTAGGGCCAGTACTTGCTTGACTCTGTAGTGAGTGACTTCTTAAAATTTATGCTCTAGAAACTTCCCTCTCCTCATCTTTCTCTCCACTGTGGGACTAAATCTTTGTATTTCAAGTTTTATGTCAGATCCTTAGCGCAGAGATGCTCAGTGGCAGTTCATATACTAATCAGAAGGTAGCAATGGAAACATGCCATTGAAGTTCAAGTGCCCCTGTTTGTTCAAGTGCATGTGTGGGAGAACTGAGGCAGTCCTTTGGAGAGAGAGGAAGGCCACAACACTTGTCTTTGTGCTATTGGTATAGATCTATTAGTCTTTAATTCCAAAATTTCCTTCAATGAATACTTAAAAATTGGGCATAACTGAGAATTTTCCCTCAGAAAAAGTCAAGAGGCATTCATTTTCTCTTCTTCAACACCATTTGCATTTTTTCCTTGATATGAACAATCAATCTGCTGTTTAGAAATTTTCTTGAATATCAAGGAGCTGAGCAACATGACCCTCCTGTTCCTTCCTTTACAGTCCATATCCTACTGTGATGTATTAGTTTTTCTTTTTTTTTTTTTCCTTGAGGCCCTAACAGATTAATTCACATTTAGCAGCTTAAAACAACACAACTTTCTATCTTACAGTTCTGTAGGACAGAAGTCTAATATTGGTCTCCCCAGGTAAAATCAAGGTGCCAGCAGGGATGGGCTCCTTCCTGGAGACTATAGGAAAGAACCTATTTCCTAGCTCATTTAGGCTATTGGTAGAATTGGTTCCTTGAGGTTATGGGATTGATAAATCTAATTCCTTATTGGCTGTCAGCCGAGGGTTCTTTCCAGCTTCTGGAGGTCTTGCCTTGGCTCATGAACCCCTTTCTCCATCTTCAAAGTCAGCAACACTTCTGCCTTCCCACTCTACTTTTAAGGATTCATGTGATTTCCTTAGACCCATGTAGATAATCTAGGATAATCTCCCCATTTCAAGGGTCCTTACCATTAATTATATCTTCTAAGTCCTTTTGCCATGTAAGGTAACATAGTTATAGGTTGCAGGGATTAGAGTGTGGACATCTTTGGGGGGCTATTATTTGGCCTATCACCCATTGCCTTCATCTCCTCTCCTGGGAAACAGAATCAGTGGTAGAATAGGAGGCCAGATATGTTCTTGTTGGGGTCACATGGGTAACAGTAGAAGCAGATGCGGCAGTATTTCTGGAGACTGAGTCCATTATAAAAGATTTTAGATCTGACCCATCAATGAAACCAGAATCCAGCAAACCTTTTGTGGTTAAAGAAGTAAATTTCTAACTTGGCATTTCCTCAGCATTTACTAGTATAGAAAACATGGAATTTGGACTACAACCCTTGCCCAATGGATGTACAAATTACATGTATCAGGCTGAGGAAAGGCAGCATGATAATGGTGTGGGGCATACCCTGAGAGAAAAAAGAAACAGAGTTAGGAAGAAGTGAGCCACTCTCATAGGTTAATATATTGTTATGGCCGTTTGAAGGACATGAGGTACTGTTTAACCATGTTTTAGGTCTTTTAGGAGGTTTCTTGGGTACAGGTCTATCCCTTGTATCTGTTTTACTGCTTACTCTCCAGCATCTGAAATATTGCTTACCACTTTAGTAGGTACTAAAGAAATATTTGCTGACTGATGGACTCGTGTGGAAACTCAGGCCAGGAAAGTGAATTAATATAATCAAGGTCACACAGCTGATTTGTGGCACAGATGGGCCTAGAAACTAATTTTGATTTTTTATTCTTCAGTTTACCAAATTGAAGAGGCAGGTCCTGGAAAATGAACTCCTGTACCAAATGGTCTCCCGTGTGCTGACTTTCTTCTACCTTGTATGTAGCACCTCCTGTTCTTCCATGGAATTATTACTAACCGACTCTATCGATTAAATGTCTGAGATGTCAATCAAAAGACATGAATTCTATTCCGTTCACTTTCTCTGTCACTGAAACAAATTACTAAACCCACCCGAACTCAGTTTCTTCACCTGTCATGAGGCTGAGACTTCTTTTAGCTCTCATATCCTGTAATTCTAGTTTCAAGAAAGCTAATGAATAAATATACTCACCCAAGGACCTTTTATCTCAATATCTTTCTACCACTTTTCTTGAATTGTGGTCAGCTCATCACCACTATCAGAATCTTCTGGGATCCTTTATACAGGCTGATTTTACAGTATTAAAAAAATGAATTTTATTTATTTTATATGATTTTATATAGTTATAATTTTTATTTATTTTTATTAGAGCTTAATGGTTATATATAGTAGTTGGGTTCATCCTGACAAACTCATACATGTGTGGAAATTGATAATTTGAATTTTAAATGTATCCCAGAAGCATGTGTTGAAATCTTGATTTCCAGCTGATGGCATTATTGGGAGGTAGTGGAACCTTTAAGAAGTCGAGCCTATTTGGAGGAAATAGGTCACTTGGGCCATGCCCTTGAAGGGTATATTAGGACCCAGACCCTTTTCTTGCTTTCTCTCTCTGCTTCCCAGCTGCCATGAAGTGAGCCACTTTGTTCTACCATGTTCTCTGCACCATGATATTTTGCCTCATCACAGGCCCAAAGTGATAATGGGTCCAACAAACTATGAACTGAAATCTCTGAAACTGTAAGCCAAAATAAATTTTTTCTCTTTTTAAGGTATTTATCTCCAAGTTTTTGTTACAGGGACCCAAACCTGACTATCACATGTACAAGTATTGATTTGGGGGGATTTCCATTAGGCCAAGCTTCCTGACTCTTTTTGCTTCATATGATGTGATAATATTTATGTGGTAAGCTGGGCACTGTGGTATAAGCCTGTAATTCCAGAGGCTTGGGAGGCTGAGGCAGGAGGATCACAAGTTCAAAACCAGTCTCAGCAATTTAGTGAGACCCTGTCTCAAGATGAAAAATAAAAATAAAAGGGGCTGGGGATGTTGCTCAGTGGTTAGGTGTCCCTGGGTTTAATCCCCTGCACCCCCCCAAGCCCCCAAAAAATTATTTAAAAAATTAAGTAGCATTCTGGAGTAAGAAACCTTTGATTGTCTCTGCTAATGCACACGTTGCTGAGAAACTCTGCCATAAGTTACCATTTAGTGAGAAAAACAAGCTGCAGAAAAATATGTATATGGTCCTATTTTTTCCACAATGTCAAGACTCAGTATGAGAGTACATAATCATGTACTATGATTATGTGAGTGGTATAGTATGTGATTATGGATGTATAATATTGTAAGACTGTTGAAACATTCAAGATAGTTATCATAGGGAGAGAAGATAAACAATTTTCTTTGAAGAATAAAAAAAACCTAGTACTATGCTATGAATCCATATGACATTAATATAAAGACATTTCAAATATAAAATAAAAATGCAGATCCAGGGTTCCTATTTTAGAACCCTTTAAGTAGAATCTTAGGAATAGGAGATATGAAGAGGTGGGTGTCTGCATCTTTAATAAGCATTCCTAGTGGTTTTGTAACAATGAAGTCTTAAATCTTTACATTAGGTGCTAACACTATTAGCAATAACAGCATAAGACAGGCTCAACTAATCCTTATTGTCTTGGAACATAGTAGATGCATAGTAAATAGTTACCAATTATTTGAGTCCTTTGGAGGATGGGGAAAGAGTGAGTGGCATAGTGGTGAGAAGCTGAGTAAAGTCAAATTCAGCAGGGATGAGGCAAAGCACATAGGAACCTTTTCATACATTTAATATTTGTTAGGCTCTAAATATACACAGAACACGTTTTTATATATCATCTCATTTTATTCTTGAATAACCTTTTGAGGCTCAGAGAGGTGAAGTACACAAAGTACTATCAGAATTGGAATTTGAACCCAACACATTTGGAAGCACCAAGTTATAAACAAGGCACCAGGCAGCTGCTGAGTATATGACTGTAAGCATAATTGATTGCTTGCTTTTTCTTATCTGAACTCTTATAGCTCGAGGGGATTATTCTCTTCTGTTGTCACTTACCAGAGAGTTGAAACTTTAAGTTCCACTACCTAAAAGCCCTCGCTTTGTCATGACAACCTGGATCCCATCAAAGAAAGATTACAGCAAGTGTGTTTTCTCTGTCTCCAGCTTGTGTTTTCACATTGAGGAGAAAGTATCATTTCCTAGGTGACTTAGGATAGTGTAAGCCCTCCCACCCCAAAGGCCTATAAAGATTAAATCTAGATACTGCCAATTCTTAGAAACCTAGAAAGTCAAATTAATTCTGGCTCTCACTAGCTTCACCTGAATGCTTTTATGTTAGCGTGGAAGGAGGACAATTGTGGGGAAAACGATATCCCCTCAACAAAGTTCAGGAGTGGCTCAGTGCACGATAAAAATGTATTCCTTATACATGCAGATGATAATCTCATTCCTGACGTTGGGATAAGAATAGGCAAAAAATCACGAGGTGTATATTTTGCACTCAAAGTAAACAAAAACCTGGCTTCTGTCTTCCACTCCTATTAACTTGGAGGCCTTCATCTCAGGACTCACGCTCTCTTCTCCTTTCCTTCTCCAGCTCTCACCCATCATTTCTCGGGTGGGGGTGGATGGGAAGTTCTGAGACCCGGTACTGCATTTCTTTTCTCTCCCAACCCTCCTTGGAGCAAGTTCGGATCGGCAGGACCGAGATGGTTCTCCATGATTTTGCAGCAACCTAGAATCGGAGGGACAGGAAAATGGGACCCAGGTTGGGTCTGGCGGGCGCAAAATTTATTAGCGAGGGCCGCGACCCCCGGCCGTTCTTTGGGGACTGGTGCGGAGGTTTCTTCAGTTCCCTGGCCACCGCAGCCGCGTGCCAGAAGCGAGTTCCCACAGCCACTCGCTCCCCAGGTGTGCAGGCCGCGTCCCAGATCGCCTCCCCAACCTGACAAGTGGGATCGGTGTGCGTCTTCCCACGAAACACCCCCTCTTCCCTAAGTTACGCACGTTGGGTCCTAGGAAGCCAATTTTAAATCGATGCTAATATAACCGCATCCAGCCAGACATAATCGCTCATCTCACTCGGGTCCTAGGAGTGTGGGACGCGTCAGCCTCGCTCCCCCTCCGCTCCCAGCTCCCTCCGCCCTTGCTCCCTACTCGATCCTAGCAAAAGCCCGGAGCGTGGGATCCAGGCCCGGAGGAACGGGACGGCGAGCGGGAGCGGTGCTGCCGGCCCGGAGCCCGTCGCACCGGGCATGCTCAGTGGCACGGCCGGCTGGGTGGCCCCGCGAGCTGCACCCGGATCTGCTCGGCGGCGGCGGCGACGTGAGCGCGCAGGGGGGCGGCGGCCTCGCCTCGTCTCTCTCTCTGCGCCTGGGTCGGGTGGGTGACGCCGAGCGCGAGAGAGATGTCGGATTTTGACAGTAACCCGTTTGCGGATCCGGATCTCAACAACCCCTTCAAGGTGAGCATCGGCCCCAGCATCTCTTGCCGCCGCGACGCGTCGTTGTTTGTGACAACAGACGAGTTCCTTCGCGCCCCCTGCGCCTGTCCCTCAGCTCTCCTCAGCCAGAGAGGGGATCGGGGCGGCCGCACCCCATTTGGGGGTCGTACCTGGCCCCCACGACACTCGTTAGAGGTTTGGGTTGGAACCTCCCCAGCCCCGCGTCGGGCTGCCCCGCCCCACGTCACCTGCCGATGAGGGTCTTGCCCTCACCCGGGATTGGGCCCGCGCGCCAGGAGGGGTCCTCGCCCTGCTCTCAGGAGCTGGGAGGGTGGCGGCGGAGGGCAGGTGGAGCCGTCAGTTGCTGGGCAAGTGTGGCTGGCAGGCCCAGGCAGGGGCCAGGAGGCTGCCGAGGGGGCCCGCCCTGGGGTGGGGTTGTCATGGGGACCCAAGGAAGCGGCAGTGGCGAAGACCAGCGTGGGGTGACGGCAGAAGTGTGGAAGAGAGATGAGGGTACTGAGTATGCTGCAATTAAAAAAATAATAATAAATAAATGTGTGTGTTTATTATTTAAACTCGTGTTGCGCTCAGGTACCACCAGCGGCGCTGCCATACCCCCTCCCCCCATTAGATTGAGGTTAAGGGAACTGATATTAAAGCAGAAGTTAAAAAGAAATAAACATATCTGGAAAACAATAGTGCACGTGGACGACATCTTCCTACCTAGCTAGCTGCTCCCAGCAAGGTAAACGGGATATTTTCCAAGCTCCTAGTGCGTCACCGGTGTTCTGGGCTGTTTGAGGATACCATTTCCCGCAAGAGCTGCTTTCCTTCTTGGAGTCGACCTAATCATCCCCAGCTTCAAAAGGACTTGGCATAAAAACCAGCAAAGAAAGGCAGCTAAAATGTTCATTATCTGCGCTTAAATAAATGCAACATCTAACTACCTCTCGAAAAGTACTCTGAGTTTCTTAATGAGCGTAAAGCTTAGAAAGTGTAATATGTTTCCAACTCTTGGTTAAGTTGTTTATTAATCTCCCCTGGCCATGTGCTTTAATTTGTAGTCACAAAATGAAATGGTAACTTTAATGTGTGATCACACAAGTGGCACTTCTGGTTTATATCTCTTTTTTTACTCCTGGCTTTATTTCTTATTGAAAATCCTGGAAGAGAGAAAATATGCCCATTTTGATGGTGGCCCGATAATTTCATGAATGATTATTTTAATCAAATGATTCTAGTTATAATTAACAACTTGACTTACTTTACAGAAATATAAAATAGATTCAGTCACCATTCCATTGCCCCTGATGTCTCTTGCAACAATTCAGTACAACTGGCCTGTAACTTTCAGCTTTTTTAAAAGATGATTTGGTTGCATTTTTGAGGAGAACTTTTCTCTCCAGAAGTTTTGTTGCCATTAGTGTTGGACTTGCTTCCATACTGTGGAAAAATGAGTTATTCTGAAATCATAGACATTCTAAAGAGACATTTCATAATTTTCCAAGTGGGTGTTATTTTAAAATATTTTAAAGATACAATATTAACCTGTTAGCTTTTCCTAATTCAGCTATTTCATTGGTGCTGTTTATTCAGTATCTGACAGTATTACTGTTTATTTTCTATTTAGTCATCCATTTTATTATTAACTTCTCTTGTTAGGCAAGATATTGTCTTCTTAGCCCAGACTGCTCTTTTGTGACATCTAATGTTGCCATGACACTTTCCTCTTCTGACACCCGTATTGTTGCTGTAGTAATTCTAAACCCCAAAGCAGTTTTAAGTATACATTCAGTGTGATATAAAATTGTGAATTTTGCTTTCTTTAAGGGGACAGTGTCCATAAAAATCCATAAAATGCTTGAAGAAATGGATAATTTAGTCTAAAAAAGACTTGGTTGTACACATTTTTCCCAGTGATGTTTCTCTCTTTTCAGTGCCTGTTACAGCACTGTCAGGGTAACTGATTCTAACTTTCCATTTATATAAAGCTGCCCCTCCTCAAAGTTTATATCTGTTGTTTATTATTTTTTTCTTCTGCTTCTATGTAAAAGTGATTTTTTTTTTTTTTTTTTTTTTGTACCAGGGGATGAATCCAGGGGCACTTCATCACTAAGCCACATCCCCAATCCTTTTTTAATATTTTATTTAGAGACAAGCTCTCGCTGAGTTGCTTAGGGCCTCAATAAGTTGCTGAGGCTGGCTTTGAACTCATGATCCTTATGTCTCAGCCTCCCAAGCCAGTGGGATTACAGACATGCACCACTGCACCCAGCAATAAAAGTGATTTTTGAAATAATACTTTTGATATTTTCTAGTTAAAACTAAATATTTCCTAGACTCATATATGTGTTACTTATGAGCATCCTTCTTTTCAAATCTTGTTTGATATTTCACATTTGCTATCTATTCTAATTTTTGATTAAATCATATTTGATAGTCATTGTTTTTTTTTTGTTGTTGTTGTTCTTTCACATTTCTTTTGCTGTACCGTTATGATAGGAATGCTTGTGTAAACATCTTCATTTGAGTCATGTCATGAAAATGATTTCTGAGTATGGTCTTAGGTGATATAACCACAATCTGAGTATGGTCTTAGGTGATATAACCACAATGGTTTACTTGATTTTATTGGCTGTTGCAAAATTATTTCCTAGATTCAATTCTTTCTCTTATTTACTTATTTATTTTTTTGATCACCTGCTTTATTCCAGTGGTGCTAGTCATAGTAAGTGACTTTATGAAATTTTGAATGGTTTTTATTGTTCATTAAGAAATTTGAAGTAACTGAAAAACTATAGTATTCCAAACTAAATAATTATATGGAAGTTTGAAAATTCATTCTGGAGTTGTTAAAATGTAGTTGTAAAGCTTGAGAGAAAAAAATATTTTCTACATGGTAAGTATGTATTAATAATTGCTGTATGTTCCTTGTTCTTTTGTTAAGTTGCTCATTCATTCAACAGGTTTGAAGAAATATCTCTATCCTTAATAGATATTAGTCTAATATGAAGACAAATAAACCTGTAACAGGAAATAAAAGGAGAGGTCAGTTATGCTGGTTTCTGCAAAAAGTTAGCATAAAAATGTATGACCAAGGGCCAGAATGAGTGCAGTTTGTTCACCCATGTGTAGGTAGTGTAGAGTTGGCGTAAACATTCTAGGTGTCATGATTACTAGTCCATTTCTGGTGGCATAATGTCTATTCCATTGTATTTCTGACTTCAGAATTCTTGCTTTTGTTATTTGGAGCCCCCCAATAGAAGAATTTCATATTAAAATTTAGCACAATGTCCATTTTTTAAAAATTGTTTTTGTTGTTAATGAACCTTTATTTATTTATACATGGTGCAGAGAATCGAACCAAGTGCCTTTACATGCTGGGCAAGCACTCTACCACTGAGCTACAACCCCAATCCACAATGTCCATTTTGTTTTGGCCTCAATAAGTAATTCTACTTTTTGAATAGAGTATTCCCTCTTATCCTATTTCAGTTATCCATGGTCAACCACTTTTAGAAAATATTAAAAAAAATTCCAGAACTAAATAATTCATAAATTTTAAATAAGATTTTTATAGTATGATTGTTCTGTTTTTTAGTTATTGTTATTTATTTTTTACTGTGCCTAATTTATAAATTAAACATTATCATAGGTTTGTGTGCATATATATGGCTCTATTTCAGGTATCTGCAGTGTCTTAGAACATATCCCCTAAGGATGTCTTTTAAAAATGGCCTGCAATTTACTGTTCTCATTATGTTATGTCTTAGGTTATAGTAATTTTAGTGGCATTTTAAGAATTTAATTGAAGTTAAAAATTTTAAACCTTGCCATTAAAAAGTGACCCATAATTCAAGGTTGCTAGTCATTTGTCTTAATCTGCTCAGGCTGCTATAATAAAAATCCTTATACTAGGCAATTTATAAATAGCAGAAATTTATTGCTCTCAGTTCTGGAAGTACAAGATCCAGGTGCCAGTAGATTCAGTGTTGATATGGACCTGATTTTCATAAATGGTTCCTTCTTTGTGTCCTCACATAGCAGAAGGGGAAGGCAGCTCTCTAAGACTTCTTTTTAAGAGCATTAATGCCATTCTAGGACGCTTAATCACTTCTAATGTTGTCACCTTGGTGTTTAGCTTTCAACATATGAATTTTGGGGGACATAACACTAAGACTATAACTCCACTTGTTTTTATTTTATAACATCAAGGATATTATCCATTTTATTTTATTACATATATAGTGACGTTTACATGAAGTTGATATTGCTCCTTCTGTATCCATTTAAAATTTTGAGTCAGTAGATCAGGAGCATTAGAATTAAGAGGCTGCCCATTTTAAGATGCATCATTATTTTATTTATCACCATGTCAGTTATCTGTTGGTTTACAAGTTTCAAATCTGGTTTAATTTAAAAGAAGTTATTGGTTCATGATTTTGTTATTTAAGCTAGACTTTAGCTGGAATTTTTTTTTTTTTTTTCAATTAGGTTTTAAATGCTTTTGCCTAGAGTCAGTCCAGTGGCTTCAGTCATCTGACAGCTTCACTGGATAGTTTAAGATGTCCTGAAGTGTCTACTTATTATCTGGAGACATCAGTGGGGGCAGATTGATTCTCTTTCATGTGGCCTCTTCACTGGGAATAGCCTGGGATTTTTACATAGTGGTAGTAGTGTTCCAAGAGGACAAGAGCTGACAAGTCTTCTTGAGTCATATGTCACTTCTACATTTTGTTAGTCAAAACAAGCACAAGGTCGTCTCAGATTTTAAAAAGGGAAGGGGAGGATTAGATGCCACTTCTTGAAGGGAGTGCTGTGCACAAATTGATAGAAACCTATGAACAGAAAAGGTAGACCCCCCGACCCCCCATAGAATGGTGATACAGGTACAGGATAACCTCTATAGACACTTCCCTTAAAATAGAGGAGTGGAAGGCATTTAGCAAATGATGATCCAGAGAAGTTGTGAAGTCTAGCCAGGCACATATTGTTAGTGACCCCTACTTTGGGGGCAGTGAGGTTCCTTGGTTATGACCCAGTTCTGTTACCTAGAAATGGTTCCCTCATCTGTTATTTTTCTTCTGCTTTTGACTTCACAATCTGAGAGGTCCTTTATTCTCCCTATAATTAATGACCCCTCTTTGCAGCCAGGTAGCATTTTCAGCTAGTTTCCTTTGGGTTCTTTAGAGTTGATAATGTTAGGCTGAGGGTATAGCTCAGTGGTAGAACTTGTGCTTAGCATGCGTAAGGCCTTGGTTCTGTCTCCAGAACAGGGTGGAAAAAGTTTATCAGTTGCTGGACCCTTGGGGGGTTATTCTCATTTTGGGGGGCTGTTATGAATAATGCTGCTATAGATATTTGTGTACCTGTTTCAAAGTTTCTTGGTCATATACTTGACATGTAATTGATGGTTCATATGGTAATTCTCTGGTATTTGAGGAACCGTGAGACCCTTTTCCAAAGTGACTACAGCATTATATATTCCCATTAGCAGTGAATGAGGTTGCAGATTTCTCTGCATCCTTGCCAACATCTTATTGTTGTTTGGTTTTTCTAACTGTCCAGGTCAGTGTGGAGTAGAATCTTGTTATACTGATTTTCATTTCCTTAATGGCTAATGATATTGAAGATCTTTTCATGTCTTTAGTAAAATATCTATTGAGAACTTTTGCATATTTTTAGATTGGTCTATTTAGCTTTTTAAAAATTGAGTTGTAAGAAATTTTTATTACTCACTAGATATTTTGGTATTACCAGAGTATATGTTAATTTATCTGGCTCTGACTTTGCCAGAGATAGTGTTGCAGCCACTTTTAAATCATTGTAAACATTAATACTTAAAAAAAAAACTTAATGTAATATGTCTTACATTGATTTTAGAATGTAATTGTAAATAACCTATCAATGTTAACTTGATACTTAACCTTTTCATTAAATACTTCCTTAAAAAGAAACACTCTGTTCATTTTTACAAAATACAGGTAAATTACAGAATATATTTTTATATGTCAGCAAAAAGATCAGAACCTTAAACTCATAAATCAAAGAACAAGTGGATATCACAAAGTGTTGTACATTTTGAGTATTTGTGAGATCAAGCATTGACTATTGGAGAGAGAAAACTAGAAATAAAGAATCTGTGATAGTTTTATACTGGTAATTCTAACTTGACTGATAGTGGACTGGAGGTGTAAATCAGCATCAGAGCATGAAGCCCTGGGTTCAGTCCCCAACACCACAAAAACAAAACAAACGGACAAATAAAAACCTTGCTGAATATTCTCAATCATTTTTGCTTTCAAATATCTGAATTGTGTTTTATCCTCCTATCAGTCACCGCCAGTCCACTATGTCCAGCTACTAAGGGTTTTGCTCATCAAACACAGAAAACAATGTATGTTGTGGAACATATACATAGGAAGCACTAAAAGTTCCCACTTCTCCAAAAGAAATAATTAGTGATGGAGCTGTGTACTTTGCAGCCATTTTACCTGTGCAAACCCTCTAATAGTGATTAAAATATTCACATGGTAATTTAGAATATGAGGAAAATGGTAGGTGATGGGAAAAAAGCATCAGGAATATGGCCAAGGGATAGTATGTGAGGTGTAATTTTACCATTGCTTGACATTTTTTTTCTAGAACTTTTGATACTTTTTTGTAGACATGTTGATGTTTGTTTTAGGTTGACGGGTCAGTCCTGTGGTTTTATATATACCTAACTGTTGGCATCTGAGTCATAAATTTTAGTGAATTGCTTGTTTGTAAGCAGTATATTATAAACATGCTACATATTCCCTAAGCATAAAAGAAGTGTAATAAATGCTTTTTGTTTGATTTTTGATGGTAATATTTAGTTTTGAATCTCAGGATAGGTTAACAACCACTTAGAGTTGAGTTCATGAGAAAATGTTCTGTGAGCTGTACACATTGCAAGCAAATATTTCTGTGTTCTTAGCCCAGTGTTATGGGGAATTAGAGAAAGGTGTAAATGAGATTTGCATAGGTTTGTCCTCTAAAAGAGGGAGTTAGTAGGTAAGAAGGTAAGCTCTGGAACCAGGCTACTCAGGCAAATTACTTAATTTGATACCTTTGCTATTTCTAGTATTTACTTGTTATTTATCTTGATTCCAAAGAACTATAAGAAATGTTGGGGTAGCGGGGAAGGGAGTCTTTTAAAATAACAGAAAAAGAAAATAAATAATAGTGCAAGATTCTCTGGTTGTAACATGTGATTATTTTTTATTTCATCCTTAAATTGCCTTTATTTTCTAAGGCAGACTCTAATTTTTATTAACTTTTAAACTTTTTGGTATTAACAGAAATAGTAACAAAAACAAGCCATACAAATTACTAGTTGTCTTACAAAGCTCAGGGAGTTTAGCAGCTATTATGTATCACAACTTGAACTGAGAATAACTAATTTTATTTTATTTTATTTTTTGACAAATCACCTTGTGATACAGGTTTCACTGAAATGTTGGAGAGTTTTGCACATCATTGCTTAATGTTAGAGATTTTTGGAAAGATCATTCAGTGTTCCTTTTATATTTGAATTGATAGTGTTTGAAGCTGTGATTATTTTTTAAGTTAGAGGCTAGCAGAAGATAAATCCCTGGGCTTACAATGAATGGTTCCCACCACCACCATGGAAACATTGTTGTAGAGAATGCTTGGGTTGGGTGGTACTACGATTCTAAGTACTGACCTTGAAAACTTAGTCACCATTTAGTAGTAGTTTATAGAAAAACATTTTATGAACATTTGCACTTGAACTTACTGTCTTAGTAAGTAAACTTTTAAATGTAATTTAAAAGTAGAGTGCCTATAATACAGATGAACAGTTAAGATCTTTTAAAATTTGTTCATGACTTTTCTTTTGTTCATGTCTTTTGCATTTTTAGTGATACCTTTAAAACATTATGCTAAATGAAAAAAGCCAGTCTTTCACTACATATTTCATGATTCCATTGATATGAAACATCCAGAAAGTGTACTGATGGTCACCTAGGCCCAGAGGACTTGGGGTATGTGTGCAGTATTCCACTACTTAAACGTCTTAAAAGGCAAGATAAATGTTTTTTTTTGTATAACGAAATAAGCTTTTCTTGTGCAGAAAACTCTTGACAGCTTACTGAACATAAAGTATATATATTGTGTGGGAGGGCTCTGCTGTTCTCCTACTTTTAGGATATCAATTCAGTGTCTCTTTACCTGTCAAAGCATACTGACCATTAAAGGTGATTTAGTTCATGTGTCAGTTAGACACACACATGACCCAGTATTTTCCTGTTCTACATGACCAACCTTTTCTTTTTATATCTGTAGATTTCACTGCATTATTATTGGGACGTCTAACTCTATTAGCTAACCAATTACTCAAATTTCAGAAGAAATTTTGGTGATTCTGTGTAAGAGAATGCTAAGGTAAAGCCTCTACTCTGTGGTGTCAGTATGGCCCTGATTGCTGATCCTACACCCCCTTCACTCCTGACATCTTCCCCAAGGATCATACCTATTTGGTTAATGAAGGCAGTGAGTGATCTGGTATTTAGATTTTGAACACTTATGGATTTATAGCTATTTGGCAATATTTCTTCCAAGAAATATTACATCCAATTGTCTAAGATACAATTCATAAACCATACAATTCATCCATCTAGAGGATATACTTCAGTGGTTTTAAATAAAATTATAGTTGTGCCATCAATGCTACTATAAATTTGAGAATATTTTTCTTTATCCCCAAAACAATCCCCATACCCTTTAGCCACATTTTCCCCCAACCTCTCTAGGCCTAGGCAACCATTGGTGTGCTTTCTGGACATTTTTTACCAGTGGAATCACACAATATATACTCTTTTAGGCTGACTTCTTTCACTTAACATAATCTGTTCAAGATTCATTCATATTGTGGCAGGACTTCATTTCTTTTTATTGCTAAATAAAATTTCATTGTGTGGAAATACTGAATTTTATTTGTCTACTCACTAGGCAACATACATCTGTGTTTCCACTTTGGGGATTGTTAATGCTGCTGTGAATATTTTTGTACAAGTTTTTGTGTGGACATATGCCTTCATTCTCTGATACATATTTGGCAGAGGAATTGGTAGGTCACATGGTAACTGTCACACTATTTTCCAAAATGGTTTTACCATGTTACATGACCATCAGCAGAGTATGAGAATTCTATTTTTTTTTCATATCCTTTCCAACATCGTCTTTCCTATTAAAGCCATCCTACTAGGTATAAAGTGATATTTCATTACAGTTTTGATTTATACTTCCCTGATGACTAATGATTTTGAGCATCTTTTCATGTGCTTACTGGCCATTTTTCTATTTTCTTAAAGAATGTCTGTTCAGGCCCTTTGCCCATTTTAAAAGTGTGTTGCCTTTTGAAAGCTGTGTTAACAGTTCTTTATTCTAGATACAAGTCACTTAGACACATGATTTACAAACATTTTCTCCAGTTCTGTGAATTGTACTTTTACTTTTTTGGTGGTATTATTTGCAGCATGAAAACTTGATTTTGATGAAATCCAGTGACCTCCTTTTTCTTTTGTTGCTTGTACTTTTGATGCCATATCTAAGAAACTTGCCTAACCTAGTGTAATGAAGATTTATGTCTGTATTTTCTTCTAAGTATTTTATGGTTGTAAAATAAATGTTAGGATTTTGATTCATTTTGAGTTAATTTCTTTATGTGGTTAGAAGTACTGGCGTATGTGGTTAGAAGTATTTAAAGTTAAATTTATTCTTAAAATATTTCTTAAGAATTTACTACAGATATAAGACATTTTGGTAATATCTAAGTCTCTAGACTTTGCCCATTTACTGGTTTCTGTAAGAAGTATTGTGTGTTTTTTTGCCACCACTTTATCTTTAGACATATTTTCGTTTTTTCTTCTTCCTCCTTTTTTGTTTGCAACATGGTCTTATTGTGTTGCCCAGGCTGTCCTCAAACTCCTGGGGTCAGGTGATCCTCCTGCCACAGCCTCCAGAGTATCTAGGACTACAAGTATGTACCACTGTGCCTGGCTTTAGACACATTATCCTTTCTTTATGTAGTTCATGTAGCTCAGATGTGGTGCTGAAACATAGAATGTGAAATTTGAATGGCAAGACCTCTTTACTTCAGTGATCTCTTAACATTTGCTAACAAACCATCAAATTTTGTTGTTTTGCTTACATCATTAATGTGATTTGAATGGGCTTAATGTTGTATTGTGGCAATGGAAAGCAAAGCATGTTCTCAGTTTTTACAAATTGTTATACTTAAAGTGGATAGTTGCCAGTTTAAGTCTTCATAATTGTTTAAAATTTTGTGTAATCATTGTGATTGCACTAGAGATTAAAAAGGACCACGTTCAATTGTCTCCAGGAGTTTGTTACCATCGCAGTGGAACCCATCAGATTATTCATTTAGCAAATATACGTGGAGCTCCTAAAGTCAGATTCTGACAGTCACTAGAGGTACAAAGATGAGAAGGCCCTGATGTCAATGAATCCACCCTTTAGTTGGGAACATAATGCATGATAAATGCTTTTATGGTCAAGAAAAAAGTAGCACGTTTTTCATATTGCAGGAGAAAAACTTCCTGAGAAGGTGCTGCCTAAGCTGTCTTGAAGGACAAAGAGGCATTGCTCATTTTGTAGCCTCTGTTCCCTGGAAATGCAGCATCTAAGGCAGGTGGCATGTGTGTTATGGTGGTTCATCCCTCATTTATGGTTAGAGAAATTCAGACACAGGGTGATATTTCTGTTTACTCAGGAATGACAGAACTTGGACCAGAACTATTACATGGGATCATTTTAATAAGTGCTAAATCTTTGAAATAGAAAATCTGATATGTTTTATACTTTCAGCATATCTCAATTGCACTAGTTACCTTTTAAGAGCTAGTGACCACCATGTTGTTCAGCACAGGTCTAGATGAATAAAACATATTATGTTAAAACAAAATTATTGAGCCTGAGGGATCTCTGAAATAAAAGATGGTAGCCAAAAAAGGACTGGTCCTATGACAAGTTCCTGAAGCTACCATTAGCAAGGAAAAAGGCTGGATAGCAATTGGAAATATATCCACTGGACCCATAAGCCAGGAAGATTTTCATAATGAAAATTTGGAGAAGGAAAGCATAAATTATTTATATTGAACAGCATTGGCAATAGATAAGAGGGCAGGATAATGCAAAACGGGGAATGTTTTCAGATAGGAGAATGGCCTATAAGAAGTATTTGTTGCTTTTGAATTGGTTGGGGGTTGTAAACAGGATTTGATGATGCCTGGTGGTTCAGCAGCCTGGAGTTTGAATGTCCATTGAGTTTCAATGACATTCAGGAATGTGGAATATATTTTTAAAAAATTTTTGCTTTGGTCTATTGCTGTTAACTGATTGATTGATTTCCTCCCCTTCACCCTCCAGCCTTTGTAATTAAATAATTAATTTTAGGATATCTTTAAATTTTTCTTTTGTCAAATATAACTCTAAAGTATGTGTGATTAAAGTACATTAATAATTATTCCAATCTAAAGTTTGTCTACATTCCTTAGCTGTCATTTATATAAATGATGTGACTTTTCCCATCTTTGCAATCTCCATCCCATAAATGATTTCACCAATTGTTCATTGTCCATTCTCAATTATTTTTAAATTTTCAAAGGCCTAAAATCTATCTACTTAACATTAATTAAATCCATAGGTATGACATGAATAGGCTTATATCTTGAAAGGCTTATTTGAGCTCATTATGAAAAATAGACTGGGAAGGGGTCCAAGCATGGGAAGAAACTTATACGAAGTCTGTTGCAGTTTATAAGTGAGAAATACTGGCAGCTTGATCCAGGGTGAAGGAGGGGGAAATGGAGAAGTGGACTGAAAGGAAGTGAGAAAGGTGGCTGATAGTAGCCTGAGGGTGACTTGGTTGAAGTAATGTGTTTTTTTTGTTGTTATTGTTGTTTGTTTGTTTGCTTTGTGTATCTTTCAAAGTGATGAAGACTGGAAATATAGAGATGTTGTATTCTGTTGAAGCAGTTGAACATATGAGATAAAAGGACATTTGATAGGGTAATCCTAAGAAAAGGTGGCAAGAGATGAAACTTAGATACAAAGAGAATTTGTTGTTGTTCTTGTTATTTTGCAGATATGCTTTGTCAGGGTGGCATAAATTTTTCAACTGCAGAGCATATCTAGTCAAGCACTCTACCACTGAGCTACATCCCCAGTCCTAAACTGCAGGGAATATCTAATACCAACAAAATAAAGGATAAAGATTCAAGTTATATTTGTACTCTTTAAAATTGGAAGGGGAATAAAAATAAGGTGAAACTAGAGTTCAATTAAGCAGTGATCAATAGCAGTTGTGAATCAATAAGTATGTTGGGGATCAGTGTGTATACTAGGATCAGTAAATGTTCATACTTATTAAAATCTATCTCAGGTTTAATTTAAATATAGGATGGCAGCAAACTCTGTACATAGTTTTTTAAAAATATATTTTTAGTTGTATGTGGACACAATACCTTTGCCAAAAAATTTATTTTTATGTGGTGCTGAGGATTGAACCCAGAACCTCACATGTGCCATACAAGTGCTCTACCACTGAGCTACAACCCCAGCCCTGTGCATGGATTTTTAATGGGATACAAAATGACAGAGTATTGGTTCCATCTGTTCTGATTTTAAGGCTTGGAGACATACCTTAAGAGGTGAAAGTATATTGTAACGATTCCTGAGGAGGGAAAGAAGTCCAACACAGTCCATCTCTAAGTGTAGTGAAAGTGTCTCTGGGAGTTTACAGGGTGTTTGCTAGTCCCAACTTTCTTCCCACTTTACCACCTCCCTGCCAAGCAGTGGAAGCCATTTTCAAATGATATCAGTATTTATAAAACATAAAAGTCAAGCTTCACTAATTCAAGTGAAGATTGATCTCTGCCACCCTGCTTTTCTTCTTTTGCCCCTTTCACATTTCCTCCTATCTCCTCCATTCTGAGGTCCTTCTGAAGAGCTGTCGGACTTTGTGGGAACTACTTTCACACTGCCATTCCTCACCAAGTGGAACAGCAGAACAGTCACTGTATTTATTGGCCCTGTCTTTGCTCTGGTGACTCATTGGCAGATCTGCTAATCGCTGTTCCCTTCACATGCTGTACCTGCTGTTCTCTGCTCCTTTTCTGATCACCTTTTTATGACTTCTTTTTGTCTCTCTACCATGACTGGCGGTGTCAGCTTCTACTGTTAGTAATTAGCAATCTTTATGTCTCATATTCAGTCTCCTCAAGAAATAAGATCTAATTGAATTGGTTAGACATTATCCAATCTAGAGTCACTTCTGTTGGGGCCTGTCAGTCATCCTCATGTCCAGTTCTAAAGATGGTACAGAGATCAATTCCTCATCCTTTCATCTGTAGCTGAACAAAGAACTGCTTCTGAGATGTTTTCCTTAGGAGATGAGTGTGGGTATTGTTTTTGGCTGGTTCGTATATGTGTTATTCTTTATTAAATTCTCAGTTAAAGTGGTAATAATGAGAGCAGCCCCAGTTATTATTTTCCATGCACAGTAACTGTATTAAGCACTTTACGTGTAGTGCCTCATCAGCCATGTGATCCATTTTACTGATTAAAAAAACTGATGTTCAGTGAAATATGAAGTGCTTTTTCAAAATTTACATCTTGGTATTGGAACTGAGATTTGAATGCAGGCAGTTAACTTTCCAAATATGATATTTAGTCTGTAGCACAACATATCAGAGTTGCAGCTCACCAGGGTGATTATCAAATTACGGGTTTTAGAAATGAGAAAAGTGAGATTAGAATTTAGGTGACTTGCCTAAGGTCACTAGTCTTTGTTAGTTCTTTCTACTACAGAAAAAGTACCCAAGACTTACAAGGTTTTTCACACTAACCTTGAAATCTAAACATTATATGCTAAGAGAGATTATAATAAGTGAATAGATGATATATAGCTGTACACAATCTGTCTAGGCTTTTATGGTACTAACTGCTGCCTAACTCAAAGATGGTATATGTACAGAGAGAAATAAGCAGGAGTCTGAGTTTGATTAACCACATGAATTTGTTTATTGAACCAATCTCCTCATTTCTGACTGAAGGTGAAAGTACTCTCTGACAGGTTAGAATCTTTCAGGTTACATTGAGAAATGTCTAATTTAGTGCATGGTATAGGAGATCATTTATAATACAGTGAAAATACACGACCCTGATGGGTTTGAGAAATTGAGATTAAAGATTTTTTAAAAAGCTAATTATGCTTGTTTTAGTCAGCTTTTTCATTACTGTGACTAAATGGTCCTACCAGCACAATTGTAGAGGAGGAGAGTTTTATTTGAGGGCTCATGGTTTCAGAGGTCTTAGTCCATAGAAGGCCAGCTCCATTTCTTGGGGCTCGAGGTAAAGCCGAACATCATGGCAGGAGAGGGTGGCAGAGGAAATCAGCTCACATCATGTGATCAGGAAGCAGAGAGACTCCACTCCCCAGATGCAAAATATATACCCCATAGCCATGCCCCAGTTCCCACCTCCTCCAGCCACACCCTACCACTTCAATTAATCCTACCAGGGATTAATTCACTGATTAGGTTAAGACTCTTACAACCTAATTGTTTCTCCTCTGAACCTTCCTGCATTGTCTCACACGTGAGCTTTTGGGGGACATCTCACATCCAAATCATAACAATGTTAGATGGAAAATTTTTACTTTTCCTCCTATTTGAAAAAATACTCATTTTCATAATGCATCTGGTTCATTTAAATGAACTATGATGGCGATGTTAAGTGGTATTATTTAAGTGTTGGCAGACTAACTTTGACTTAACTAATGAAATAATGATACAACTTAATGTGTATGCAGAATGTCTTAGGTTGTTATTTGAAAGTTAATAAAATACAGGAGCTTAGTAGGTTCCTGCAAGCCAATAAAATAAGACTATTTCAGAATAGTTCCTTGGTAGAAATGCAAATTCTCAGCCACTATCCCAGACCTTCTGAATTTATTAAAAGGTACATTCAGTGTGAGGCTCACCAATCTGAAGTTCAAGTCCTCCAGGTGATTCCAATGCATGCTGAAGTTTGAGAACCACTGCCCTAGAAGAAATCAATTTATCATTTGAAGTAATTTCATTTTGATTATGTTGAAGAGAAGGAATATTTTCTTGCCAAAGGAAATCATTTATAATCTGTTCAGCCATAGTCTTTTCTTGTTGAAGTTGTTATTGTGGTAAACTCTATTTATGCAGTAGACAAAATGTATATAGGCATTAGAAAGTCCTCGTTTCGTATTTTATCTGAGACATATTGACCTTGAGAAAGTTTTCCTGACCTTGTTTAAGATCATAGCTTCTTTCTCTGAAAATGAAACTATATAATCAACTAGGAAGGATCACAACAAGGATTAGAAATACTTTTAGTAAATATTGGATACTAAATAGGTATTAAAAAGATCACTCATTATTATTTAAGTCTTCTTCAGTTGTATTAACTCCTTCCAGTTTAGAGGCTATGGCTTTTTCAACACTATTCACACTTACTGAAACAAACTTGAAACATTAACTATGTGATAATTCAAAGATATTAGTTCTGTACCTTCCTAAATCTATCCTCAAACTTGGCATATCCTGTATAGACTCTACTGCTTTGTCATCTAATACTGCATTGGGAGAGATTCCAAGTGGATTAGAAACAAACTCGGTTCACTTGAGACAATGATTTTGTCAAATTGCCAGTTACCTTTCAGCCTGGATTAAATAGAAAGAAACAAGTACAGTTTGGTTACAGTCATTGAAAGTAGAACATATGAAGAATGATTTCATTTTGTGTCTTTTGGGTACTAACTTTTACCTTATTTTATTTTATTTTTTTAGAATTAAAGGTAAATTTAGGACACTTGAGATAACTGGGTACATGTATTTGAAAAATGAGAGTTGGGCCCCATTATATTTCTGTGGCATTGAGAAAGCAACATCGATGGTTAAGCTGCATATTATCTGTTTTAGACAGCTTTTGCACTGCTGTGACCAGAAGACCTGACAAGAACAGTTAGAGGAGGAAAAGTTAATTTTGGCTCAAGTTTTCAGAGGTTGAGTCCATAGTCAGATGATTCCATAGCTCTGGGCCCAACATAAGGCAGCATGGCGGAAGGGGATGGAGGAGGAAAGCAGCTCAGCCATGGCAATCTGGAAGCCCAGAGAGAGTGCCACTCACCAGGGACAGAATATAAACTCCAAATCACACCCACAGTGACCTACCTCCTCCAGTCACGCCCCACCTTCCAACAGTTGCATCCCCGTTAATCCATATCAATGCATTAATCCACTGATTAGGTTAAGATTCTATACCCTATCATTTCCCCTCTGAAAATTCTTGCATTGTCTCACACATGAACTTTTGGGGGATACCTCATATCTAAAGAATAATAGTATCTTTCTGACCCAAATTCTGCCTCTTCCCTTTTTTCTTTTTGAATTAATTTTGTTCTGTAATAATGAAAAATATTTTTGTAGTTTCAAAGCAAGAGCTTTAAAACAGGCATGTTTAGAGAAGTCTAGCTTCCAAATCTTTCCTCTCTTTGCTGTTTCCTTCCCCTCTTCCTCTTGCATAGGTAATTTGTTGCTAGTTCTGGATGTACTCTTTCTTTTTTAAAAAGCATAATAAATACATTCACTTTACCCTCTTTCTTACACACAAGATAAGATCTTATTTACACTGTTGTTTATCTTTTTTCATTCATTACATAGCAATTTTTATATCACCTTATACAATTTTACAACTATATAACACACAGCTGTGTACTAGCACTATTTTATCATGCAGATGTACCATCCCCTACTGATACACATTTAGGTTGCGTCTATCCTTTTTGCTATTATAAACAATATTTTGCCAGCATATCTTTGGATAGATTACTAGAAGTGAGATTGTGGTTTAAAGGATAAATGCAGATATAATTTTGCTATATGTTGCCAACTCTTCCTCTGTAGAGATTCTAACAGTTATTTTCCTCTTAGCAGTGCTTGAGATTCCTGTTTCCTTACAGCTTTGTCAAGAGTATGTCAGACTTTTGGATTTTTTGCTAATCTGATAGGGATAAGGATATGCCAAGGTGAGGGTGATTATGAGGTAGTTAATGAGGCTGGAAAAGTAGGCAAAGGTGGGGCTAGATGATCAGAAGCCTTGTCTTTCATTTTGAGGGATTTATATTTTATCTCACAGTTAGTGGAGAGCTTCTAAAAACCCAAAATGGATGAAGGACAGAGGAAAGGGATTGCAGAAAGAGGAGTAATAAGATTAGCTTTACAGTTTTTTTTAATCCTACAAGTATTATTTCTAATCAAGTAAACATCAGTTTCCATAACCCACTAAAGCAAAAAACCTTCCATAGTCCCTCTTATTCTTTTTAAAAATTGTTTGTTCTATTTAGTTATACATGACAACAAAATGCATTTTGATTCATTGTATACACATGGAGTATGACTTTTCATTTCTCTTGTACACGATGTAGAGTCACATCATTCATGTAATCATACATGTACATGGACGGGGTAATGTTTGTCTCATTCTACCATCTTTCCTTCCCTCCCTCCCCTCATTTCCCTTTACACAATCCAACATTTGTTCATTCTTCCCTTACCATCCCCCTTATGTATCAGCATCCACTTATCAGAGAAAACATTCAGCCTTTTTTTTTTTTTTTTTTTTTTGAATTGGCTTATTCCACTTAGCTCTCCAGTTCCATCTGTTAACCTGCAAATGTCATAATTTTATTCTTCTTTATGGCTGAGTAATGTTCCATTGTGTGTGTGTGTGTGTGTGTGTGTGTATATATATATATATATATATATATATACCACAGTTTATCCATTCATCTGTTGAAGGGCATCTAGGTTGGTGCCACAATCTAGCTATTTTGAATTGAGCTGCTGTAAACATTGATGTGGCTGTGTCACTGTAGTATGCTGATTTTAAGTCTTATTCTTGTGAAAGTGGGAAAGGTACTGGAGGCCCCAAAATAAGATGACTACTGGGGGTTATGCCCAGGTTTGACTGGATCATTTCTTGCTCTGACCTCCCAAGGAGCCATTTTGAGGGAATTTCAAACTGTGAGTATATAAGTGAATGGCCACAGCTGGTTTTTTTTTTTTTTTTTTTTTTTTTTGGTCCATGAGTACAAGAAGCTCTTGGTGGTAACCTGTCAGACTCCCAGATAGTTACTGCGTTTGGTGGTGGTTGGTGGTTGGTGGCTGATGGCTGGTGATAGGTCTTTGGATATTGGTTTTTTTTTTTTTTTTTTTTTTTTTGTTTTTTGGGGTTTTGATCTTTTTTTTTTTTTTTCTTTCTTTCTTGTTTTGGCGAGCGGCTAGCAGCTAGCATCTTTGTTCCTGTTTAGGATGAGCTATGAGAGTAGTGAGAGCAGTGTAGAGCTACAGGGGCAGAGCTATTGCTATGAATCTGCCTTTGGGGACCATTATATGGTTCTGCATGACATTGGGTCATGGGTTTCACCCAGTTGAAACTTGCCCGCCATCTTCTCACTGGGACAGAAGTTGGGGTGAAGCTCTTGGTAAAAGTAGCCTCAAACTTCCCCTTCCTATCTGAACCAGATATGGTGATCTAGGACCACCCAAATGTGATCCCCCCTTCCAGGTCATTAAGACCATTGACTATATCCACCTTATCATGGAGCATGCAGGTGGGGGAAAGCTATGGGACCTCATCCCAGAAACTGATGGCATGCAGGAGGAGGAGGAGGCCCTGTTCAGACTGTTCAGGCAGATCTTGCCGGCTGTGCAGTACTGCCACTGAAAGGGGATCGTTCACCTTGACCTGAAGCTGGAGAACATGGTGGACAGCCAGTGGCAAGGACTTTGGCCTGAGCACCAGATTCACAGCTGGGAAGAAGCTGAAGAGGTACTGGGGCACTCTCATCTACATTGCTCCTGAAGTCGCCTGTGGGAAGGAATAGGAGCCCCCACCCCACTGGCAGACTCTGGAGCCGAGGTGACCTCCTCTATACTATGCTCACAGGGAGATGTCCATTTTCGGCAAGCAGCAATAGGGAGGTGAAGAAGCTGATCAAGCAGGGAACATTCCCCAGCATGTCTCGGAGGGCGCATAGAGCTTCATCCATGAGATACTCATGGTGGACCCATACAGAGGCCCACCATAGACCAGGTAATGGGGCACCCATGGCTGACCTGGGACAAGGATGCTTCACCCAGTCCTCCTAGTAAGGCGCAACCCAAGCTCGCGGATCTCACAATTTTGAAAACAATGATCAACATGGGTTACAACCTCTGCAATACCTGGGTGTCTGTGGCAAGTTGCAAATTCAAGAACACGATGGTGACCTAAGTCCTACCCAAGGGCCAGAGAACGCAGGGGGAGGCCTGTGCGATCCAAGTAAGGTCCAAGTGTTGCCCTGGCCCTGGGGATCCTCCCAGGGTGTGCCCGACAAGTGCTCCAGTGAGCCTGCCCTTCCTTGCCCTGTGAGCAGCAGCGGCCCCGGGAGGCCTAGCAGTACCAGCAGAAGGCTGCTGAAGTGCCAGCCTGCCTGCCATCCCTCTCCCAGCCTAGCCTCCCAGCATGACCCTGCGCCCAGCCGCTCCTCCTCCCAAGGTACCTCCACCAGGCAACGCCCAGACAGCAGCCAGGGTTGGAGGAGGGTGAGGAGAAGGATCGCCAAATGCATCCGGCCACTCTGCTGCCTACCATGCTTCCGTCGGCCACTGTCCACTGGAAATGCCCGTCCCAGACGACAGAACCCACAGCCAGCCAGAAGACCCTGGCCTGTGCGGACGCTGGCTTCATGCTGTGGGAGCGCGTGTGCCCATGGCGTAGGCTTCTCCGCACGGATTCCCGGCAGCGGCGCCTCAGCGTCCACCACAAGACTCCTCTGCTGCCCCGCCTGCGGAACGCAGGAGAAACTGCCCTCGGACAAATCCCCTGTTCTGCTCTTTGTCCTTTCTCCCATGCTTTGGGAGACATTTATTCTTAATTCCCCCCCCCCCTTTTTTTTTCTTTTCACAAATTGTATAATAAAATTGATGTTCAAAGATTTTAAAAAGGCAGGTTTTAAAAAATTTTTTGAATTTTTGTTTTAAGAGAGAGGCCTCAGGGAAAGGACTGGAGCCCAGCAGCCATCCTTTCCAAGGCCTGGACCACTGCGCCTCCCTTTACTGCTCACTGTATACACTCACTCACCTTGAGCCAGGGTAGATGAGGACTCACTTGCCTTATGCCAGTGTAGATGGGATCTTGCTCCCCTGGATGGAGTATAGACAGAGATGCTCCCCTTGAGTCAGTGTAGACTTGATTCACTTTGAGGTGGTCGCTGTGACCATAAGGAAAACTTTTCCTGGTCTTCAGGCCCCTCCCTGAAGTGTGTGGGGAGGGTGGGTTGCAACTGTTGGAGAAGACACCTCTGGCAAGGCATCAGGAGACTCCAGAGTGTTCTGGCTTCATCTCCGTAATCCCAATGTGCAGGGAATTGAGGGCTGGGCCAGTGGCAGGGGTGGGCCTTCCTGCAGCAGTGGCTGGGTGCCTCACCACCCAATAGCCCCTCCTTGACTAAAGGTCTTGAAGATGAGTACTTGGGATTTGGGGAGAGGAGATGTGAAATCTCAGGGATGTTGTTTACATAAAAGCACAGTGCAGCCATGAGGAATCGCTCTTATCTTTGGGTTCTGTTGACACTGGATTTTGTACGAAAAGTAAGAAATGCTTAGGTTAGGACAGGAGGCTTCCTGTACCTTACAGCCCTGGGACTCCCAGAGCTGCTGGCACCTTCTTCCTGCCCTTCCCTTTACTGGTCAGAAAAAGATGTGCCAGGTGTCATTTTAATAGTTTGCCCCTTTTCACATTGAGCCAAGAAAAAAGTTTTAAAATAAAAATACACTATTATGGTATTATTTGTAAGTGTCAGAAGATAAAAGAGTAAGTATTATCATGGTCATATATCAGATTTTCTCCAACTAAATTCATCCAGAAAATAGCTCTCAAAATGTAAAATGTAGCTGTGAGAATTTTAGTTGACTTTTTTTCAAAGTCAGGGTTTATTTAAAAAAATAGCAACCAAATATAGTGAGTTTATACAAAGAAACAACAGAAGTCATTTTCTATATTGACTATTAAAATAAAGGATATAGAACAAAAACTCAACAAATATATTCAACAAAAAGAGCAAAAAATAAAATCACATACTATAAAATTTTGATTTGAGCCCTTTAGAAAGGAGTTAATAGCTGACTTTTATATATAGTCTGGAATTTATATTTTCAAGCAATCTTTTTTTTAAGATGTCAATAGAAAACTTTCTTAAGATAGATCACATTCTGATACAAACACTATTACCCTATGTACATGTATGATTACACAAATGGTATGACTCTACTTCATGTACAACCAGAGAAACAAGTTGTACCCCATTTGTTTACAATGAATCAAAATAAATAATAAAAAAAAAGATCACATTCTTCCAAGCATTCTTTTTTTAAAAAAATTTTTTGATAAGTATACATCAATTTCATTTGGGAGCAGGAAAAATGTGGCCATTTCAGAGTAATCTTAGTAAAGCAATATGTGGTATTGAAAATTTTTTTTATTATCTTTTTTTTTGACAGTGATAAATATTTAAAAATTTTTTTCATACATGTGTACAGGGTAATAATGTCTGTCTCATTCTACGGACCTTCCCATCCCTACCACTACCCCTTCCCTCACTCCCCTCTGCACAATCCAAAGTTCCTTCATTCTTCCCTACCCACCCTCCACTATGGACCAGCATCCGCTTATCAGAGAATACATTTGGCCTTTGGTTTTTTGGGATTGGCTTATTTCACTTAGCATGATATTCTCCAGTTCCATCCATTTACCTGTAAATGCCATGATTTCATTCTTCTTTAAGACTGAATAATATTCCATTGTGTATATGTACCACGTTTTCTTTATCTGTTCATCTGTTGAAGGGCAACTAGATTGTTTCCACAATCTAGCTATCGTGAATTGAGCTGCTATAAACATTGATGTGGCTGTGTCACTCTAGGCCGAGAAGTGTGATAGCTGGGTCAAATGGGGCTCCATTCCAAGTTTTCTGAGGAATCTCCATACTGCTTTCCATTAGTATTTGCACCAATCTTCAGTCCCACCAACAATGTATAAGTGTACCTTTTCCCCCACATCTTTGCCAACACTTATTATTTCTTGTATTCTTGATAATTGCCATTCTGACTGGAGTGAGATGATATCATAGAGTAGTTTTGATTGGCATTTCTCTAATTGAAAGAGACAATGAACATTTTTTCATATGTTTGTTGATTTTTTCTTCTGTGTTGATTTTTTGTCTGTTTATTGATTGGGTTATTTATTTTTTTGGTGTTTTTTGAGTTCTTTATATATCTTGAAGTTTTGTGCCCTATCTGAGGTGTGTATGATAAAGATTTTTTTTCCCCATTCTGTAGGTTCTCTCTTCAGGTTATTGATTATTTTCTTTGCTGAGAAGAAGCTTTTTAGTTTGAATCCATACCATTTATTGATTCTTAATTTTACTTCTTACATTTTAGGAGTCTTGTTAAGGGAGTCAGGTCCTAAGCCAACATGATGAAGTTTGGGCCTACTTTGTCTTTCATTAGGCACAGAGTCTCTGTTCTAGTGCCTAAGTCTTTGATCCATTTCGAATTGAGTTTTGTACAGAGTGAGAGATAGAGGTTCAATTTCATTTTGCTGCATATGGATTTCCAGTTTTGCCAGCACCATTTGTTGAAGAGGTTATCATTTCTCCATTGTTTTTGGCACCTTTGTCTAGTATGAGATAATTGTATTTATGTGGATTTGTCTCTGTGTCCTCTATTCTGTACCATTGGTCTACCAGTCTATTTTGGTGCCAACACCATGCCCTTTTTGTTACTATTGCTCTGTACTATTGTTTAAGTTCTGGTATTGTGATGCCTCCTGCTTCACTCTTCTTGCTATGGATTGCTTTGGCTATTCTGGGTCTCTTATTTTTCCAAATGAATTTCATGATTGCTTTCTCTATTTCTCTGAAGAATGTCTTTGGGATTTTAATAGGAATTGCATTGAATCTGTATAACATTTTTGGTAGTATGGCCATTTCAACAATATTAATTCTGCCAAGAGCGTGGGAGAGCTTTCCATCTTCTAAGGTCTTCAATTTCTTTCTCTAGTGTTCTGCACTAGAGGTCTTTCACCTCTTTTGTTAGATTGATTCCCAAGTATTTTATTTTTTTGAGGCTATTGTGAATGGGGTAGTTTTCCTAATTTCTCTTGCAGTGGATTCGTTGCTTTGTATAGAAATGCATTTGATTTATGGGTATTTATTTTATATCCTGCTACTTTGCTGAATTCATTTATGAGTTCTAAAAGCTTCCTGGTGGAATTTTTTGCATCTTTGAAATATAGAAACATGTTGTCAGCAAATAGTGATAGTTTGAGTTCTTCTTTTCCTATTTGTATCCTTTTAATTTCTTTCATATGTTTGACTGCTCTGGCTAGAGTCTTAAGGTGATATTGAATAGAAGTGGTGAAAAAGGGCATCCCTGTCTTCTTCCAGTTCTTAGAGGGAAAGCTTTCAATTTTTCTCCATTTGGAATGATGTTGGCTGTGGGCTTAGCATAGATTGCTTTTACAATGTTGAGGTATGTTCCTACTATCCCTAGTTTTTCTAATGTTTTGAACATGAAGGGGTGCTGTATTTTGTCAAACGTTTTTCTGCATCTATTGAGATAATCATGTGATTCTTGTCATTAAGTCTATTGATGTGATGTATTACATTTATTGATTTCCCTATGTTGAACCAGTCTTGCATTCCAGGGATGAACCCCACTTCATTATGGTATGCTATCTTTTAAATTTGTATTTGTGTGTAATTTGCCAGAATTTTATTGAGAATTTTTGCATTTGTATTCATGAGGAATAATGGTCTGAGGTTTTCTTTCTTTCATGTGTCTTTGTCTGGTTTTGGCATCAGGGTGGTAATAGCCTCATAGAATAAGTTTGGAAGGGTTCCCTCCTTTTCTGTTTCATGGAATAATTTGAGGAGTATTGGTGTTCATTCTTTTTTGAAGGTCTTGTAGAACTCAGCTAAGAATCTATCTGGTTCTGTGCTTTCTCGGTTGGTAGGCTTTTGATGGTGTTTTCTATTCCATTACTTGTAATTGATCTGTTTAAATCATGTATGTCCTCCTGATTCAGTTTGGGTAGGTCAAATGTCTCTACAAATCTGTTGATATCTTCAAGGTTTTCTATAGTATTGGAGTACAAATTTTCAAAATAGTTTCTAATTATCTTCTGTATTTCAGTTGTGTCTGTTGTGTTATTTCCTTTTTCATCATGTATTTTAGTAATTTGAGTTTTTTCCTTTTTTTTTCTCCATTGGCATGACTAGGGGTTTATCAATTTTATTTATTTTTTCAAAGAACAACTTTTTGTTTTGTCAATTTTTTGAATTGTTTCAGTTTCTTCAATTTGAGCTCTGATTTTAATTATTTCCTGTCTTCTGCTGCTTTTGGTGTTGATTTGTTCTTCTTTTTCTAGGGCTTTGAGATGTAATGTTAGGTCATTTATTTGTTGACCTTTTATTCTTTTAATGTATGCACTTAATGCAATGAACTTTCCTCTTAGTCCTGCCTTCATAGCATCCCAGAGATTTTTGATATGTTGTATCAGTGTTGTCTTTTACCTCTAAGTATTTTTTTATTTCCTCCTTGATTTCTTCTTATATCCATTCATCATTCAACAGCATTCTATTTAGTCTCCAGGTGTTAGAGTAGCTTCTACTTTTTATTTTATCTTTGATTTCTAGTTTCATTTCATTATATTCTGATAGAATGCAGGGTAGTATTCATATATATATATATATATATTTTTTTTTTTTTATTTGCTGGGAGTTACTTTGTGGCATAATATAAGGTCTATTTTAGAGAAAGATCCATGTGCTGCTAAGAAGAAAGAGTATTCACTCAATGATGGACGAAATACTCTATATATGTCCATTAAGTCTAAATCATTATGTTATTTAATTCTGTAGTTTTTTGTTTAGTTTTTGTTTAAAATATCTATCCAGTGGTGAAAGAGGTGTGTTAAAATCACCCAGTATTATTGTATTGTGGTATAGTTGATTCTTGAAATTGAGAAGGTTTTGTTTGATTTATGTAGATGCTTCATGGTTTGGGGTATATATATATTTACGATTGTTATGTCTTGTTGTGTGATTTCCTTAAGCAGTATGAAATGTCCTTCTTTATCCCTTCTGACTAATTTTTGTTTGACGTCCACTTTGTCTGATATGAGGATGGAAACCCCTGCTTGTTTACATAGTCCATGTGAGTGATATGTTTTCCCCCAACCTTTCACCTTCAGTCTGTGGATGTCTTTTCCTAGGAGGTGAGTCTCTTGAAGACAGCATATTGTTGAGTCTTTTTAAAAAATCTGATCTGCCAGTTTGCCAGTTTATGTCCTTTGATTGATGAGTTTTAGCCATCAACATTCAGGGTTATTATTGAGATATGATTTATATTCCCCATCATTTTAGTTTACTTTTGGTTTTTAACTTGACATAGTTTCTCTTTTGATTGAAATTTCCTTTAGTGTAATTCCTCCCTTTACTGGTTTTCATTTTTTTTTTTTTTTTTTTATTTCCTCCTCATGGAATATTTTGCTGAGAATGTTCTGTAGTACAGGCTTTCTAGTTGTGAATTCTTTTAACTTTTATTTATTTCATCTTAAATCTGAAACTTAATTTTGCTGGGTATAAAGTTCTTGGATGACATCCATTTTCTTTCAGAGCTTGATAAATATTATTTCAGGACCTCCTGGCATTGAGGATCTTGGTTGAGAAATCAGCTGAGATCCAAATTGGTTTCCTTCCATATGTAATTTGTTTTTTTCTCTCACAACCTTTAAAAATTCTATCTTTATTCTGTATGTTAGTCATTCTCATTATAATGTGCCTTGGTGTGGGTCTGCTGTAATTTTGTACATTTGGAGTCCTATAAGCCTCTCGTAGTTGATCTATCTCATTCTTTAGATTTGGAAAGTTTTCTGATATTATGTCATTGAAAACGTCTGTTCCAATAAATCTTAAATTTGGTCTTTTTATGTTATCCCATAATTCTTGGAGGTTCTGTTCATGGTTTCTTACCATCTTCTGTGTGTGGTCAACTTTATTTTCAAGAGTACATATTTTGTCTTATTTGTCTAAGGTTCTGTCTTCCAAGTGTTATAGTGTGTGGTGATACTTTCAATTGAATTTTTAATTTGGTTTATTGTTTCCTTCATTTTAAGGATTTCTGCTTTGTTCTTTTTTATAATCTTTGCCTCTTTATTGAAGTGACCTTTCATTTACTGTATTTTCTCTCCAATACCATCCTTTATTTTGAAGATCAATCTAACTATGTATTTTCTAAACTCCTTCTCTGATATTTCTTCTACTGTGTTGTCTATAGATTCTTTTGTTGGAACATCTTGGTTTGTTTGAGGCACTTTGTTCCCTTGTTTTTTTGTGTTGTTTGTGTGTCTTCTCATCTAGTGGTATAGAGCTGAGGCAGTACAGATTCTACCCTGTCTCTGAGGCTTCTAGTACCTCACCTGTGGGTACTGTGACAGTGAACTTCCAGGCAACAGTGGGTAGCAGGCAATCTGCTGGCAGTCTGCAGGCAATCTGCAGGCTAATGGCAGATGATTAGTGGGTGGATGTTGGGTGGTGGGTGGTTCGTAGGTGAAAGGTTGGCAATGGCTAGCTTTACATTTCTCAAAGGTAACTTTGAAGATTGTGTTGAAGAAAATGAGTTGGAAAAAGTACAGTATTGGTAGAGAGTAGTTGTTTCCAGATTAGCAGGAAGAGTGTCACCTAGGAACTTGTCAGAAGTACAGATATTCAGGCCCTACCCTAGACCTACTGAATCAGAAACTTGGGTGGGAGGCAGTAGTCTGCATTTTCTTTGATCTTTATACATGCTACAGTTTGAGACTAGAGACAGGAAGGCAAGTATCACAGTTTGTAAAATGCTTTTCTCATGAATTATGTAGTTGATTTTGTTGATGTTTATTATATTTTTCATATTCATAATCAAAAGAGATAAAATACGTGTCTAGGATTTTGTGATTAGCTATTTTTATGAAAGCCCAATGTAAAAAGATTTGAAAGCTGGTATAGTGTGGTAATATACCTAGGAGACCATCTAGGATCATATGGAAAAATAAACTACAGTCAAGTAGAGATATTGGCTTAGAATAACAAGAAGTACTTAATCTTGAATGCTCTAGATGTTGACTGTATATGATGTTGATTTGTAATATGGTACTGAAATCTGCAGATGGGATAACTGAAGGAAGATGTTATAAAAATGGAGAGCATGAACTCTTTGTGGTGTTTTTACTCAAAACCAAAAAATAGTGGTGGTTTTACTCAAAATTTGTTCAGATGTTCTTGTGCAGTCAGCTCCCCACAGCTATTAGGAGGCGGTCTACTTTCAATCTTTATAGAATAACTAGCAGCTGATTTGCATCTAACCCAGTTTTTGTTTGTTTTTCTTTGAGGGTGTGAAATCTGTGGATTTAAATTTCAACTTTGTTGAAATGGGACTGGGTGCATCTGATAATCTTTATTTTCCACTTTGTTGAGTGATCAAAAGTACAGATAAAGCAAATGTTATGTAAATGTAAAAATTATATAATTATAGCTTGAAGGATAAGTAATTTTTTTTCTCCTTCAAATTTTATTCTAGGATCCATCAGTTACACAGGTGACAAGAAATGTTCCACCCGGACTTGACGAATATAATCCATTCTCGGATTCTAGAACAGTAAGATTATTCTTAATTGGACTATTTTTAAATGTTTAAATGAAAATTAAGTAGGAATTAGGTTTTATTTTTTAGTTAGTTGGTAAAACATGTAAAATAAGTTAATATTTTATTTAGAATTTAGCAAGTCAGGATTTTTCATTTAGAATTTAGCAAGTCAGGATATATATTTTTTTAAACAAGTAGGACTGTCAATTAATTGAAAATTGAAAATTTCCATATTGGTCCTAGTGAATTACTCTCTATAGTACTTGACATACAGGGAGGTAAGAAAGTGTTTCTTCATATATACATTTTCTTCATGGTAATGTGGAGTGATACTTTGTTATAATGGAAATTATTTATGTAACTATATACAATGTTTGTATGATTATCATTTGAGTTAGGGTATTCTGAAGAATATGAGCCTTCTGACTGTGGTAGACCAGAACTTCTGGAACTTTACTTGGTCTAGGAAAGCATATTCTTCCCCACAAAATAGTCTTGATTTGTAAGATGTTGGGTTATGAAAAAAATCATAAAGAGCATTCTTAGATTACCTGTTAGGGTCTTAAGCTCTTAGAGTTGGAGCATATTTTTTTATGCTGTATTTATGGTTTTATCGTGAACCAGATTTGAGAACTATTGAGGTAGATGATATTGAGAATTCTTTTCAAAATTTCTCTGGCAAATAATTTTGTCTTCTATTTTTGTGTCTTTATCTTAGACATCACTCTCAGCGGTCCCTAGTTTCAACTGTTGTTGGCTTTTGAAATGCTAGTCATCCTCTGAAAGGTGTTGAATTTCTTCACTTGTATGCTTAGAGTTACATGTCAATATGATGATCCTTAGGTGATGATCACCTCTTCCTGTAAATGTTTTTCATAGTCTAACAAATAATTCCAAAAGATTATATAGATTTTTTGCTTAGAAATTTCTTCAAGATGCATTGTATTAACTCTTTAGTGTAAAGAGGAGATTTATGCAAAATGGTGAGAGTAAGACATAAATATTTTATCTTTGTCCCTAGTTCCTGGCATACGTTTCCAAAAAGTCTTGTAACCTCCAGAGTGATAAGTGTTTTTGATATGCTAATGAGACGACTGGAGGTTTGGGCCCCTAGATAGCTTCTGGATGGGTGCTGGTTTCCAGAAATTCCAAGCATGACTAGAGGTTTTGAACTTTAAGCCTGCCTTTTAAAGAAGGAGAGGGGAGAGACTGGAGATTGAGTTAATCTCTAGTGGACAATGACTTAGTCAATCATGCCTATGTAATGAAAACATCAATGGAGGGTGGTAGGGCAGGAAAGGACTCGGAAACTCTGGGCCTCCTTCCCCTCTATACTTTGCCTTTTCAGCTCTTCCATTTGTCTGATTCTGAATGTATCTTTTATAACAAACTGGTGGTGGTAAGTAAATTGTTTTCCTGAGTTCTGTGAGTTCTAAAAGCAGATCAAACTTGAGGATGGGGTCATGGAAACCCTTAACTTACCCAGTTGGTGTGAAATACAGGTGGCAACCTGAAGCTTATGCTTGGTCTGAAGGGAGGACTGCCTTGTACTAAGCCCTTAACTAGGGGGATCTGTGCAAGTCCTGATAGTGTCATATTTGAACTGAATTGTGGGACACTTGGTTGGTGACCAAAGTGCTGAAGAATTGGTGTGTGTGTGTGTGTGTGAGAAGTCCCACACACTTGGCTGTCAGAAGTGTTTTGGATGGGGAGCCTAAAAGTAAAAGCGTTAACATGAACTTTTAAATTTCACTTTATTTCAAAGCCCTTGTTTGGCAGTCCTTGCTTCTGTGTCCCAGAAGCAATGGTGTCCCAGGCTGGGATCACTGAATGCTCACTGATCATGGAGGTTACAGGTTGAACCATGTGAAATGCCCAGTACTTAAACTAGTTTTGACATTAAAATTATGGGTCGATATGATAAACCTTATAGTAAATTAGTGCTATGGATGTATGGAATTATAATTTGTCAGTAAATTGCTGAAAGGGAGAGAAAGAAGAGCTAGCATCTTGTATTCTACTACCCGAAGTTCTTCTGATATGGTTTCTGGGGAGTAGAGTTGAAAACAAGACTGTTTTTAAAGTTTGCTGATAAAAAATGAAAAGAGATTTTTATATACTTGTTTGAAAGACTTTTATAGCAAGAAATAAGTTTAATTTTTTATATAGTAGCTTTAGATGATTCTTATCAATAGTAGTAGTATTTTTTATCAAGTTGTCTTTATGCCATGTACTTTACCTATATACTGAATTGAGATGTCACAACATTCAAAATGGGCATTTTAAATTTTTATTTTTAAAGAATCTGAGACACAAGATATCTAGTTAGTAAATGGCAGAACTGAGTTATTAACTTATCTTTGTTTTCTGTAAAGCTTTTGCCTTTTGCATTTTGCTAGTGCTATATTTAGCAAAAGATGCCTAAGTAGTAGAAGATAAAAATTTCTCATCTAAATGGCATTTTAAAAATTACATATAGACACAAAGAAGATACAAGAATGTAAATCATGGTTCTAAATGCTACGTCTGCATTCACAGAAAGGTTTTCTGAAAGAGGATAGTCTTGAGTAGGGAGATGGGCAATAATGAGAAGTCAGCTTATAATGAAACACTTCTCTTGGGTGTGATGAGCAGTGGTACTATCTCAGGATCAGGAAAATTATTGTTATGGAAGAATTTGGTGCATTTTCCATTCCACTTTTTACTTACGAAAGATACAGTTGAAATAATAAACAATTTAGACATTCCTTTGTTTCCTGAATAATGTGATTTCAGAAATTAGTCCACTTTTGTGGCTGTACCTATTCTCTGAAACAGATGGAACATGAATAATGATTTAAGTGATATGTTAGACCTCAGTCCAAATACTGTTTTAGTTGGTTGGTGATATTCATATTTGTTTTAGAAAGATGTTAGTGAAAATTTTTTGCATAAGAATGTGGTTAGTTACTTGAAGTCAATAGGGAAGATCCTCTAGCAGAATGTCTGAGGGTATAATCTGGCTAAGAGGAGAAAGTTCCTCACCTGTTCTTGTTTTCTTTTTTTAAAAAAACAGGGGTATGGGGAGGGGAAGAATAGTAGAATGAATTGGATATTATTACCCTATGTATGTATATAACTATTCAACCAGTGGGATTCTACATCATGTATAGCCAGGAATATTAGAAATTATACTCCATTACATATGATGTATCAAAGTGCATACTACTGTCATGTATAACTAATTTAAAAAATTTAAAAATTTAAGGAAAGTTACACATGTATCAAAATGTACAGTATACAACCACAAATATATACTTTCTACTCATCAATTAAAAATTAATTAATTAAAAAATTAGATTGCCTTTTATAGTTAATTTTCTGTTTGAAAGAAAACTTTAAGGTATTTAAGGAAGACTATAGAATAAAGAATTTGAGTAATTTTATGATTTACATATTAATTCACTCTATATTATAATTTCAGAGAAAGGAGTTGTCATAGGACACCTTAGAATATAGGCGAAGTCAGCCTGTTGGCAGTGTCATGGAACACTTTTGAGCACTTGAAATAAGGCTAGTCTGAGTCAAGATGTGCTATATAAATGCGGAGGAGTCTCAAGTTATGAAATAATTCTTTCGTTTGAATTTAAAATACATTTCCCTACTGAGATTATGTTGTATGTGGTGAGTAGTTTCCCGGGTCTACCCTCTAAAATTGAATGCATCAATTACCAGAGGAATTATCTCCTTGAGAATTGATGTATATTTCTGGGAACCATTTTCCTGTTTATTTAGATTATTTGTTTGCTTTGTGGTACTGGGGATCGAAACCCAGGGCCTTGCACATGAAAGTGCTCTACCACTAAACTACATCCCCAGCCTTAGTTTAAATACCTATTGCAGCTTGATCCTCACAAGTTTCAGCCACTGTTAATGGCATTCATGGCTTTTGATGGGATTTCTTCTGGTGAGTATTGAAGGATAGGAATAAGGACACCTATATGTGGGGCAAGTGCAGCACTGTTGATATAAAACCTTAGGGCTGGACATGGTGGTGCATGCCTGTAATTCTGGTGGCTTGGGAGGCTGAGGCAGGAGAATCACAAATTTGAGGCAGTCTTCAGCAATTCAGGGAGGCCTCAGCAACTTAGGGAGACCCTGTCTTAAAAATCTAAAAGTTAAAAGGGCTGGGGATGTAGCTCAGTGGTAAAACAAAACAAAACAAAACAAAACAAAAACTCTTTGGGTTTAATCCTCAGAACCAATAATAATAGTAATAATTAAAAAAAAAATCCTTAGAGACATTTCTTGGCCCTGGTTTACTGTCAGGCTTCCACTGTTTAGAAATGGTATGCCTGGTTCCCTTTCTGTTCTGCTAGTTGCTGCCAGGTATGATTTCTCTCACATAGCTGCAAGATCTGAACCTTCTAGCAGAAAGAACCACAGAAGAAAATTCTCAGTACTGATAGTATGAAGGGATATGTCCAGGTAGTCACCTCTGACCTGACCAGGTAGTCACCTCTGACATTAAAATCAGATTATGTAAGAGAGAACAGCCTATGGACATTAAATAGATTGAGCATTAGAACACCAGAATTTTAACCTAGACTGTACCACTAATGAATTGGTAACTTCAGGCAAACCATCTAATTTCGTTAGAATTTTTTTCCATGTGTTACAATGGAGGCAGAGAGTAAAATATTGAGTTAAACAATCTCTCATATCAGTCTTTTTTGAAAATGGAGGATAAAGCATTTAGCTCTAGTGATTGACTATATAATTGAATGGTAGCTTACCTATTTTTAATACTGCAGAAGCATGCTCTACACTTTAATACCTGTTTCTATTTTCTCTTGCTGTGCATTTCCTTTCCTCTCTGCTACTCACTATTTCATTATTCTTGGAGGTCACATTACCTGTCCCTTCTGGAACCAATCTTTCTTTCCAGTCTTCATTTAATGATATTGTTGCCTTCTATTCTCCTAGTGTCATTGACTGCAAATACCTGAATCCTCTTTGGCTCAAATAGCCCTTTTCCTATATCTAATCAGTTGCCACATCCTGTCACTTACACCTCCAAGAGATATTACCTGTCTGTTGTTTTCATTTCTCCCAAACTGTCCTAATTCAGGCACTCATGTGAAACAATACAATGGCCTTTCTAGTTAACTATGTCCAGTCTCTATCTTCTTTCACAACACCTCCCCCCCCCTTTTTTTTTTGTTGAATGACTAGAATTGTTTTTTTTAAAGCAGAGGTCAAAATAGGTCATTAACCTGCCTTAGAAATGACTGTGTGTTGCCTACTTAGTATTTTAGTGTGTGGGACCATGCAGAGTTTGACCTCAAACTGTCTTTTAATTTTTCTACAGATTTTTTTTTGAGGGGGAACCGGGGATTGAACTCAGGGGCACTCAACCACTGAGCCACATCCCCAGCCTATTTTGTATTTTATTTAGAGTCAGGGTCTCATTGAGTTGCTTAGCACCAAGCTTTTGCTGAGGCTGACTTTGAGCTCGTGATCCTCCTGCCTCAGCCTCCTGAACCACTGGGATCACAGGTGTGAGCCCCTGGAATTACAGGCATGCGCCACTATGCCTGGCAACCTTTTAGAATGGTTTTAGGCTTGTAGACGAATTGAAGGGAGGGTCCCAGTTTACTCCCTCCAGACTATCTTTTTAGTCTTATCCTCTAATGTGCCATTTGCTGTAGCCAAAACCATCTACTTAGAAGTCCACAGCCTTCTTGAGGATTCCCCTCCCCTCCCCCACTAGGCCTTCTATTGGTCAGTGAATGGAGTCCAGAAACACTGTGTGATCCTAATGCTAGTTTCCTCAGGCTGTCCTCACCCCCTTCAGTGGGTTCAATGAACACTGCATACTGGATGTATTCATTTCCTATTGTTGTATAACAAGTCACCGCAAAGTTAATAGCTTAAAAGAACACAAGTTAATTCAGTTTATATGGGTCAGGGATCCGGGCACAACATAACTAGGTCCTTTACTTAGGGTCTCAAAAGACTATGATCAAGGTGTCATCCCTGATGCATTCTCATCTGGAGATCTCACTGGGGTGGGATCTGCTTCCAAGTTCATTCAGGTTAATGGCAGAATCTATATCCTTGTGGTTGTGTGACTGAGAGCCCAGCTCTTTGATGACACCAGTTGGAGGCTACCCTCAGATCATAGGTTCCTGGGGCAGTTCCTAGAGGCGGCAGAGTTTCTTGTCAAGCACAGTTGTCTGTAAACATGACCTCTCATTTTGTCAAGCCTTCAGAGTCTCTTGCTCTAGTCTGCCAAGATGGAGTCATATATCATCAAACCATGGGAGTGAATTCCATCACTTTTACCATGTTCTGTTGGTTAATGCACCCACAGGAAGGGTATTATTACAAAGATGTGAACACCAAGAGGAGAGAAACATTAGGGTTTATTATAGGGTCTTACACCACACTGAGAATAAGTGCCACATTAGAACTGTTTCTCTGTATCTTTTCACCCCCATTTAAAAGGGTGAAGTGAAACCTACTCTTCTCTACATTCAACATTCATCTGTCCTAAATTTATTAGGATTTATCTTATTATGTTAATCTCAATAAGAACCTCAGACAGCCAAGTACTTTTCATCTCTTGATTTAATTTTTTTAAAAAAATTTTTACTCGTGAATGGACATACCTTTATTTTATTTATTTATATGTGGTATTGATGATCTAACCCAATGCCTCACATGTGCTAGACAAGAGCTCTACCACTGAACTACAACCCCAGCCCCATCATCTCCTGATTTTTAATCCTTAGCGTGTTATATATATATATATATATATATATATATATATATCATATCCTGTTCCCTTTTATTTTTCCTTAATTCTCAAATTTTTCCAAAATTTTCCAAAAATTTTCAAATCCTCTATGTCCTTATACTCTTGAGTGTTTTGTCTTTTGTTTTGTGGAAACTAACTGGTCCTTCTGTGAAGGTACTGTGTCTTAGTCATTTGGGCTGCTATAACAAAGTAACTTATATTGCCAAATTTACAAATAACAGAAGTTTATTGTTTACAGTTCTAGAGGCTGGGAAATCTTAAGATCAAAGTGCTGGCAGATATGATATGTGGTGAGGACCCATTTCTGGGTTCATACATGGCTCTTTCTTACTAAGTTCTCATTGAGTAGAAGAGATAAACAGGATCCCTTGGGACTCTTTTATAGGCCACTAATCCTATTCGTGTGAGCTTTCCCCTTGTGACCTGATCACCTTCTGAAAGTCTCATTTCTGAAAATTATTGTATTGAGGATTAGGATTTAATATATGAATCTTGGGGTGTCACAGACTTTTCAGAGCATAGCGTCTGAAACCTTCTCAAAAAGTAGCTGCTTTTTCTCTCACAGGTCTCAGACCGCCAGGCACAAAAGCGGGGCAGATATCCTTTTTGTTTCTCATTCTGTTTTCAGACATTACTCCTTCCCGTGTAAAAAAAAAAAAATCCCAATATTTGAATCTTGTATTATATCTCTCATTGTGGCTGTCATCTGTTAATCCCCGTATTTACTAGCCCTTGTTTCTGTTTTTAGTTTATTTATTTTAAAATTGTAGCTCTGGGTTCACCATGATTCTTCCTAACCTTGTTCCTATTTTGAGTTCTTGGTGATGATCTTTCCAACATCCTGCGTCTCATTCCTTGACCTCTTGTTGATTTTTGCTTTCCCCGTTGTCCCAAATGGCTCATTCCTCCCCCATAATCTCCATTTCATGCATGTATGACCATGGCCTACTTCCTTCATAGCCCTTCCTCTTGTTTCTCAATTTTAACATACCTTTCAAGTTCTCCAACACTTCTGGGGGGGTTGATCCTACCGTTTGGTCACTGCTCTTTATCCATCTCTTGTTCTGTCCTCTTGGCTTAAATTCCACATTTCTTCATTATAGTCACTGCCTTGCATGTATCTTCTGCTCTCCTGCTGTTGCCCCTTCCCCCTTGCTTTGCCATAATCCCTTCAGTGAAACCCAAGCGCTTGTTAAACACTACTCTGTCCACACCCTGCTCTGGCTCTGACGGCTAACTATGGCTGGGGGCACACACACAACCTGCTGAATGGTCTCACTTTCAGTTCATGACCAGCCAACTCTGAATTATATTGAATATCCTCGTCCATTTAATTGTTCACCCTTCTCTTCCTCTCTTCTTATTTTCAAAAGCTCTTCCCCTATCCTCCCTGCCCATTGATTACTTTGGTTCCTATTTCACTGAGAATAAACAATCAGTAGAGAATACCTGCAGACCTCCCCCAACTGTATCCACCTGCCTACTGGCATTTGTACCCCTAGGCTGTCCCTTATGTATAGATGACTATCTGCTTCTTTGCATTCGATCCTGTTCACTCTTGTCTCAAGAACTTTGCTAAATTGTCTCTATTCTACATCATTGGGTTTTTCACTTTCAGTTATATCCTTATATCACCATAAAACATGTTACTGTTCTTCATTGTTGAAAAAAAAATCACAAATTGTTTTAGTGGCATGATTGAAATATAATTAATATATCGTATACTCATTTAAAGTGTACAGTGCAAGTTTTTAGTATAGTCCTAGGACTGTGCAGCCATCATCACATTTTATTTATACGATATTTTTGTCCCTCCATCCTAAAGGAAACTGCATATTACCCTTCCTCTGCAGTCCCAGGTAATTATTCATTTATTTCCTGTCCCCACAGATTTGCTTATTCTGGACATTTCATATAATTGGAATCACATAATATGTAACCTTTTGTGACTAGTGTCTTTCAATTAGCATGATGTTTTTAGGACTCAATGATATTGTGGCATGTGTCTGTACTTCATTTCTTTTGGTTCCTTTTTTTTTTTTTTTTTTGTACTGGTGATTGAACCCAGGTGTGCTTTATCACTGAGCAGCATCCCAGCCCTTTTATTTTTCATTTTGAGACAGGGTCTTACGAAGTTGTTTTAGAACCCTTACTAAATTGCTGAGGCTGCCTTGAACTTGCAATCCTTCTGCCTTAGCCTCCCAAGGCACTGGGATTATAGATGCGTGCCACCTTTCTTGGCCTTTTTTTGTTCTTTTTATATTTCATTTATTTACCCATTCATCAGTTGATAGGGATTTCTGTTGTTTCTTTGTTTTGGCGGCTAAGAACTTTTGTGTACTAGTTTTTGCGTGGATCTATGTTTTCACTTTCTGGGGTATGTTTACCTGGGAGTAGATTTGCCGGGTCATATGGTAACTCTATTTCAAATTTTTAAAAAGCTGCCAAATTGTCTTCCAAAGTAGCTGCCCCATTTTATATCCCCATCAAAGCATTCTGAGGACTCTAATTATTTCGAATACTTGCCAATACTTGTTACTGCCTGACTTTGATTATGACATCCTAGTAGATGGTATTTCCTTGGGCTTTTGATTTATATTTCCCTGATGGCTAAATGATAATGAACCTTTTTTTTTCACTTGCTTATTGACCATTTGTGTGTATTCTTTGGAAAAACATTATTCAGATCATTTTCCATTTTAAATTGGTTGAATTGTCTTTAGTGTTGAATTTTGTCATATATTCTGGGCACAGTCTCTTATCAAATGTGGAATTTTCAATATTTTCTTCCATTCTGTTAGAAGTTTCCCCCCCTTTTCTAGACAGTTTTCTTTGAGGCATCAAATTTTTAAATTTTGATGTTCAACTGTTTGTTTTTTTAGGCACTTGTAGGTATGTGTGTGTGTGCACGCGCGTGCGCGCGCGAACGTGCCTGGGAATCACATCCAGTGCTTCACATGTACTGGGCTAGTGTTCTACCCCTGAGTTATATTTCTAACCCACTAGGTGCTTGTATTTTTTGGTATCATACCTAAGAAAATATTGCCAATCCCAAGGTCATGAAAATTTACTTACTCCTATGTTTTCTTTGAAGAGTTATATAATTTAGTGCTTAGATTTAGCCTATGATTCATTTTCAGTTAAATTTTGTATATGTATGGTTTGTATGATGGGGTAGATGTCCAACTTAAATCATTTTTATGTGAATATCCATTTGTTCCAAAACCATTCTGTTGAAAAGATTATTCTTCTCTATTGAATTTTCTTGACAGTCTTGTTGAAAGTCAATTGACCATAAATGTAAGCATTTATTTCTGGACTCTCAATTCTGTTCCATTGATCTGTATGTCTGTGCCAGTACTATATTGTTTTTATTACTATGACTTTGTAACAAAGCTTTTTCTGAACCTCATTTTCTTTTCCAGCCCATTATCTCTCTTCTTCCCTAAAAATCTTTTTCTTCTCACTGTGGCTGCCAACCTCTTCTAAGGAGTTTACTTGCATGTTTCCCAGTTCTTTCTCCTGATAGATATTTCAATAAGAGATGATTCTTAACACTCCACCCAAACTATGCTTGTTACATTTATTATTGTCTGACTGTTTGATAATAGCCATTCTAAAAGTGTCAAGGGGTATTTTTAGAGTGGTTTATTTCATTTGCCTTATGATGAATGATGTTGAATATCCTTTCCAATACAATTGGTTATTTTTTGTCATCTTTGAAGAAGGTTTATTCAGGTCTTTTTGCTACTTTAAATTGCATTATTCATTTTTCCACTGAGTTTGTATGTCTTCTTCTAAATTGTAAATTTACCTCTTATCAGGTAGGTGATTTGAAAATATTTTTCCCCAGTGTGTAGGCTGCTGTTCCATTTTATTGATTGTTTCCTTTGTTGTACAGAAGATTTTCAGTTTGATATACTTTTTGTTGTTGTTGTTGTTTTGCTTTTGTGGCCTGAGCTTTTGATGTGATATACAAAAATATCATCATCAAGGCCAACATCTAGGAGCTTTCCATTGTGTTATCTTTTAGGTGTTTTATAGTTTCTGTTCTTATATTAAGTGTTTTGTCCATTTTGAGTTGAGTTTTGTATATGGTGTATGATCAGAATCTAATTTCATTCTCTTGGCACGTGGAAATCAGTTTTCCCAGCACCATTTATTGAAGAGACTCTCTTTTCCCTATTGTCTTCTTGATGGCACTCATCAAAAATCAGTTGACCGTATGTATTTGGGTTTATTTCTTAACTTTTGCTGTCTGTTCTGTTCCAATGGTCTGAGAGTCTGTTTTTATACTAGTACTTTCTGTTTTGATTACTATAGCCTTGTAATATAATTTTAAGTCAGGAAGTGCGATGCCTCTGACTTTTTCTTTCTCATAATTGTTTTGACTATTTGGGGGATTCTCATAATTTCATGTGAATTTTAGGATTTTTTTTTTATTTCTGGGGAGAATATCATTAGGATTTGTAGGGATTGCATTGAACCTGTATATACTTTGGGGAGTACGGACATTTTAACAATATTAATTATTCTCATCCATGAATATGGGATATCTTCCAATTTATTTGTGTTGTCTTCAATTTCTTTTATCAATGTTTTATAATTTTCAGTGTAGAGATTATATATTAGCTTTTCTTCACTATATAACTAATACCTGAGATAATCAACTTATACAGAGACAAGGTTTATTTTGGCTCACAGTTTGGAGGGTTCCAGTTCATGATTGGTTGGTTTTATTGCTTTGGGCCTGTGGCGAAGACATTTGTTGGGAGCTGGTGGTAGAGCAAAACTACTCACTTTGTGACTGGAAGGCAGGGGTTGGGGAAGAGGGGAAAGAAACTAGGGTTCCATAAACTCCTTCAAGAACACACACCTGATAACTAAAGACTTCCTACTAAACCTCACATCTTGAAGGTTTCACTACTTCCCAATAGTACCCTCCCTGAGGAACATTCCTTAAATAAATGCCCCTTTGGGGAACACTGAAAATTCAAACTATAGTACAGATCTTTTATCCTTTGATTAAATTTATTCCTAGGTATTTTATTTTTTGATGTTATCATACATGAAACTGTTTTCTTGATTTAGTTTTTAGTTAGGTTGCTTGTGTGTAAAAATGAAACTGACTTAGTATGTTGATATTATGTGCTGTGACTTTACTGCATTCATTTATTAATTCTAGTAGGAATTTTATGGATTCTTTGGAGCCATTTTTATGTGTAGGGTATTATCTGCAAATAGAGATAATTTTATTTCTTCATTTATGATTTGGATGTCTTTTATTTATTTTTCTTATCTTATCGCTCTTGACAGTATTTGAAGTAGTGTATTAAATAGAAGTGGCAAGCGTGAACATCCTTGTCTTGTACTGGATTTTAATGGAAAAACTTTAAGTTTCCCCCCATTGATTATAATATCAGCTGTGTCCTTAATAATAATGAGGAATTTCCCTTCTGTACCTGAGCCATTGAGAGTTCTTGCCAAGAAAATGTATTAGGCTTTGTCAAATGTTTTTTCTATATTGAGATGGTCATGTGGTTTTCATCATTTATTTTGTTAAATATGATGTATCATATTGTTTTGTGAATATAAAATCAGTCTTGTGGACTAAGATAAATTCCACTTGTTCATGTTGTGTAATCATTTTATATGGGTTGTTGAATTCAATTTGCTAGTATTTTACTGAGGATTTTTGCATCAGTTTTAATCACAGACATTGCCCTGTAGTTTTGTTTTTTTTGTGATGTCTTTGTCTTAGGTTTCAAAGTGATGTTAGTCTCATAAAATGTTTTTTAAATTATTCCATCTCATCCTTTTTTTTTTTTTGGAAGAGTTTAAGATATATTGGTACAACTTCTCTGAATGTTTGGTAGAATTCAACTCTGAAGCCATTTGGTTCTGGACTTCTTTTTATTGGGAGGTTTTGATTATTTCTTCAGTCTCCTTATTATTGTTCCATTCAGGTTTTCTGTTTCTTCTTAACTCTATCTTATTTTTTCCTTCCAATCAGAAACTAAAATACAGCTTTTGTTTATTTTGAAATTCCAACAAGGGCACAGAGGTAACCTAGTCATCACTAAAAATTTACACCTACCATCACTTGGTAATCAAAGAATTTTCTGGGCTAATACTGAATCCTTCATCTTTGGGATTTGAGAAGGGTTTTCTTAACCACTGTGTGAATAAAATCTTTAAGTTTCAGATAAAGGGGGAAGTGTGTATTTTCTGTAGTTTATTTTTCTGTATTAGTTGTGAAAACAGGGATTGAACAACCAGAAAGATGGACCTCAAACAGGAAGTGCACTATTTTGATGAGACTTTTTAATTCCCAATATGATTACTCAAAATTAAGATCTGCTCCCAGCTGATCACTCCAGAGTCTGTCCCTAACCAATAGCAGCATTTTTGAGATTGGGATTTGGTTTGAGATCCTGAATAACCTACCAAACATGAACACAAATCATGAGAAGGAAGCTGTGGGCAGAAAAGATATTTTCTCTTTCTTTGTTATGGCAACTCTCCAAAAACATCAAGGGATATATACTCGTTCTCTAACTGGTAAAACTGTCCTTACTGGTTGTGGGCCCTTGGGCAAATTACTTAACACTTCTGTGCCTCAGCTCTAAAGTAAGGATGATAGAAGTAACTTATCTCATAGGGTTGTTTTAAGAGTTATCAGGTGTTCACCAAAGCAATGGACAAGTGGCTAAGAGAGCAGGTTAGGATCCTCTACAAGCAGGATGACCACAGCACTATGTCATGATGGTGTGCATTTAAACCCTTTATTTATTTATTATTGCTTTTAGTGCTTTCTTTGAACTTATATGCACATTTTTATTATTTGTTCTGTTTAGTTACACATGACAGCAGAATGCATTGTGATTCATTGTACACAAATGGAGTACAACTTTTCATTTCTCTGGTCGTATATGATGTAGACTGACTCAATCTTTGTAGGTCATATTTTTCTAGGAATTTACCCATTTCCTCCAAGTTTGTTGTAATATTATTGTTCTTTACAGTTCTTATGATCCTTTTTTATTTTTGAGGCATTTGTGATCATTTATTTGCTTTCATTTTTTATTTTAATTACTTCAGTATCTCTCCTTTCCCTAGGTTGATGATTTTCTTAGTTTGATTATTTATGTGATATTTATATTTTGTATTTGTCTTAGTTACATTTTGATTTTTATTTCCTTTTGCTAATTGTGGGCTTACTTTGGTCCTTTTTTGCTCTTTCAGATTAAACTGTATATTTGGGATATTCCTTCTTTCTTTGTGTAGGCATTTATTTCTATAAACTTCCCTCTTAAAATTGTTTTTGGTACATTCATGGTCTTTGGTGTGTTGTATCTCTATTATCATTTTTCTCAAGATATTGTTAAATCTCCTTTTTGATTTCTTCTTGAACCATGGTTGTTCAGAAAAATGTTGTATTTCCACATTTGTGAATTTTCCTAGATTCCTACTTAATCTTGGAAACTTGATTTCCAGTTTCATAACATTGTGTTCTCACATGATGTTAGATATGATTGCAGTTTTTAAAAAATTTTTAAGACTTACGATTTAACATATGGTTTGTCCTGGAAAAAGTTCTAAGGGCACTGGAAAAAAAATGTATCCTATTGCTATTGGATGGAAAGTTCTATTTATTTCTGTTAGGTATATTTGATCAAGTGTACAATTCAAGTTCAGTTTTCCTCATTAATTTTCTGTCTGGTCTATCTATTGTTTTAAGTGAGGTATCAAAGTCCCTGTGTCTGTCTCTCTGTCTCTCTCTCTCTCTCTTGTGGTACTGGGGATTGAACTCAGTGGTGCTCTACCACTGAACTACATCCTCAACCCTTTTTTGTTGTTGTTGTTGTTGTTGTTTTTTTTTTTTTTTGAAGGTGCTGGGGATTGAACCCAGGACCTTGTGCATGCAAGGCAAGCACTCTACTGAGCTATATCCCCCTCAGTCCTTTTTAAAAAATTATTTTAAGACAGGATCTCACTAAATTGCTCAGGCTGGTCTTAAACTTCCAATTCTCCCACCTCAGCCTCCCAAGTAGAAGGGGCCACAGGCATGTACCACCACACCTGTCTCCCTACCTGTATCTCCCTTCATGTTCATTTGTATTTGGTTTGTATGTTTAGGTGCTCCTATATTGGTTGTGTACATATTTACAATAGTTATTTTTTTTTTTTGATGAATCAATCTCCTTATCATTAAATAGTAGCCTTATTTGTCTCTTTTCTATATGTGTGTGTGGGCAGGGGTAGGGCTAGAGATTGAACCCAGGGCCTTGCACATGATAGGAAAGCACTGAGTTACACCCCGGCCTCTTTTATATTTTATTTTGAGACAGGGTTTCACTCAGTTGCCCAGTCTAGTCTTGAACTTGCAATCCTCCTGCCTTACTCTCCCTAGTAACTGGGATTACAGGCATGCCCCATCATGCCCGACCTCCTATTTTAGTTAGCTTTTGCATCACTGTGACCAAAAAGCTTAGAATAACAACTTAGAGGAGGAAGAGTTCATTTGGGCCCCCTAATTTCAGAGGACTCAGTCCATAGATGATCAACTGACTCCCTTGCTCTGGGTCCAAGGTGAGGCAGCACATCATGGGTTAAAAGCCCAGTGGAGGAAAACTGCTCAGCTCATGGTGGGGTCAGGAAATAGGGAGGAAGGGAGGAGGGGGCCACAGGGAATATATACCCTTCCAGGGAATATCCCCAGTGACCCACCTCTTCTAGCCATGCCCCACCTGCCTACAGTTACCATCCAGTCAGGCCAAACTAGGAAGGACTCAGGTTATGACTTTCATAATCTAATCATTTACCTCTGAATTTCCCTGCATTAACAGGAGCTTTTGAGGGACATCTCATATCCAAACCTTAACACCTTCTTTGTCTCTGACAGTTTTTTAGTTGAAGTCTGTTTTATCAGGTGTAAGTACAGTCACTCTTGTTCTTTTGGTTGTCCTTGCATGGTTATCATTTGCATGGAATGTCTTATCCATTTCTTTCACTTTCAGCCTGTGGTCCTTAAAGCTTAACCCATTTTGTCCCATTGTCTCAGATGTGGAAATGTAGTATATAATATAATTATATAATATATAACTGTATAATAATAAGAATATAATTATGGTAAATGATATAATTAAAATTAATATAGTTTTAATTTTAATGTACATTAAAATTTACATATTAATATAGTTATATGCATAATCTCTAGATTATGATGATGTCCAACATATATTAATGCACCTGTGTCAATTTCATTTAAAGATTTGCAGAATTGAAAACTTGGAACTTAATGGGATAAGTGAGTTTCTTATAGACATCTTTTTTTTTTTTTTTTTTTTTAAGATCTGTTTAGCCACTGTATGTCTCTTGACTGGAGAATGTAATCCATTTACACCGAAGGTTATTATTGATAGGTAGGGACTTGCTATTATCATTTTGTTGTTTGCTTTCTGGTTGTTTTGTAGCTTTGTTCCTTTTTTCCTCTCCTGTCTGTATTTTTGTTTTCAATTTTTTTACAGTGCTAAGCTTTGATTCATTTTTCTTTACTGTTTAAATGTCTGCTATAATTTTTTGTTTGGTGGTTACTGTGAGACTTGCATAAAAATGTCTTATCTATCATTTTAAACTGATGGCATACAAAAACTCTAGATGTTTACCTTTCCCTTTCACAATTAATGTTTTTGATGTCACAATTTGCATTTTTATGTTGTATACTCTTTACCTTATTGTAACTTTAATCATATTTGACCATTTTGAGTTTTAACCTTCATTCTAGAGATACATATGATTTACAGATTACCATCACAATTTTGAAGTATTGTGAATTTGATTGTGTCTTTATCACTACCAGAGTTTTATACTTTCTTATATGTTCATTATAGTAATTATTGCCCTTTCATTTAAAGAAGTCCCTTAAACATTTCCTAGGCAGGTGTGGTGGTAATAAACTCCCTCAGCTTATGTTTGTGAAAGACTTTATTTCTTCTTCATTTCAGAAGGACAGCTTTGCTGGATATTTTTGGCTAGCATTTCTTTCTTTTAGCTCTTGAAATGTATCATCCTATTTTCTCTTGGCCTGCAAGAAGAAATCTGCTGATACTCTAACATTCATTTTCCTGTATGTAACTTGATGCTTTTCTCTTGTTGCTTTTTAAATTCACTCTTTGTCTTTGACTTTAGGCAGTTTGATTACAATGTGCCTTAAAGAGGACATCTTTAAGTTAGATCTATTTAGGCATATTTGAGCTTCATGGATCTGATGTCCATAATTTTCCCAAAACTTGGGAACTTTTCAGCAAGTATTTTATTAAGTAATTTTTTAAACACTTTACCTTCAAGGAGATCCTAGAATGTGAAAATTTGTGTAATCATGATACCTATTTCCTATAGGCTATCTTTACTCTTCTTGATTCTTTTTTCCCTCTGCATCATTTCAAAAAGACCTTTCTTCAAATTTGTCAATTCTTCTGCTTGATCTACTGTTAGTAAAGCTTTCAATTTATTTTTTATTTCATAGGATTCTTTAGCTCTAAAAGTTTTGTTTATTATGATAGCTAGCTTTGTTGAATTTCTCATTGAGATCCTGAATTGTTTTTCTGATTTTGTTGAATAGTCTTTCCATATTCTTTTGTTTCTGGTTGATTTTCCTTAATCTCATCATTTTGAATTGCTTTTCATGCAGTTCATCCATTTCTGTTTCTTTGGGGTCAATTATTGAAGAATTCTTGTGTTCCTTTGGTAATGTCATGTTTCATTTCTTGTTCATGTTTCTTGTCTTCCTGCATTGATATCTGTGCATTGGTGGGGCAGCCATCTCTTCCAGACTATACAGAGTTGCTTTTGTAGGGGAAGATTTTCACCTGCATATGGGGCCTGAGAGTGCTGGCTGGTCAGAATGCAGTGGCTCTGGTTCCATGTAGGAGCAGTAGTGTAGCCTGTATGCAGTTTCTTCAGTTGTGATCAGTGTGAATAATTACCATGGGTTACTTAGTGGTCTTTGCTCCAGAAGTTTGTGGCAGTGATGGTGGCTACATGGTGGAACTTTTAGTTGAGGGACTGTCTCTTGGTGTTGGGTCTGACATGGTTCATAGGCAGCAACAGAGGCACTGGGATCCAGAGCAAAGGTCCTTAGAGCAGATGTGGAGTTGGGTTTCTGACCTCAGAGTCTTGAAAAAGTGTTGTAGCACTGGTGACTTGAGATATGGGTTCATTCTCCAAGGCAAAAGTAGAGCAGTTCTTCCACTAAGTCAGAATCAGTTGCTCTGAGGCTATTCCAGCAACTTGGACCAGGGTCTAGGATATAGCTATGATTCTGACCTATGAGGGGCAGGGCATAGCACTGCCATGGATCTGGGGAAGAAGAGGTGCTCTAGACTCTCAGGCCTTGGGAAACAGGGCAGAGTTGCAATTCGGGACCTAGATCTAATAGGTCACAGTGCCAACTTGGGATCCAGGGGATAAGGTGCCACACATGGTGATTCTGGGCCCTGGGGTGGTAGGACATGGCTCACCATGGTTGGACAGTAACTCAGGCTTGTGAGGCTAGGTTTAGCAGCAGCAGGGACCCAGAATGCAAGATGTTGCTGTGGCTTGGACATTGGAGTACAGGGAGCAACGGTGATTATTCCAGGCTTGTAAAGCTGGAGTGCCTCAGCAGTTTCGACTTTGGAGGGCTAGTTCAATTCTAGGTAGATAGATTGATATGATTGGCCTAGTGGGCAGCATGGCATAGCCTAACCAAGGCTCTGATTTCCTTGGATGCAAGGTACTATGTCTTTTTGACCCCGTCATTGCAGCTGTAACAATTGGCAGAGCCTCTGGATTCCTGTGGATGGGACACCATGTCAGTAGAGATACAAGTACTCCAGTGTGCAAGGCATAACCTTGGTTGTGGGGACAAGGCACCACTTCAGCTCAGCTGTAAAAGTAGTTGCACCAATGACTTTGATGAGAGAAACGGAGTGTCTGTGTAGTACCTTGGCCTTAAGAGGTAGATTGTAATAGCAGTCCTGCACTGGGGTGGCACCTGTGGCAGCTGAGCCTCATGAATGGATAGTTGCAATGGCTGCTCACCCCTGAAGTGAGATGTACTCTAGCAGTGGCTCTGTTTCCGAGATGATGCAGAGCAATAGCAGCATGGGCCATGGAGTGAGTACTGGAGTGGTGGGAATAGTGTTAGCCTCTTTTGTGAGAGTAGGTCAGCCTGTGGACTCCAGGGAGAACCCTCAACTGGGTTAAAAACCTGAGGACTGCAGGAATCTCCAATAGTAAGAGACTGTGTGAGTCTACAGTGGTGATTGGGCTGATGGAGTCCTCTTGCCTTTTCCTCACAGGAAGAAGTCCATCATACTCTCATGTTGATCCTGATGGAGTTAATGGAGAGTGGAAACAGGTGTTTTCTTCCCTTCTCTTTGTGGTCATTTTGAGTTTCTGTACTCTACAGCACTTCTGCTACTTCTTTGCTATTCTTCAGTTCTCTCCTTTAATTATTGTGGTTGAAGTGTAGTTGTTTATTTATTGCTTTTCTTCTTCCCAAGGAGCTTCTAGTTGGCCATCTTGCTGATGTCGCTTTTATTTAGTTTTGTAAGAATCTGCCAAAGTATCTTCCAAAGTGGGTGTCATTTTCCATTTCAGTCAGAAATGAATGAGAGTTCCTTTTGCTCCACATTCTCGCCAACATTTAGTGATGTCATTGTTTTGGATTTTGGCCATTCTAAAATGTATATAGTGGAATGGTACTGTTTTAATTTGTATTTTTCTGATGGCATGTAATGTAAAACAACTTTTTATTTGCTTTCTTGCCTTCTATTATGTCTCCTCTTGCTGAAATATCTGTTTGGGTCTTTTGCTCATTTATTAATTGGATTATTTGCTTTCTTGGAGTTGATTTTTAAGAGTTCTTTATGAATTTTGAGTAATAGTTCTTTGTCAGATGGGTCTTTTGCAAATGTTTTTTTTCCAGTTTGACTTGTGTTCTCATTCACTTGACCTTGTCTTTGAAGAACAAAGGTTTTCAAAATTTTAATGAAGCCCAGCTTATTATCTCTTTTGTGAATCATGCCATTGCTATTATACTTAAAATGTAGGTGCCATGCCACAGGTCACTGAAGTTTTCATTTGTGTTATCTTCTAGGAGTTGTGTAGCTTTGCAATTTCCTTTTAGGTCTATGACCTATTTTGAGTTAATTTTTTAAAAATACTTTTTAGTAGTCAATGGATTTTTTATTTTATTTATTTATATGTGGTGGGGGAGTCTTGAACCCAGGGCCTCACACATGCCAGAAAAGTGCTCTACCACTGACCACAACTCCAGCCCCAACTATTTTAGTTAATTTTTATGAAGGATTGAAGGTTTATGTCTAGATTTGTGTATGTGTGTAGGTGTGTGTTCAGCATTATTTGTTGCAGACTTTGTTCTATCATAGTGCTTTGCTCCTTTGTCAAAGATCAGTTGTCTATATGTGGTTCTGTTTCTAAACTGTTTTTTTCCATTGATCTATTTCTTCTTTTGTCAACGCCATGTTGTCTGGATGACTGTAACTTCATAATAAATCCTGAACTCAAATAGCATCAGTCCTCTAAATTTGTTCTTCTATTTCAAGATTGTGTTGATTATACTGAGTCTTTGGGCTCTCCATAAAAATTTCAGCATCAGTTCATTGATATCTACAAAATAATTTGGTGGAATTTGGATTGGGATTGAATTGAATCTATAGATCAAATGTCAAAAATCTTCATGATTTCTGACATTTAGGCAGCATTGACTCTTCTATCTATGAACATGGAACATCTCTTACTTAGTTCTTCTTGATTTCTTTTGTCAGAGTTCTGTAGTTTTTCTCACAGTACTTGCAGATATTTTGTTGAATTTGTACCCAAATATTTCATTTTGGGGGATGCTGATATAAATAGTATTATGTATTTAATTTCAAATTCTACTAGTACACTACTGGTATATAGGAAAGTGATTAACTCTTGTTATTTGTTGTCCTACAGCCTTGGTTTAATCACTTATTGATTCCATGAGTTTTTGTTTATAACCTTGGATTTTCTACACAGATGGTCTTGTTAATCTGTGAAGAAAGGGTGTTTTTCTTTCTTTCTTCCTAATCTTTATAACTTTTCATGTATTTTTCTTTCTATTTATAATTAAATGGGTAGGCATTCCAGTATAGTGTTGGAAAGCAGTGGTGGGAGGAGACATCCTTGCCTTCCTGAATTTAGCATTAAAGTTTCTACTTCCTCACTGTTAAGTGAGGTTAGCAGTGTTTTTGTTTTATTTTTTTAGATGTTCTGTATCAAGGCGAAGAAGTTCTTTATATTCTTAGTTTGCTGAGAGTTTTATTATGAATGAGCTTAGAATTTTCCAAAATGCTTTTTCTGCATCTGTTGTTGTGATTGTATGATTTTTTTCATTTTTATCCTCTTGATTGAATGAATTATGTTGATTGGTTTTGAATGTTGAGATAATGTTGTATCCCTGGGATAAATCTCACTTGATTGTATGTATAATTCTTTTAATACATTGGTGGACAAGCTGCTAATTTTTTGTTGAGGACTCTTCCAGGTATGTTAGAGATATTACTCTATAGTTTTTCTTATAGTATCTGTCTGGTTTGACGTTTGTGTAATGCTGGACTCAAAATGAGTCCTGTCTTTTGTTAGATTTCTATCACTTTGACAAAATATCTAAGATCAACAAAGAAAAGGTTTGTTTTGGGCCAGAGTTTCAGAGGTTTCAGTTCATGGTCACTTGACTCTATTCCTTAAGGCAGTACATCATGGGGTGGGGGTGCAGGGGGAGAGTGCATTGTGAAGGAAGTCTGTTCACCTTATGGTGGTCAGGGAGCAGAGAGGAGAGGAGGGTCCAGGGTCCCAATATCTCCTTCAAGGTATGATCCCAACTTTCTTACACTCGGACCCACCTACTAAAGGCTCCATCATCTTTGACACAGAGGCCTTTGGGAAACCACAAACTGGCAATCAAGTCTCATGGGCCTTTGGGCGACACTCCAGTTCCAAACTATAGCACATCGGTAGAATTTGCCAGGGAACCTGGCTGGGCTTGTTGTTTTCTCTTTTGAAGCTTATTGTTTATTCAGTCTCTTAGGTAGGAGCCTATTCAGATTGTCTAATTCTTTTATTGTATCTTTCAGGAAATTGGTCCATTTCTTCTAAGTTATCAAATTTGTGGGCATAGAGTCGTTCATACTATTCTCTGATTATCTGCTGGACCTTAATGATATTCTTTGTTTCATTTCTAATTCTAGTGATTTGTGTCCTCTCTTATTCTTATTTAGCTTACCTAGAAGATTTTTAATTTTATTGATCTTTTTAAAGAGTCAGGTTTTGATTTTGTATTGGTTACCTATTTTCAGTTTCATGAATTTCTGCTCTTTTTTTCTTTTGTTAACTTTATATTTAATTTATTCTTCTTTTGAAGTTTCCTAGGATGGGAACTTATATTATTGATTTTAGATCTTCCTTTTTTCCTGGTATAGGAATTCAGCACTGTATATTTCCCTCTAAGTATTGTATCACTGTGTCTGACACATTTTGATAAGTTGTGTTTTTACTTTCATTTGGTTCAAAATATTTAAAAATTTTTCTTCATATTCCTTTTTACCCATGTATTGTTTAGAAGTGTGTTGTTTAATCTCCATGTTTTGTAGGATTTTCTAACTATCTTTCTGTTATTGATTTCTAGTTTAATTGACTTGTGATCTGAGAACAGACATTGCATGATTTCTTTTACTTTGTAAAGGTATGTTTTATGTCACAAAATGTGGTTTACCTTGGTTAGTGTTTCATGTGAGTTTGGGCAATCTACTGTTGTTTGGTGAAGTAATTGATAGATATCAGTTATATCCAGTTGATGGATAGTATTGAGTTCATGTATGTTCCTAATGATTTTTTGGTTGATGGTTCTCTCCAGTTCTGATTAGGATATCGAAGTCTCCAACCACATTAGTGGATTTATTTAATTCCCCTTGCCAGTTCTGTTAGTATTGCTTCCTATAACTTGATGTTCTGTATTTAGGTACATATATATTAAGGATTGTTATGTCTCATTGGAGAAGTGACCTATTTATCATTATGAAATATACTTTTTATCTTTGATAACTTTCTTTACTTTGAGATCTGCTCTTTCTGAAACTGATGTAGCTACTCTTTTGATTAGTGTTGGCATGGTATATTTTTCTCTATCTACTTAAAAATTTTTTTTTTTGGTGGTACCTGGGATTGAACCCAGGATGTCATGCATGTTAGGAAAGTATTCTACTATTGAGCTGCATCCTCATCCCTTTTTGGTTTGAGATTGGGCCTCCCTACCTGGCTTAGGCTGGCTTTGAACTTGTAATCTTCCTGGCTAAGCCTCCTGAGTCACTGAAATTACAGGCATGAGCCACCATCTTCATCTACTTTTAATTTATGTATTTGTATTTAAAGTGAGTTTGTTATAGACAACATTGTGATTGGGTCTTGCTTTTGTTTTTAAGTGTGCCAATCGTTTAATCCAGTTCTTGGTAGGAAATTTAAAACTCCAATTTGTGAGTATAAATTTTATTTGTTAGAGTGAAAACATATAGCCTTAGAGCCAAAGAGTAGCTTTGATTTTTGGTAAAATTTGTGAGTCTTCAGCTTTCTGATTAACCTTGCACTGCTATAAAGCTCATATTTCTCTTTCTCTGTGTTCAAAGACCTCACCTTCCTGGCATCTCAGCTTCTATAAATGCTGCTTCTTGAAGTAAGCATCGGTGAAACGTTTTGGTATTTACATGTTACTGATGTCATTTTTTGTGGAGGTGGCAATGACAAATTTCTGTTGTATTCTATGCAGAGGAATTCAATTGAGAGAGAGAGGTACAGTTACAAGTAGCAACTCACAGCTCAACTGCTCAGGAAAACCACTGTCCTGTCTCTGTGGCCCCAGCAGGATGCACCCGGTAGTGATGTGAGCTTCTAGTTTTCTCATGTGCTGACTGAAGGGGTTTTGGCTTTGGCCCAATAGCTTTGGAGGCACACCTTCAGAAGGCTAATATGAAGGCATTTTGCAAAGCTTCATCACCTAGGTATTGCCATCCTTGTCACCACCAACTGGTTTTGTGACAGAGAAATTTCTCCTTTTTCTGGATTTAAGCAGTTGAGTGCTTCCTTTTGTAGATGTCCTTTCTGGAATACTTAGCACATTGGGAATATCTGGCAATTCCTCTAAAGACAAGGTTTCAGCTGCCGTGCGGCTTCCCATTCTTGTCATTTTAGCCTGGAGGTCACCCTTTTTAACCTTGCCACTGGCATTGACCTTCTTGGCTTGAGGTTTCTTCTCTTTAGTATCCAGATTTTCAGCTTTTTCACTCTACATCTTGCAAGATGGGAAAAAATGGGTGTCGTGTTTTTGATCTATTCTGAAAAGTTCTGTGTTTTAATTGGTGCATGTAGATTACTGATGTTCAAAGTAATTATTTATGTAGTTGAATTAATATCTACTATATTTGTTACTTTCTGCTTGTCCTTGTTTTTTGTTCCTATTTTTGCCTTCCATTCTTGGTGTTTTAGATTAAGCATACTATGAGATTCTGTTTTCTCTCCCGTCTTTCAGTTATACTTCTTGTTTTTTTTTTAAACTTTCCTTATTCTAGTTTTTTTTTTTTTTTTACTTTCCTTGTCCTAGAGTTTGCCATATACATCTGCAACAAATCCAAACCCACATACAAATAACTGCCTACCACTTCATGAGTAGCTAATGAAACAAAATGACCCATTTCTTCCCTCCCACCCTTTCTCATTGCTGTAAATCATTTCAATTTTTACATATGCATACATAAGAATACCTAATCAAATACTTTGTTGCTATTATTTTGAACCAACTTTTTTCTCTTAGATCAATTAAGTATGAAAAATTTTATTTTACCTTCATCTCGTCCTTCTCAGATGCTCTACTATCTTTACATATATCTAAGTTTCTGATCTATGTCATTTTTCTTTTCTCCAAAGAACTGCTTTAACAGTTCTTGCAAGGCAGATCTATTAGCAGTTAATTCCCTCAATTTTTGTACATTTGAAAAGTCTTTATATCCTTCAGTTTTGAAGCTTAATTTCACAGAGTATAGAATTCTAGGCTGGTGGGGTCCCCCCCACTTTTCTTTAAGCTTTCTGTTCCAATCTCTTCTTGCTTATTTAGTTTCTTAGATGTCAAGTACAATTCTTATCTCTGTTACTCTATGAGTAAGGTGTTTGTTCCTTCTGACTTTTGGAATTTTTCTTTGTTTTTCTGTAGTTTCTGCCTCAGTGTAGTTTTTCTTGGCATTTATTCTGTTTCTTTTCTTTGAGCTTCCTGGATGTGTAGTTTCATATCTGTCATTAACTTGAAGACATTCTGTCATCATTATTTTTTTTTTCAGATATTCCTTCCCATCCTTTGTATATTTATTCTCTTTCTGGTATTCTCATTGTATATTATACTTTTTGCATTTGTCCCACAGTCTTTAGATCATCTTTGTTTTTCTTTTGTCTTTTTTTTGCTTTCCACTTTGGGAAGTTTCTATTGTTATATCCTTAACCTCAGGGATTCTCTCCTCATCTGTATCCAGTCTACTAATAAGTCCATCAAAGATATTCTTTATTTCTGCTACAGTGGTTTTGATCCTGGCCTTCCTCTTTAGTTCTTGCTTATATTTTCCATGTTTTGCTTACATTATCCATCTATTTTCATATGGTATCTATTTTATCCCTTATAGGCCTTAGCACATTAATCATATTTATTTTAATTCCTGTTCTAATAATTCAACATCTCTGCTTTGTCTGGTCTGATGTTTCTTCAACTTATGTCCATGTTCCTTCAAATTGTCTTTTCATATGCCTTAGAATTTTTTCCTGATAGCTAGACATGAGGTACCAGATGAAAGGAATTGCTGTAAATAAATCTTCAGTTATGTGGTGGTAAGGTGTTGGGAAGGGTTCTGTAGTCCTGTGATTAGGTCTGTCTTTTATTGAGTCTATGCCTCTGTTCTATGAACTTCAAAGTGTCTTTACTTCTTCTCCTTAAAGGGGCCAGGATAGTTGGAGTAGGGTAAGACCACCACTCCCCCAGGTCAGTTAGGCTCCAATAAAACCTCAGCACGTTTGTTACAGTGTATCTCCTGAGGATGATATTTGTTAAGAACACTAGAGTGCTCTAGTATTTTTCAGAACCCTTACTTTACTCTTTCTCTGTGAGAGGTACAAGGGGATTTTTCTAATATTTTCTGTGAGAACAAAAGTGTGTGTAGAGGGTCCTCCTATGATTGGGTCAACCAAAGAGCCGTCCCCACTGAGCCTCCAGCAATTCATGAATTACAGTTCAGACTTTCCTACCCCAGTTCTGTTTCATCCTGCAGTTTCCTTAGAGTTTTTGCTCTGGTAAACCATTCTCCCTGTATTCACTTGTCTGTTTTTCCAATTTTGCTGCAGCAGTTTGCCCCATGTTCTCACCTCCCCTTAAGGATCCAAGAAGAGTTGCTGATTTTTCAATTTGTTCACCTTTTTGCTTCTTGAATTGGGGTGACAAATTACAAACTCATTATATGTAGAACTGGAAATTGGAAGTCCCGTTTACTAACTTTTAATTTTTCTTCTTAGAGTAAACCATGAGTCTATATGATAGTCTCTAACCTGGCCCCTGATACCTCTTTGCTCTTCATCCCTTACACCCTCTCGCTTGCCTGTTTCCTGTCTGACATAGTGGTCTTTCTCATAGGTGCCTGGTTGTGGGCTGAGTTTGTATTGGTGTTCCTTCTGGTTACAACGATCTTTCCCAATATTCGCAAGACTTTCTTCCTCATCTCCCTAAAGCCCCTGCTCAAATAGTCCCCAACCACCTTTGTAAAATTATCCCCAATCAGCTTGCACTCACGATGCATTTACCATTATTTTTTGTTATTTCTGAGATGCTATACAATATATTTGTTTATTATGCCAGTTGTTTATTTCTGCTACCCAAACATAAGCTCCATGAGAGTAGGGGTGTTCGCCTTTTCATTTATTAACATGCCCCACATTCCTGCATCTGTTTGTAGCCCACTGTAGTTGATCATGAATTATAAATACTTGATGAACATACAGATGAATGTGCGTGCTCATACTTGTGTTTCTTTTTCTTTTTTTAGTTGTAGATGGACATAATACCTTTATTTTTTTTTTTAATGTGGTGCTGAGAATCAAACTCAGTGCCTCACACGTGCTAACCAAGCGCTCTGCCACTGAGTCACACTCCAGCCCTATGCTTGTGTTTCTTTATGTCTTTTTCTACTAGGAATCTCCCATTCAGTGTTTCCCTTCTTGTTTTCCTATTATGCACACCTCCTCCAAATAATTATTCTACTCTTTAAAAACCTTGTTTTAGAACGGTTACATATTCTAATAAAATCATTTTATTTGTCCTGATTCTGAGATTAGTATATATAATTGGCATCACCCTTAAAACCAAGGGAAACTGTGTGAAGCATAGCCACAGTTCAGAGGCTGTAAAAGAGTGAAATCTATAGGTTTCAGAATTCTTTTTATAGTTTCTTTAGGTAAAATAATACAACAGTTTATAGTCTCTATTTTAGGGGGAACTTCTCGACACTTTGTTGCCTAAGAATAACTTGGGGGAGCTGTTAAACATGTTGGCTACACGAAAATGGGAAGTTATACTCCATGTATGTATGATATGTCAAAATACATTCTACTGTCATATATAGCTAAAAAGAACAAAAATTTTTTAAAAAATTAAAAAAATCATTGACTAATTAAAAATGCAAATTCCTCCTTTTCAACCCCTAAAGTTCTCTGCAGTGGGACCCAGAGTCTGCATTTTCAGTAAATGCATGGGGTTTCTGGAATAGGAGATCCATGAATATATAAGAAGCATTCCTGTAGACCCTGATATGCTTAGGATTAAAAGCAGGTATATGCAAGAAGTTTTCTTGTATGTGTTCAGAATATGGTAGAAAACCAGAAAGGAATACCTATGTTTGTTCATGTGTGACAAAGACCAATTATGGACTTTCCATGTCTTTAAGGGATCCTGAATTTTCAGCTTTTTTTTTTTTTTTTTTTTTTTAAATAAAACAGCTTGGAATTTCCAATGCAGAGAGTTTGCTACATTATAGAACAGTCCACTCACTATTGTATAACTGTGACCGTTATAAAGTTCTTAATTTTATTGAGACATATTTTTGTGTAATTTTTATCTATTGGTCCTAGTTGAATTCTGTACAACCACACAGAACATATAAATGTAATTCATATTAAAATATAAAGAATTATAACCCATTAACTTGGCCAGAGATGTTTTAAAATACAAATTCATCCTAATTTGTGAAATTTTATTCACCAAGGGAGATGGACATACAGCTTTGTTCATTCAGACTGTTTTTCATTCTGCATCCAGAATCAGCTCTCCTACCCTTTTCCTGATCTGTCCCAGTTTCGTTCTTTGTTTCTGTCTCTGTGCCTTTTACTTTTCTCAGTACAGGTTTGTCCGGCTATTGACAGAAAAGTGGCAAACATGGTTCCAGGCTTGTTCTCTTATTCTGGTACATCCAGTCGTACTAGAGTGTCCTCTTTCCTCCTAATGATAGGTTTGTTTTGATATCTGGAGTTTTAATGAATATAAAATGAGGATGATATTCAGTGTCCAGTGAGACAGAGAGGTCTTCCATCCTGCATCTCAATTTTTCCTTAGAGTAAAATTGCCTCCCTATTCCTAAAGTAGAAGTTCCTTCACTGAGGGTTTAACTGGTGATAATTCTTTAGTATTATTGTCACTTTGGTTCTGTTGAGGGGGAGGATGTGATTTTGTTCCTCTTGAATCATAATTGTCATGACTGACACCCCTGAAAGGTTGAGAAGAGAAAAGCTTTACAGATTTACTTAATCAAATTTTTATGTACTATGGATCCTTCAGAAATGAAGACTCAAAGACCTAGGGAAACTGTTTTTGTGCTTAAGTTTGAGGAAGAATAGACAGTCTTGTGGAACTGTGATTGGACAAAGGGGTTTGAAGTAGTAGTGATAGACCCCGGAAACTCAGTGAGGCCTATCTCTTCAGGTTCTTCTTGGTCCCTCTGTGTAGCTTTCTTTCCTCCTGGGTATGGGGCAGGACCCTCTTGGTGTAAGGGTGGAAAAGGGACACAATGATCTATCTAGGTTTTGTAGCTTGATTTGGAGGAGGAGGAGAATGGGAGAAGATCAGAGACCTTGCTCCTGAGGCCAGTTTCCTTTAGTTCGGAACACTGAGCATGTCATGGTGCTATACACTGAGGTGTCATGTTCATGAGCCCCGAGAGTTCTCAAAAGTTCATCTGCCTGAATTTAGAGTTCTCTGTTAGTAGTTATTCTCTCTAGTTTAACATGTTCTACTTGGACTTGCATCATAGCTATTGAGCATCCAGCTCTTGCTCTTACTGATATTCCTATGTGTGAAATGTTCTTTTTTCTCTTACCATTTTAAGATCGCTTGTTTTTAGGGTTTGTTATTTCACTGTGATGTGTTTTGGTATTACATTTTAAAAAATCTGCTTTGGGTATGAAGTTTTCAATCTGAGAATTAGTGCCCTCACAACCTGTTTGCACATTGGTTCTGCATTCTCTCTCTCTCCTCTTCCTCTGGAATTCTGAATTGTAGGCTAGATACTGTTACTCTGTGATCTTGTTTCATAAGTTCTGATATTTCCCAGTTTTTAATTTCTTCATGCTGCTTTCTGTGTAGTTTTCTTGAAATCTTTCCCCATTATTATCTCTTCATCTTTATATAGTTTGCAGTGTAACTTATTTACTAAATTTATGCTTTTAATTATAGTTCTTGTTTTTAGAAGTTCCATTTGTTCATTTGAAATTGGATCATTTTGAGAATCTCGTTGCTTAGTCAAACTTTTATTACCGTCTTTTATTTATTAAAAATACCTATTTTTTTTTACTCTTTTTTTATTGTAAACAAATGGGATACATGTTGTTTCTCTGTTTGTACATGGCATAAAGTCATACCATTTGTGTAATCATAAATTTACATAGGGTAATGTTGTTTGCTTCATTGTTATTTTTTCCCTTCCCCCCACCCCTCCAACCCCTCTTTTCCCTCTATACAGTCCTTCCCTCCTCCATTCTTGCCCCGCTCCCTAACCCTAACTCTAACCCTAACACTAACCCCTCCCAACCCCCATTATGTGTCATCATCCACTTATTAGTAATATCATTCATCCTTTGGCTTTTTGAGATTGGCTTATCTCACTTAGCATGATATTCTCCAATTTCATCCATTTGCGTGCAAATGCCATAATTTTATCATTCTTTATGGCTGAGTAATATTCCATTGTATATATATACCACAGCTTCTTTATCCACTCATCAATTGAAGGGCATCTAGGTTGGTTCCACAGTCTGGCTATTGTGAATTGAGCAGCTATGAACACTGATGTGGCTGTATCTCTGTAGTATGCTGATTTTAAGTCCTTTGGGTATAGGCCAAGGAGTGGGATAGCTGGGTCAAATGGAGGGTCCATTCCAAGTTTTCTAAGGAATCTCCACAATGCTTTCCAGAGTGGCTGCACTAATTTGCATCCCCACCAGCAACATATGAGTGTACCTTTTTCCCCACATCCTCGTCAACACCTGTTGTTGCTTGTATTCTTGATAATTGCCATTCTAATTGGGGTGAGATGGAATCTTAGTGTAGTTTTGATTTGCATTTGTCTTATTACTAGAGATGTTGAACATTTTTCCATATGTTTGTTGATTGCTTGTAGATGATCTTCTGTGAAGTGTCTATTCATTTCCTTAGCCCATTTGTTGATTGGATTATTTGCATTCTTGGTGTAGAGTTTTTTGAGTTCTTTATAGATTCTGGAGTTTAGTGCTCTATCCGAAGTATGATTGGCAAAGATATTCTCCCACTCTGTAGGCTCTCTCTTCACATTGCTGATAGTTTCCTTTGCTGAGAGAAAGCTTTTTAGTTTGAATCTATCCCAGTTATTGATTCTTGCTTTTATTTCTTGTGCTATGGGAGTCCTGTTAAGGAAGTCTGGTCCTAAGCCGACATGTTGAAGATCTGGACCTACTTTTTCTTCTACAATCTGCAGGGTCTCTGGTCTGATTGTGAGGCCCTTAATCCATTTTGAGTTCAGTTTCATGCATGGTGAGAGATATGAGTTTAGTTTCATTCTGTTGCATATGGATTTCCAATTCTCCCAGCACCATTTGTTGAAGAGGCTATCTTTTCTCCATTGCATATTTTTGGCACCTTTGTCTAGTATGAGAAAATTGTATTTATTTGGGTTTGTGTCCGTGTCCTCTATTCTGTACCATTGATCTACCTTTCTATTTTGGTACCAATACCATGCCGTTTTTGTTACTATTGCTTTGTAGTACAGTTGAAGATCTGGTATTGTGATACCCCCTGCTTCACTCTTTCTGCTAAGGATTGCTTTAGCTATTCTGGGTTTCTTATTCTTCTAGATGAATTTCATAATTGCTTGCTCTATTTCTGTAAGGTACATCATTGGGATTTTAATTGGAATACTCCAACAAAATAGAAAATTTCAAAGACATCAACAGGTTTCTAGAGACATATGAATTGCCTAAACTGAACGAGGAGGACATACACAATTTAAATAGAACAATTTCAAGTAATGAAATAGAAGAAGTCATCAAAAGCCTACCAACAAAGAAAAGTCCGGGACCAGATGGGTTCTCAGCCGAGTTCTACAAAACCTTTAAAGAAGAGCTCATTCCAATACTTCTCAAAGTATTCCATAAAATAGAAGAGGAGGGAACCCTCCCAAACTCATTCTATGAAGCCAATATCACCCTGATACCTAAACTAGACAGAGACACATCGAGGAAAGAAAATTTCAGACCAATATCCTTAATGAATATCGACACAAAAATTCTCAACAAAATTTTAGCAAATCGCATACAAAAACATATTAAAAAGATAGTGCACCATGATCAAGTGGGTTTCATCCCAGGGATGCAAGGTTGGTTCAACATCAGGAAATCAATAAATGTAATTCACCCTATCAATAGACTTAAAGTCCAGAATCACATGATTATTTCAATAGATGCAGAAAAAGCATTTGATAAAATACAGCACCCCTTCATGCTCAAAACACTAGAAAAAATAGGGATAGTGGGAACATTCCTTAACATTGTAAAGGCCATTTATGCTATGCCCATGGCTAATATCATTCTAAATGGTGAAAAACTGAAAGCATTCCCCCTAAAAACTGGAACAAGGCAAGGATGCCCTCTTTCACCACTTCTATTCAATATCGTCCTTGAAACTCTATCCAGAGCAATTAGACAGACCAAAGAAATTAAAGGGATACGAATAGGAAAAGAAGAACTCAAACTATTCCTATTTGGTGATGATATGATTATATACTTAGAGGAACCAGGAAATTCTACCAGAAAACTTTTAGAACTCATAAGTGAATTCAGTAAAGTAGTGGGATATAAGATTAATGCACATAAATCTAATGCATTTTTATACATAAGTGATGAATCTTTGGAAAGAATAATTAGGAAAACTACCCCATTCACAACAGCCTCGAAAAAAATAAAATACTTGGGAATCAATCTCGCAAAAGAGGTGAAAGACCTCTATAATGAGAACTACAGAACACTAAAGAAAGAAATTAAAGAAAACCTTAGAAGATGGAAAGATCTCCCATGTTCTTGGATGGGAAGAATTAATATTGTCAAAATGGCCATACTACCAAAAGTGCTATATAGATTCAATGCAATTCCAATTAAAATCCCAATAACATACCTATTTTATATTTGATAATTCCAGTATATTCTGATCTTATTTTGTAATTTGTTTTTAACATCTATTGACTTTTCTCAAAGTGGCTTCTTTCTTGTATGTTTAAATTGTGAGTCAAAGTTTCTTAGACTTTACAAGAATTCTTTGAAACCTGTTCTTATTTTTCCTATAATGTTTTGGTTTATTTTTTAAATTTGAGGGTAGTTACTGCTGGTTGATGCGTAGAGTATAAAAATACCATGCAAGATACCTTAGTTCATCCTTCTAATAAGTCGGTTGACCTGGTCATTTCCGTTGGTAGCATCTCCACCTTCTATAAAATGGTTGGTCTTTTTCTTCGTCCCACCTCATGGAGAAGACAGTTGGAAGGGTCACAGGAAGTTGTTTGCTTTTTAGAAGCATTTTCCAACAGTATAAATCTCATGAATCGGATCCTTCATACATATGATGCCATGTTTGCCAAGAGATCGAGCGGTTGAAGTGTGGCTAACTTGTCGTACAGTCAAGGCAATAGCTTCTTATTGATTTTGCCACGACCACGCTTGTAGGTTAGTTTGTTCCTGACTTCAGGTTGTGGTATTCCCATGCCACATATGGTTCCACAATCTTCAGCATGCTAATTGAAGCTTGGTTGATCTTAACAAAGGTGCCATTGAAGATCTGGTAAAGGTGAAGAAGCTGGAACACCCATGAACATTTGGGCTCACACTATTGATACGCTGATCCTGAAGACAAATGCCAGTTTGGGTTCTTCAGGTACACAGAAGTTGCCATCTTTTCTTGACATCCTAGCCACTAGAATCTCAGTTCTGTACATCTGCCTATATTCCTTGTGGTGGTGCATAGCTTTTTCATACATACTCTTGCTTCCTCCTCAGTTTTCCAAGCATGTTGAAGAGCACGGGCACACTTCATTCTCAGGTGTTTTATCTTCAGCTCTGTGAAAATTTCTTTGCCATTTCAATAGAGTTTCTAGTATAGTAGACATCTAATTTTTCTTCTTTTCTGTACCTTCTATGGTTCTATCCAGAAAAGAGATAAAGTCTGGTTTTAAAACATTCCTCTACCTTTACAAGGTATATAAGGTTCTTACAAACCAGGATTCTTTGTAATGAAAATTTAAGCTTGGAATATGTGGATAGTGGAAATTCTGGCCCCAAATATGCAAGTTGGTAGGTTTATGATTAGGAATTCTTAGGAAAGATTCCCTTTTGTTCCTTCTCCTTCAGTATTCAAAGTCAAAGACAAGGGATACAAATATTCTCACCATTTGCTTTTTTCTCCCTCATTCATGAGAATAACGCTTATTAGGAAGTTCTGGCTTTATGCAGAATCTCAGATTGATCTTTTACTGATATCAATCAGTATTTTTCCCCCTCAGTTCTGGACAAAAATCACCAAAAGGCAAAGCACAGCTCTTTTTTATGTTAGCAGCTTATTTTGGTGTTACTAGCTCTCAGCTCTTAATGTTACTGGCTCATTCAGTAGTTTTTAAAAAATTGTCTTAATTTGTTCTTTTTAGTTATACATGATAGTAGAGTCTATTTTGACATATTTATACTAACATCAAGTGTATTTTATTCTAATTAGGATGCCAGTCTTGTGGATGTACATGATGTTGAGATTCACTATGGTGTATTCATTATATGTACATAGGAAAGTTATGTCTGATTCATTCCACTGTCAAGAGTTCTTTTGCTCAATTTGAGATAGAAATCACAAAGATGCAAGCAGTACCATCTGAACAAGGCTTTATTGGGGCTTGGTACTTGTGCTCTAGCACAAGGGGCATAGCACATGGGGTATGGTCCTGGGACTACTTGCTGAGGACTATATAAACAAAAAGAGTGGGCTCATTCAGGTGCACCGTCAGCTGTTGCACATGATCTCAGGATTTCTGTACACAAGATCTTTGCTCTCCGTGGTAACTGGGTTTGCACTTGATATGGCAAACCCTAGGGGTACTGGGCTTACAAAAGATATAGGTACTCACTACTGCCACCCTGCTGAGGTCATATATCAGTCAAGGTGAGGCTTGTGGGTGGAGTCAGCAGTTCCTGAACCTGGTCATTGATGGATTTTTTTTTTTAAGCACCTTGAAGTTTCAGTCTCTACTTTACATCAGCTCCCATTCTTCATCTCCAGCTTATTAAAACCCTCGTGATTTATGTAATGGTGTGCTTTCAAGGCCCTTCTTTCTTGGATTTACAGTTTCTCCTACTTTCTGTTCTCCAGGGATTTCTTGTTAGTTTACTCATGTACTTAAAATATTTTTAAAATAAAATTTGATTCATTATTTTTAGACATTATATACTGTAGGTCTCTATAAATGTGTGGTCTGTCGGGTTGCCAGAAATGGCATTCTTGAGTGGCTTGTTTTATTCATTCATTCATTCTCTCATGTGCAGAAGTGAAACCTTGGAAAAGAATTGGGAACTATCATCATCTTTAATAATTATGGCAAGAGTCTTCCTCTAGAGTTGTACTTGGTTTGAGGTGGCTAATCAAGTATGTTGTAGCTGAAGGAAATACTGGGTCTCGACTGGACAGAGATTTAGCTAATGTCTACAAGTGTAAAGAAATTATGAAAATAATAGCTGTTTGATTAATATCAGTACTATTAGAGATTTGTTCTTCAGTATTGCTATCCTGCAAGCAGTTATAACTTCAAATGTGTCAAATTCCTGCCTCTTTTTCTTTTTCTTTTCTTTTTTTTTTTTTTTTTTTTTTTTTGCCATGCTGGGGATTGAACCAAGCACTCTACCAACTGAATTATATCCCCAGTCCCTCAAATTACTAACTCTAACCTCACTGCTATGGTTTGGATGTGAAGTGTACCCCAACAGCTCACGTGTGAGACAATGTAAGAAAGTTCAGAGGAGAAATGATTGGGTTTTGAGAGTCTTAGCCTAATCAGTGAACTAATCCCTGATGCGATTGACTGAGTGGTAACTGGAGGCAGGTTGGGTGTGGCTGGAGGAGGTGGGAATTGGGCGTGGCTATGAGGGCTGGCAGTGCAGTCTCTCTGCTCCCTAATGATTCAGCTGCTCCCCTCTGCTGTGCTCTTCCACAATGATGTCCTGCTTCACCTGGAGCCCTGAGGAATGGAGCCAGCCTTCTATGAACTAAGACCTCTAAAACCCTGAGCCCTCAAATAAACCTTTCCTCCCTTCCAGTTGTGCTGGTCAGGTCATTTTGTCACAGCAGCCAAAAAAGCTGACTAAAACACCCCACCTTCTTCCTTATCTGATTTATTTCACTTAATACCTCATTTGTTACTTAAAACAGTAAAGCACTAACAGTAAGGTTTCTGCTGGGTGAGTTCTTGGGTAATTTCCTCTGTTTTCCCTGAGGTAAGCTACAAAATTGACTTTATCAGGCACTTTATTTAGTCAGTGTTTCATTGCCACTGCTTATTAAACCAAGTGGGCAGGACTTTAGGATCATGCTTTATCTAATTGGAGAACAGTGAGAACTGATTACTGTCAACTTTTTTTGTCTATTAATATGAGATATTGGGATGGGGAGAACAGGCAGCTGAAACAATTTATGATTCTTTTGGTAGCAATATTATAAAGGAGATTAAAATATAAAAAGCAATTAATCTCACTATTCAGAAATAATCATTATTAATATTTTTATCTACTTTCATATTTTTAAATGTTGGAATTATAGTGTATATTTAGCTTTGTTTTATAACTTGCTTTTATTACTTATTATTTGCCCAAGCTTCCCCATTTTATTGAATATTCTTTCAGAACATTCTCTTTTTGTGGTTCTAGGCAGAGGACCCAGGGCTTTGTGCATGCTGGGCAAGCAATCTACCACTGAACTACATACCCAGTTTGCCTTTAGAGCTTTTAAGTAGCTGTATAATATACTCCCCTATGACTGAATCATAATTTATCAGACAATTTCCCTATTGTCAGGCTTTTGGATTGTTTCTAACTCTCCTTTTATAAATAAAGCTATAGTTAGCATTGCTGGCATACTCCTATTTGTGAATATCTTCAATTATCTCCTTGGGATATTTTTAAAAACCAGCTATTCATGGGACATGGGTATAAATATTTCTGTGGATCTTGATATATAATGCCAAATTGTGCTTCAGGATTTTTATATGTGCTTGTTTATACTTCTATCCATTCAGCAGAATATTCGTTTTATTACATCTTTTCCAAAATGTAGTGGTACTTCTATAGTAATAATTTTAAAAGTAATCAGGTTAAATTTGCACTCCTTTGATTACTAATGAGGTTGCATTTTATGTTTACTTTCTTTTTGTATTTAATAATCTGCATGTTAAGGTGTTTCTAAAAATGCATTTCCCTCCAATAACATATTTATCTATTCCTTATTAATTTTTTATGTGTTATATTTATTGCTTATTATTTAGATTTTGCCTTTCAATCTTGGTTGTGAAATACTTTGTGTCATCAAAGTACTAAACTTTCATGTAATCATTTACCTTTTCATGGGGCTGGAGTCGTGGATCAGTGGTAGAGTGTTTGCCTAGCATGTGTGAAGCACTGGGTTGGATCCTCAGCACCCCATAAAAATCTAAAAAAATAAAATAAATAAAGGTATCGTGTCCATCTACAGCTAAAAAGTTTAAAGAAAAACCAGCTTTTCATTGTGATTTCTCTTCCTTCATCTCTTTGAAATGTTTATTAATAGTCTATGTAATTTGCCTACTCCTACTGGTTTTTTTTTTTTTTTTAACATTGGAATTTATCCATTTGGAATTTATTCTACTGAGATACAGGAATTTCACACCCCCCCCACCCAATTTAAAGAACTGTCACAGTATCGTTTATTTGATAGTCCTTTCTATTTCCACTGACTTGAGTTTATCTTGGTCAATGATTTAATCTAATTTTCATATATTACCATCATTGTGGATATACTATATATTCCAGATTTTGGTATTGTTAGAATTTACAATTTTCTATCTCATGATTTTGAAATAATATATCATTGTCTTGCTTTTTTTTTTTTTTTTTTTGGATTGGTGCTGGGGATTGAACCCAGGGCATGGCACATGCTAGGCAAGAGCTCTAACCACTGAGCCCACACCCCAGCCCTTTGTACTTCTTGAATACTAGTGAGGTTGAACATCTTTTCATGTTTATTGGCTACTCCTGTTTTCTTTGTATTACCTGTTCAGATCTTCTGTCCATTTTTGTATTAGCTTGTATTTGTATGGATTTTTATATATTCTGGGTAGCAATTTTACTTTAGTTATTATAACTATTTTTTCCTAGTTTGTGATTTCCTTTTGATCTTGTTAAATTTCAAAATAATTGCATTTGTCAGTCCTTTATAGTTTGTGTGTTTTCTAGTTTTCTGATTGCTTGTTTTTGTACTGGGGATGGGACTTCCAGGGGTGCTTTATCATATATCCCCAGTTGTTTTTTATTTTTTATTTTGAGACAGGTCTTGCTGAGTTACATGGGCAGACCTTGAACTTGCAATCCTCCTGCTTCAGTTTCTCAAGTCACTGCAGGAACAAAAGAGTGTATCACTGTACCTGGCTAGTCTTATTAATGATGAGTAATTATTGAACATCTACTGTACTCCGGGCACTGTTTGAGGAATTTGGGATATACCATAAACAAAACACAAAACTTCTAGAGTTCACATTCAAGAAGCTTTTACCCTGGAGTTTATAAAAATATTCACCTTTTTTCTCCTAAACATGTATAAGTTTTACTGTTTTACTTTTAGGTCACTAAGGTACATTGGATTTATTTTTGTATATAGTATGAAGTAAGAAATCTAGTTTTATTTTTCTATGTGAGTTTTTAGTTAACCCAGCACTATTTATTTCTCCACTATTTAGTAGTGTTACCTCTGTTGGGTATCAAGTTTCTAGATTTGTATGGGTTTGTTTTTGTGCCTGTTTTGTATGTTGGTGTATTGTATCTGTACCACATTCTTGATCACTGTAGTATTGTAGTAAGCCTTGATATCATAGGTCTCCCTATCTTATTTTTCCTCAGAATTCTTTGATCTGTTCTTAGTCTTCATTTTCCATTTGTATTTTAGAATCAGTCATACTTTGGTTATGCCTGACTTCCTTTCAGGGCTGCTCTTTGCTGAGTTGGGGGAAAATCCTGTTTCATTAATGGTGTTGTCATCTTTAATAGTGCTGACCTTTGAACTTCTGTCGCTCCTGCCTGCCTGTTGTCCTCTCTCCCTCCCTTCTTCTCCCTTTCCGTGTCTTGCCTTCTCATATTTCTGTCCTCCTTTCTTTTCCTATGGTCATTCTAAAAAGTTATTTTAAAATGTGGGCTTTTTTTTTTTTTTAACTTTAAAAAGTAGTATATGGGGCCTGGGGTTGTAGCTCAGTGGTACAGCACTTGCCTAACATGTGTGAGACACTGGGTTGGAATCTCAGCATCCCATATAAATAAAAAATAAAGGTCCATTGACAACTAAAAAATATATTTTAAAAAAGTATATGAGGTGCATGTTGAGAGAGAAAAACACTAGAGAAGTATAATAAAACAAGAAGTGAACATCTCTGATAATTGTTTGCTGGGTTTTCCAGATATTTTCTGATTATGTATAAATCTGTGTTTATTTTTAAAAAGATCATGTGCATACTTCTCTGTAGTTTGCTTTGTTTCATTTAGTATTTAAAAAGTCATTCTTCTATAGCTCTTATTCTTCTCAATGTCTGTACTACATATATAATAATTCAATAGTTTCCCAATTTATTATATATATAATATAATTTATTAATTTATTTCCCAATCTCTATACTTCAGGTATATATCATAATTTGATAATTCCCCATGGGGTCATAGATATCTGTGTACTTTTTGGTCTTGCAGCTGCTTTCAAATGCAGCTCATCTTTGTTGGCAAAGTGGGGGTTCAGCATTTATTTTTTGATTCCCTGTGCTTTCCCCCTTATTCTTCTCATGGGGTCTTAGGGCAGTTCTATCAAGATGTCTCCTATAAACTTTCCAAGACACTGGCATGTAGCTTTCTGAAAAGGAAAGAGTTGACTGCAAACCTCAGTATCATTTCTTAAAAAGATTAGATCTATATTAACCCAGGCAGACCCCAAACTCCTGGGCTAAAGTGATCTTGCCTCAGCCTCCTGAGTAGCTAGGACCACAGGTATTCACCACCTTACCCTGCACTCAGTATTATTCTTTAGTTTGAAGCTGTCTGTGTTTTACTATAAAGAAATCCTTGAAAGATTTTTTTATCATGTGGTGTCCTGGAGGAGAGCGTGTGTGGTGCAGTGTTAAATGAAGCAGGAAAATTGTAGAATTGAGAAATGAATGAGTTTGAGAAGATGGAGAACTTAAGCAGGTCTTTGCTATACACTCAAGGCTGAAAGGACAGGGGACAAAAGAGAGGCAGGTCTTGGGATTTTGCTTTTCTATTAGTATTATAACTTTTGAAGGAAGTTTAAGTTGGATCTCTGGCTTATGTGATTTGTCCTTTTCTCAATCTTCCTAGCCTCCACCAGGCAGTGTGAAAATGCCTAATGTACCCAATACACAGCCAGCAATAATGAAACCAACAGAGGAACATCCAGCTTATACACAGATTGCAAAGGTTAGTTTATGATAACTGTGTGAATTTACAGTAGAAATTATAGTATCAATAACATTTGTTTCAGAGCAAAGTAAACTTTTTGTACTGTTAACTCCTATTTTTTTATTATTTTTTTATTTTTACAGACTGTATTTTGATTCATTGTACACACATGGGGTACATCATTTCGTTTCTATGGTTGTGCACGATGTAGATTCATACCATTCATGTAATATTCATGTAATTATACATGTACATAGGGTAACGATGTCTGTCTCATTCCACCATCTTTCATACCCCTACCCCGCCCCCCTCTCATTTATTTTAATTCTTTTGAGACTGGATTAGCCATCTTGTCACTGTAAGTACTCCCTCTTCCTCAGCTTCAAGCATTTGCTTTATTCCATTACTAGGGATTATTAGCATATCATCATGGTGTACAATTTGTATAGTGAAATTTTTCTTGCCTTTGGTCTCAATTTTTAATACATTAAAATTGTTGCTGGGCTGGAGTTGTAGCTCAGTGGTGGGTGCTTGCCTAGCACGTGTGAGGCACTGGGTTCAATCCCCAGCACCACATATAAATAAATAAGGAAAATAAAGGTATTGTGTCCTCTACAACTAAAAATATAAAAAAAATTGTTGCCATTATGGTATCAATGATAGTATAATAGATATTATTGAGATGGAGAGTTATAATGGCTTAGCAGGGGCCAGCTGGAGAGGTGGAAGATAGCAAAAGTCCTAGAAATATGGAGGTGAATAAGTTGCCAGGCATCACCCACAAGCAGATGGAGGTGACAAACTTGTTAAGCATATTGTTCTTTCACCTCAGTCTTATGATATTTAAGATATTATAAAATATTTCTACATTACTAAGAACCTTATATGTCATTTAACCTAGTTTATCAGAGCCAAATCAATTGCCTTTTTTTTTCCTGTTTGTCAGATTTCTTTAGTTGTTCCCCTTTGCCTCTGTTCTCACTTTCATTTAAGCACAAAAGTCACCTTAATTTCATTTTTCAGATTACTTGAAGAGTGACTACTCTTTTTGAGAGGGTTTTTTCCTGTCCTATGGACTCAACATTCCCAAAGAGAATTTTCATAACCCAAAGAACAGAATGGGCCACAGATCCCCATAGTATTTTCTAAAACTGTAATCTTTTATTAAAGATTATGATTGTATTTTTGAAGCACATTTGAATTAGTTTTTTTTTTTCTTTTATAGTTAATCGGGGGGCACTTTATCTCTGAGATACTTTTCCAGCCTTTTTTTTTTTTTTTTGGTTGAATTAGATTTCTATGATGATAGAGAGAAGGAGCTAGCCTGTAAATGTTAGAATATTTTATACTTCTGATAATCTATTCACATATTGATAATTTTTCTTTAGGAACATGCCTTGGCTCAAGCTGAACTTCTTAAGCGCCAAGAAGAATTAGAAAGAAAAGCTGCAGAATTAGATCGTCGAGAACGAGAAATGCAAAACCTCAGTCAACATGGTAGTATGCAGAGAAGTTTGAAATAAAAATGTCTATCTCAGCTCTAGGTCATTTGGTTTGTTGATAGGATCCTGCCCTATTTTCCTATTCTAGCAAGGAGATCAGACACAGCAGATTTGCCTACTTGATACTCTGCAGCTCTCTGACCTGAGCTAATTTGCATAGTCTTTTGATAGATTAGAACAAAGTTGGCCTCATCACAGAGAAAGTGAATGCAAATCTGATACCTTTGGTTCATTCTCAGCCCAGGAGTCTTTGATTCTGCTCTTGGGCTCTCTGGGTCTATTGAACCTTGTAAGTACATTTGAGTGTGCCCCACATTTAATTCTTACCTGATATATTCAAACCAATTTCAAAATATCTGCCCCAATTCTCACAAGTACACATCTTTGTCAAAATATGTTTCTAGCGACCCCAGGAAACCCAGGGTATTTATATGATGCCAAAGAAATAAATTTGCTGTGACATCTCTTCAGGCTGTGACTACCAAAATCATTTGAAGGGAGTGTCTTAGGGAAAGCTAGCAGTCTCTGGACAAGAAGGGATAGGGAGCTGGGAAAGTCATTGTTAGGATGCCTGATGGGAATGGAATAACCAAGACTAGGACAACAGTGATGAACAGAATTATTTCTTCCTTATCTTACAATGTGTAGATCTAGGGCCTCATGAAGACACATTTATCCTGGGCCATCTTCTAACTTGCAACATCAGAGATGGCATCAATAGAAGGAGAAACGAAAGGTTTAATGGGATCAATGTTTCTAAAATATCTTTGACTAAAATCAGTCCTGTTTTCTTAGCACTGACTATAAAATTATTTCTGAGAGAGGTTTTAGTAAGGGTAGTAAGTAACAAAGAGTAAGAGGTAAAGAGATTTGCAGTATGTTAGTTCTTTTTCATCTATTAGTTCATGTTAGATCCTCAGTACAATCCTGTGAAGTAGCACGGTTGTTCTCATTTTACACAGATGAAGAAACTAAGACTTCAAGAGGTTAAGGTGCCTAAACCGGCCTAGCCAGTAAATGGTGAGGCACTTGTGGTTCCCAAGTCTCTGATCTTCACTGTCACTCTCTGCTACTTCTCAGATAGTATGAGTCTGTTATGAGAAATCTGAACTGTATGAAACTCGAATGGTATAATAACTGTAACTCAGGGAACACCTTTGGGAAAATCAGAAATAGGTCATGTTTTTTCCCACTATGAAAATGTTCCTGGTCTATGGATGTCTATATGAATTAATTTTTTGAAAAGTTATGGGATATACTATTTAAAATTGGAGAGTGGTCTTTTGTTGATTATTTTTTACCTTCTACTTTTATGTTTGACTTCCTGCTTTTTAATTTTTTCCCTGCCATTTCTCAAATCTTATTTTTAATCTAATTTCTTTATATAGACACATTTTCGCTCCTCATAGTTCAAATTTGTTTTTATCTAGGTTTTTGAAGGTGGTATAATTTTCCCACTTCTTTCTTTGATTTTTCATGTTTTCTCACTCTTTTGTGGTTTTGCTCACATATGTATTTTGGGTGGTGTTATTTTATCCAGAGTGAGATTTCCAAATTTGATTCTTTGATATTAATTTCTTACAGTTAACAGTAGATAACTTGAGATTCAGAAGCTGGTCTTTCTTCTCTACAAGGGTTAGGAATTTTAGCAGAATTATAATGAAGGATTTAAGATGCTAAGGATGAAACTGAAGTCAAAAAACTGGCTGGCCTTCCCATGCATGATAGCCAGATTTTAGGGCAGAGTCAGTGTGTATATATCTATGTTCTTTTTTGTGTCTGGTTTCTCCTGAGCATAAATGGTACATGCTAAACATGATATGATGTGACACTGAAAAATTATTTTACCATCTATTATTTTCAAAAATGATATTCTGAAGAAAATTTTAGAAATATAAAACTTGGCTTTCAAAGTTGTAGGAATGTAAAGGTAGTTTTACCTTTGAAAATATATGTTAATAGGTTTCTTTATTATGAAACAAATAAGAATGGAACATATTTGATATAAGTAACTTTCTGTTTTCAATTTACAGGCAGAAAAAATAATTGGCCACCTCTTCCTGATAATTTTCCTGTGGGACCTTGTTTCTATCAGGATTTTTCTGTAGACATTCCTGTAGAATTTCAAAAGACAGTAAAACTTATGTACTACTTGTGGATGTGTGAGTATAAAACAAATTTTTTTATTTGTTTAAAGTTAATATTTTTGTTATTAAAATCTATCATATCAGAATTGATACATTGAGAATAGGATAGTAGACTGGTCTTTTTCTATAGATAGATCTTAATAATCATAATTTTCAGAGTAAAATATCATATTTATATACTTAAAAATTGTACTGTATGTGGCAATATGAGCACTGCTGAGGATAACCTATAAACTGAGAACTGGCTTTTGAGGAAAGGTTACCTTCTCTAGCACATGGATGGGATTTTGTAATAATCCTTTTTCCTTCATGGAAAGAATCATAGACATGATTTGCTTTGAAAAAATTATGCATACTATTTTTATGCAGAGGAAGACGATTTAAATTCTTTTAAAAGTAGGCATCATAGCTACTTTTTCAAAGGGACATAAAATACTGTAATATTATAAAACATAATTTAAAAAATAGCTCTGAACAGTTTACTTTTCATTTTCAAGTAGTGTGACTGCTTTTATTCTTGAAAGTACTTAAGCAATCCAGTTCATCTTATTGAATAGAACAGTAGAGCAGACGTTTAGGGCTCCGAAGCTCACGTTGCTCGGAGTGTAATTACAACTCATGGAATACTAAAATAAAGTGTCAAGCTGTGAACAGTTTTGCTGTATGTACACAGACTTCCCACTTACTCTCTGTTTCATTTTTATTGCAAACAGTAGTCTCAACCTCACTTGATATCATTATGTCAGTAGGGAAGCTAGCAGTTGTGACTTCTCACCTGCATAACATTGGGGTGATGGGTACATTCTCAAAGGAGATTTGTATTTTTATTTCATGATTAGTGAGACTTTTTTGCCATCCTAAATAGATTAGATAATCTTCAAATTCTTTTTAGGTGCATTCTTCACATAGGTGAAGTCATTTTGGAATATGATAAGCAGTTCCTTCTGGATAATCCTTTTTTTAATTCTTAGTTTCTTGTTGAGATTTTGTTCTTTCTCTAATATCTTTTGCTGAACCACCAATATTGCTATTATGTTTTTTTAAAATTAAAGGTGTGATTTCATATACATATATACACAGCTAATCAACTCATTTTATTTAATCAATATATATCTCTATATTATAGCTGCATTTATATCTTCTGCCTGTATTTTTTTCTAATGGCCAGAAATTGGCCTAGCATTTTGTAAGCTCTTTGACTTAACAAAAAGATTTTTTTTTTTTTTTTTTTTTTGGTGAAGGTTGATAGAAGTCTGAAGAAAATTATGCAAGGTATTTAATGACTAGAGATTGAGTGGGGAAGATGGTTAATTTTAACTGAATAGTTGACTACCAGTACTGATGGTTTCAATGCTGATAGATGTGTTTTGTCTTCAAAATATAAAATGTACTGAGTCTCTCATATAAATAATGTAATTGAGTATAGTTTCCCTCAATTCTGTTCAGTTGGTAGATCTGTTGTTAACTGGTATTTGAGAGGACTCAAAAATTCCAGCTGGGAGTCTGTTTTGAAGATGCATTACTTGGAACAAAATCATGTTTAATGCCAGCTTAATACTATGCCTAAATTTTATAGAATTTAGGCTGTTTCAGGAAGTTATTTTCAAGAAGTATCTATTATTGATTTGGGGGTTGACTAATGCTTCTACTGTAATAATAATAATTATAATGAGAACTAACATTTGTGGATTTACTTTGTGCCAATTATAGTACTAATCTCTTATATACATTATCTTCTTAAACCCTAACCACATTGTAAGGCAGGCACTATGTTATTTTTTTTGTTTGTTTCCTGGTGCTGGGGATCAAACCCAGGGCCCTGTGCTTGCAAGGCAAGCACTCTACCGACCAAGCTATGCCCCCAGCCCGTTATTTGGTTTTTTAAGTAGGGAAATTAAGCTTAGAGAATTTGAGTCACTTGTCCAGCATTACACAAGTAATGCTGGAGTTGGATAGTCAGACTGGTGCCCAGAGTCTAAATTTCCGTTATATCACTTGCAAGTACTAAAATAAAGAAATAATATACATTTAAAAATAAATATCGTGGTGGCATATATTGTAATCCCAGCGGCGCAGGAGGCTGAGAAAGGACGATTGTGAGTTCAAAGCCAGCCTCAGCAAAAGTGAGTCGCCACGCAACTCAGTGAGACCCTGTCTCTTAATAAAATAAAAAATAGGGCTGGGGATGTGGCTCAGTGATTGAATGCCCCTGAGTTCAATCCTTGGTTATCCCCCAACCCCCCCAAAATGAGTATAATTAAGATAGGTCTTCAAAGGTACCTGACCTAGGCAAGTAATTTACCCTGTACATGAACTAAATCAACTAGGAATATCACTGAGCTGAGTATGGTGGTGGCTCATGCCTATAATCCCAGCTACCCCTGAGGCTGGGGAGGAGAATAGCAAGGTCAAATCCAGATTGGGCAATTTGGTGAGACCCTATCTCAAAATAAATAAAAGGAATGGGGATGTATTTCAACAGAGTGCTTGCCTAGCATGTGTGAAGCCCTGGTTTGGATCCCCAGTAGTATTTCCCACCCCCACCCCCTAAAAAAAGAAATATCACGGGCCTGGGGATATATAGCTGATATATAGCTCAGTTGGTAGAGTGATTGCCTGTCAAGCACAAGGCCCTGGGTTCAATCCCCAGCACCGCCAAAAAAAAAAAAACTCCGTGAAATTAATCTTAACCCTTAAGTGTTTTTCTTTTTTTTAATTAAACAAAGAAAAGAGAAAAACAGGCCAGCTGTATTCAAGACCATGTAGCAAAGAAGGTAATATGCTATGTTAGATGTCTATACTGTAATTCAGAATTTACCAAGAAGAATATTGTGATAGTTGCAAATTTAGGTCCACTAATACTAGATTTGACTGCCTAATAAAGCAAGTTAAATTTTAAGTAAAAGAGAGTTATTCAACTTACAAATCATATAAATAAAACAGCCTAAAGATTTCTTTAATGTTCTACCTACATTTGTGAGTCAATCAGCATAGATTTATTGCTCCCTTAAATTGGATTGAAATTAACAACATAGATCATGCCTTTCACATTACATTGCCTTTCTTATATATTTTCTGATCTCTGTAAAAGTGGACAGATCGTTCAGTAAATAGACATTTTAGTCTTTACTGGGATACAAGTAAATACGTATTGATCATGGTTGTTGGTTACTAGGAAAATGTTTAGAAAAAATTTTCTGTAAATCACACAAAAAATAAATTGATATTTTATCTATACTTGGAAGAATTTTAGTAGTCTTTAAAACATGCATATACATATATTTTCTTTAAATGGATTAGCAGATAAACTTTTAAAAATTATTCTTGTGAAGATTGAAAATTAGAATATTCTTAACATTTGAAACTTTTTTAGGTGGGTAGACATTATTTAATACTACAGAATAATAATTTAATATTTCACAGAATTTTGAATTATATTTTTAAACCCTTATAATTACCTTTATTCTGAGGAAAAGAATTTTTAATAAATTTATTGGTAAGTTAACTTTCATGAGAATTAAAAATCTAATGGGAATAGAGTATTGGTAAGAGTTTCATTTGTGTGATAGCAGAGAATGAAATTTTGAAACTGGAAGAGCTCCTGCTATTTCTTTAATTGAGAAACTAAAGCTCACAAAGGTTAACTGCTTGTCTTAATATCAAATGGGTATAACCTAGGGGTCTTCACTGTTCCTCTGGAGTTCTTTCACTTGAGGGTTTTATGTATCTAGTGATTAGATGAGAGCAAATTTAGAGCATCCTGGGATGTGTGGTTTTATCCTGTTGCATTAATTACTGATTTTTTTCATAAAGATCTTAAAATTTATTTTTAATGAATGTTGTTTTGGTATTAGATTTAGTAAGGTTTTCATTTGTTAATTTTTATTCAAGTCATAATTTGGCATATTTTTATTGATAATTTAAATTTTATAGTATTTTAGTTTTCATGAGAATTTATTTCTATAATTTGACCTGTGAATAAATTTTTAAAGAATCCTTCAATAAATGAATTTTTGGTTATGGGGATTAAACCCAGGAATTTCTTACCCCTGAGCTACATTCCCAGCCCTTTTCAAAAAAATTATTTGTTTTGAGACAGGATCTTACTAAGTTGCTAAGGGCCTTCCTAAATTACTGAAGCTGTCCTTGAAATTTCAATCCTCCTGCCTTAGTCTGCTGAGACTTTGGGATTACAGGCATGCACCACCAAACCAGGCTTACTTTTTTATTTTGAGACAAGTTCTCTATAAGTTTGCTGATGCCAGCCTAGAATTTGTGATCCCTCTGCCCCAGTCTCCTAAGTCACGAGGCAAGCGTCCCCATGCCTGGCTTAAAGAATGCTTTAAAAAATTATTAATTGTAATGGGCAAATGTGGTTCTTGGGATCATAGTGCAGTGAGATGTTATTCAGATTTTTTGTTTTTAATCTGTTAGAGAAAGTCTTTATTAACAGCATTGGAAGAGCTTGCCAAGGTCTGTGTGTATTAACCCAGGGAAAGGCCTGCCTTAGCAGCCAAAATGCATCATGTTGTGTGTGCAGATTGGGGTCCTGGGGTGGGGTAGTATTAATAACTTTAATCCTCTACTATAAAAGGTTTTTTTTAGGACTAAAAAAATGGACAACTCTCTGAAGATGAATTAATAATCCTTATACATCAATTATGATGTCCCTGGAAATTTCTACTCTGTTTTTATTTTTAGAACCCTTTTTAGTCTGTAGCTCCATTATCTAAAAATATAGTTGCGAGTACAGGATCTCTCTCCTCCTGAGTCCTGGCTTTTTCCTCAGCAGGCATCACTTTTCATTCTTGGGCCTTGGATGCAGAGGCACACCACGTGATTGCTTCAGAGGAAACCCTTATGTGGTGCTTTTTTGGTTAGAAGTGTAATTTCCTATCCTAATAGGATAGGCCAACAGAATTTTTTCAACAGTGCATATATTAGGACTCACTTCCCTGTGTGTACTCTGTTTTTAAATCAAGCGTGTATGAAACAGTGTTTTGAAAAATAGTAAATGGAAACATGGGATAGAATACATTTGCTCTTAGAAAGTTTTTTTTTTTTCATTTACAATTTTTTGTTGAATGAATTAATAAATTGAATGTAAACATTTCTTTTCTATTTTGTTTTCTGATTCCACAGTCCACGCTGTAACACTGTTTCTAAATATCTTCGGATGCTTGGCTTGGTTTTTTGTTGATTCTGCAAGAGGGGTTGATTTTGGATTGAGTATCCTGTGGTTCTTGCTTTTTACTCCTTGTTCATTTGTCTGTTGGTACAGACCACTTTACGGAGCTTTCAGGTAAAATGTTGTGCACTTTGAAATATGCTCTTTAAAACCTGTAAAGTAAATAATTTGTAGTATACCTTAAAGGGAGAATCTTATACCATTAAGGTTTTTAATTATTTTATAACCTTCTGAAAGTTCTAACATGGTATGCTTTTATATTCATTGAATCATAAAGTTAATAAAATTTCATTATTTTCTCCCCCTTGCAAAAAAAGACCAAATATGAAAATTGATGAAGGAAAAATAAACTGTTTCAGATCTTAATATATGTAAAATATTCTATTCCATATTATTTAGTTGACTTGAAGAAAATTTGTTTTTCACCCTCCTTCCCCCATGTTTCTGCAATCACAAAATTACAATTGGTGATTACAGTCTTAATTTTTAAATGAACATAGATAAGGTAATATACGTTATGTGGTGTTTTCACCCAGCAACTTGGAATTATTTTCTGTGTAAATTTGTTTTGGTTTTTCCAAAGGCAGTGACATTTTATAAACTTTAGGCTATAGGATGAAGTATAATATTTTGTATAGCGTATTTTAGCAATGGTTAGGATTAAAATTTCCTAAGTACATGTTCTGTGGGATATTAATAGGTTGGGGGGAAAGGAGTTTATTAGTTTAATAGGTTTGAGAGTAGCTGGTTAATAAATTGAACAAGTTCCTTTATTTCAGAATTTCTTGGACTACTTAAGTGCTTGGTGTGCTTTGTGACTTGACCATGAAACCATTATTTTTCTGTGGAGTAGAATTTTTGGCTTTAAGAAGTAAGCACTGGACTTGGGAGACTGCAGCAGGAAAATTGGGAGTTCAAGGCCAGTCTGAGCAACTTGGCGAGAACCTGTGTCAAAATAAAATAAATAAAAGGGCTGGAATGAAACTCAGTGGTAGAATGCTTGCCTGGCATGCACAAACCCTGGGTTTAGTCCTGAGTACTGGGAGAAAAAAATAAAATGGAACTAGGAGCAGTGGCTCACCCCTGTAGTTCCAGTTACTCAGGAGGCTAAAGTGGGCAGATTCCTTGAGCCCAGGAGTTCAAGGCCAGCCTGGGCAACATAGCCAAGACCCTATATTAAAGACAGAAAGAGGAGAGAGGGAGAAAGAGAGAAACCTAACCTAGATGTGACCTAGGTGTCTAAAGTGATGCAGGAGAGTCGGGGGCAGATAGAAAAGAAAGAAAGAAAGAAGGAGAACATTAAGAAATTTGGAGAAATAAAGGTACCAAACAACAGGAAAGTAAATTGTTGGTTAGAAATAAAGGGAAGGGAAAAGAAGAATCTTTGAACATATCCTTTGAATATATTGGAATATGGGAGACTGGTTGACAAGAAATGGGGAGAAATTCCTCCCTAGCTGAGGGTTGAAGAAGAATGATGAGAACCTATTTACTCCTTGTACCATCTGGGAAGAATGTTATTGCTACCTTTTTCCTTGTTACGTAAGTCTGCATTATAAGGCCTTTTTTTTCCCAACATCTAAGGTTGCTTACCTCCATGTTACCAGTATATTATCTATAATGATGCTGGTGGGTGGAAGGAGGAATATCTTTATGAGAATTTTCTTTAATGATCTGAGATTAGAGACTTTGGATGATAAACCTTCTATAATTATGTAGCCAAAATAAACTCTAAAAGACAACTGTCTACCTTTATTACTTGAAGTCATGTGTTACCTTTTTTCCTTTGTCAGTTAAAATTAAAATGTTTTATGGAATATTTTTAATTATGGTATTAGCAATCCCTAGGCTATATTGTTAGGGGCAGCTCAGCCTTTTAGAGTATATCATGAATATATTATCTGGGTTTCACTGCGCAGAGTAGAACTGAAAAAAATTTTTGGAGGAAGTTGAATTAAAGTACTTTATATCATTAGTGTACCTTATCAGTGTATAAATTCAGCCTTTCCTTTTACTGATATACTCAAGAACTTTGTCCTCCATAAGGTAATCCCATTGCATAAATCTGAATGAGAATTACATACAGAAGTTTCGAGTGTATTCTTTTAAAAGCTAAGTTTACTAATTATGAATTAAGCATGCCATTGTATTTTGTCACTTGTGTATTTTAAAAAATTATAGTTTTGTGGGCTGGGGTTGTAGCTCAGTGGTAGAAGCATTTGCCTTGCAAGCATGAGGTGCTGGGTTTGATCCTCAGCACCACATAAATAAATAAAATAAAGGTAGTGTGTCCATCTACAACTAAAAATTTAAAAAAATTTTCAAAAAAATTAGTTTTGTTTTTCATAAATCACTAATCATTATGCAAATACTTCAACATATTTGGTGGTTATTAATGAGAGGGTATTATTGTTGAAAAAGTATAACTTCTGGAAGCAGACTGAGAAAGATATAGGATCCTGGCTTCCCCACTTCAAAATCTGTGTTCTATGTTGTTATGGTCAAATGTGTAAAACCTTTTAGAACCTCAATTTATTAGTGTAAATGGGATAATATCTGCAGAGTTGCTAAGAGGATTAGGGATAATATAGGCAAAAGATTTTGATCAACAAAAGGTAGCTGGAATTTTCTACTTTTTATCATTTCTTTTTGACAAATGGATTGCAGTAGCTGTGCATTATATTTTGCTTCTTTTAATCCATTGTGCTCTTGTGCTCCAGTCTAAGCAAAGAGGAAGTATACTTTATAATGAGGTGTTCATTGTATCGCTAAATAAAAATGAACTTTAATAATTCTAGTGTGATAATCTAGTCTTTCAATTGAAGATTTTTTTACTATATTTAATGTAATTACATATATACTCATGGATTTAAATCTATTTGTCATATTTACTCTTTACTATAAAACTTATCTTTTATATTCAGTTTCTTTTAGATTAATAAAATTTTATTCTATTTTTATATATTCTTCATCTGTTTCTCTTATTTATTTTGTTACAGGTCTGTTAGCATTGAATTCTATCAGTTTTTGTTTGATGGAAACTTTGTCATTTCATGCTCATTTTTTAAGTTTAATGATATAAACTCTTTGTTGCAGTGAGTTCCTTATAGCACTCTAAGGATGCTATTCATTGTTTTCCACCTTTCATTGTTTCAGTTGAGAAGTCAGTTGTAAGTCTTAGACTTGCTCTTTAAAGGAAATGTCTTTCACTTTAGGATATTATAAAGATTTTATGCTTGTGGTTTTCAGTGATTTTCTTTGTATTCCTACTTCTTGGAGTTTGTGGAGATTCTTTAATTTGTGAATTAATGTTTTTTAAACTGTTTGGAAAATGATTGACATTATTTCTTTTAATATTGCTTTTGTATCTCTTGTAGGCAAAAAATTTCTTTGTATATACACTTCAGTATCTGGATCTCTCTGTGGGTCTGTCTGTACTGCCTATCTGTACTGTCTTTGTTTTCAATCATATGTTGCTGCCTCTTAGCATACTTACCAAATCTTCATTAGATCTGGAAACTGTGAGTAAAAACTCGTAGAGGCTTCTGATGATGTTCATTTGTTTCAGAGAGGATTCACCTGCTGCCTTGCTTATCTTCTAGCAGACAAAAGCTAAGTTGCAACTTAAGATTTGAGTTGCCATTTTAATCTCTAGCTCTATACTATTTTATATTCTTACTGGAAATGTCTGAAGGTTTCAATTTCTCTACACTCTCACTAACACATTTTGTCTTTTGTCTTTTTTAATTACATTCTAGTGGGGGTATGGTAGTATCCCAAATTAGAACCTTTGTGGTTCTAATTTGCATATGTCTAGTTACTTATGATGTTGAGTACCTTTGTACATGCTTATTAGCCATATGTGTATCATCTCTGGTGAAATATCTGTTTCTTGTTCATTTTTTAGTCAGGTTATTGATTTTTTACTTTTAATTTTTGTATTATATATTTTGTAACAAGAGTTATATATTTTTATATATTTTGGATACAAGCCCTTTATATGATTTACATATATTTTCTCTCAGTCTTTGGCTTCTTAGTGATGCCCTATAAAGCACTAAAATGTTTAATTTTTAATATAGTATGACTTATCTTTTTTAAACAAAATGTCTTGTTCTATTAGTGTCACAACTAAGAATAGCTTCCTTGGCTTGGGGTCTTGCTTTGTTGTTCAGGCTGGCCTCAGACTGCTGGGCTCAGGCAATCCTCCTGCCTCAGCTTTGGGGGTAGCTGAGATTACAGGTGTGTACCACTATGCCCTGCTATGATTTACTTCTGGATGTTTATTAGTTTATCTCTTATATTAGGTCTGTTATACATTTTGAATTTTTGTTTATTGCTTATATGGGTTAATTTGTGTTTACATTGTGTAAGGGTCTAAATTCATCTCTCTGTTATGGATATTCATATATCCTAACACTGTGTGTTAAAGAGATAATCTTAATAAGTTACTTTTGTACTTTTATTGAAAAAACACTTGCCCCCATATATGTATGGGTCTGTTTATGGCTTTTCCTCATTGATTCATGTGTATACCTTTGTTGAATATCTATTAATCATAATATAAGGATGTATTTTGGATACCATTTTCATCAGTTAAACAATATGCTTATATTTATACCAATAGCCCTTTCTTGATTAATGTTGCTTCATGGTAAGCCTGTCTTCCATCTTCTCTTTGTTTCTATAATTGTTTTGACCCTTCAAGTTCCTTTGCATGTTGTTTTAAATTTTAAAATAAGCCTGTTATTTCTTTAAAAAATATCCTGCTGTGATTTGATAGTGATTAAGTTAATTTGTAGGTCAGTTTGACAAGATAGATATTTAACAATGACTTTATAATCCATGAATATGGCTATCTTCATTTAATTTAGATATTTATGATTTTCTTCAGCTTCAATTGAAATTTACATATCATTTGTTAAGCTTATTCCTCAGTTCTTTATCTTTTTAATGTTATTTTGGGTGTAATTATTTTCTTAATTTCCTCTTTGTATTGTTTGTTGTTAGTAATAAGAAATAAAATTTGTCTTTGGTATATTAATCTTGTATCCTTCCATTTTGCTAAACTCAATTAATTTTAGTTGTCTTGTGCATGCACATACATGCTCAGATTCCTTAGGATTCTTTATGTATAGGTAATGTCATCTGTGTATAAAATTTTTTGTTTATTCTTTAATTTACTTTAATTAAGTTAAAGTAGATTAATCTACTTATCTTTAATTAATCTACTTTTCTTCTTTCTTCCTTTTGCTTTATAACTGGCTACAATTTTTAGAATAGTAGAAAAGAAGCAAAAAAGTGTGATATCCATATCTTTTTCCTGATATTAAGGGGGAAATTCACCATTAACTATGATATTAGATGTAGATTTTTTGGTAGATGCTCTTCTGTTTCCAGTTTGTTGAAAAATTTTATAGTGAATGATGTTGGATTTTCCAGATGCTTTCTGAGTCTGTCAAGATGATCAGGTGATGTAGGAAATTGTAGCAGTCTGTGGACTTAGGTTCGTAAGCTCTGGGAAAATTAATTGTATCATTTATTTGATTATCACTTTCTGGTTTCTTTCTACTTTTTTTTATTAAACTACTATTAATAAGATATTGGAACTCTTGAGAAATCTAATGTTCCTATTTTTCTGGTATTTTTCATTTTTTTTTTCCTATTTAATAGGAAATTTCCTGAATTTAGTTTCTAAGCATCAGAATGACATCAGCCTTTTTAATAGTAACAACTGAAAGCTGGAACACAATGGAGCAGTGCTTTCAATCCAAAAGAAATACAAATTCTAACCTAGAATTTGATGCTCAAAACTATCAAAATTAAGTGTAATGGTAAAGATATTGTAGATTTCAAAAAGTTTATCTTTTCCTGTATCATTTCTTAGGAAACTACTAGAGTAGAAGATGAGCTCATCTTCCACCAAAAAGAGGAATAACCAAGAAACAGGAAAACACAGGATCCAGAAATAGGAGTTCTAACCAAAGAGAGTGGTCCCCTTCATTCTCAGGATAATGTTGATGGAGGTCTTGAGATGGCAAGTGGGCAGCCAGTCTAGGATTCCAGCAGTTCAGATCTGAGCATGTCGGAAGATTTTAAGAGAAACAACTTCAGGAAGATGAAATTGATAAAAATCCAAATTAATTTGAATGTATTAAGAAGACATTTACACAAACTAACTTAGTGGTTAGTTACTAATAGGTATATATAAAAATATCAACAAAAGACAATTGCCAAATGTGGAGAACTTCAAATGGTTATGCAGAATAGGAAACCTGGTGATGTAGGGTCCTTCATGTCTCAGCTGTGAATAATAAGACAGAGTCATAATAAGTAAGCAGTGCTGTTAATCTAACGAAAACTATACCAATGTGACTTTTGGGAAGATGAGGAAAACAGCAAGTGTGCATGATAGAGTAGAAGTGGGGAAGAATGTAAATGAAAGCCAAGTTCTCATTTTCTGCAATAGTAAGTCACTAGTTAATGTTCAAATGAAAAATCAAGAAGTATAAGCATGCCACTCAGGGATGTGGTATCAATTAAAAATCATCAATTAAAATTTAAATGTGGTTATTTCTGGGGAATGGCAGTTGGGATGGAAGAGCTGGAAGGAGAGCTAGAAGACTTCTGTTTTTCAAAACTGCAGTGTAGAAATGACTCTTTCAAATATTACACACACAATTTTATAAAAGATCTGTTATTGAAATATTGTCTGAGATTGCATACACATACATATATACTGAGAAACAAATAGGAGGTTCTTTCCATGTAGGTAGGACCTTCAACTGGCCTTCACTAAATGGGGTAATATTATGGAACTGCTTCATCAGTATGATCCCTGTGTGACTAGGTCTTGCATGTTGGAGTGGTTTATTTTCCTCAGAAACAAATATTTCAGATTGATGTTTTCTACTCCCCCACGTGAAATTAATTTAGCTGCTTGTTTTCTTGGAGGTTAGCATCAAGGCAGAAGACTGGAATCATCTAAATATTCAGAGTATGAATGTTCATTTATTTTCTGTTTTTGATATGCTTGTTCATGGCTTGTTCTGCTGCTGTTTCAGAATCCCTTTGGTTCAATTTATCCAGAAAGCACACAACCAATCTTCTTACAAGAGGGTAGAGAGAAGGATCTGGACGTCAGACTGCTTCTTAGTCTTTCAGCTAGTCCTCCTGTCTTTACCCATGCCTGCCTTTGCCTTGCAAAATAACTTGTGTGTCTATAGTTTTTGAACTGTTCTAAGGTTTAGGGAGTTTCTAAGGCTAGGAAATTCAAGTTTAGTTCTTCATTTCCTCCATTGCTGACTTGGGTTTCAGTTTTTGTTATAAATTCAGCTCCTTTGCAGTTTACAAAATTCTGTTGTTATCATCTTCCCTTTTGTCCTTATGGTCGTTTAGTTTCTTGTTTCTTTAAAAAAAATTTTGTTTTGGTAGCCCTGGGGTGGAAGCCAGTGACTCATGTATGCTAAGGGCTGCTTTGGTTTTTTTAACTAAAAAACACGACATGTGATTCCATGTCTCTGTGCCATCTAGACTTGGCAGTTATCCCAAGACCAGAGGTGAGATGGATTTACTCCTCTACTGGCCATTTCTATCACTCGCTTGGGAGCTGGGTCTTAATCACTGAGCTGCCACAATCCTAAAATTCTTCCAGGTTTGGGCTGATAAACACTCAGCTGTCACACTGAGTCCTAAACCCCAGGGCACTTGTCCACCAGCCACTCCATCAGATATGAAGATAGACTTTCTCTTCAAGGATGCAGGAAGTACAGGGAAAGATGCACTGAGGCCTGTGCATTAGGCATTTTTGTGATACCTTTAGCAAAGAAAGGGCATCACTTTTTACTATGGTCTGAATGTTTTTTCTCTCAAAACTCTTTGCTGAAATCTGAACCCCCAAGGTGATGATATGAAGTGAGGCCCTGGAGGTTATTAGGTCATGTGTGTGGAGCCACATGAATGGAATTATTGTCCTTTGTGTAAATAATAGCCCCCAAAGAACCTCTCATCTCACCCAGTGAGGGCACAGACAGATGGTTCACTGCCTTAATTTGAGGAAGCTGCTATAACAAATTATATGAGACTGAGTGGTTTATAAGGCACAGACACTTATTTTTTACAGCGTAGAAGATCAAGACACCAAGAGATTCAGTGTCTGCTGAGGACATGCCTAATGGAAGGGAGCTTCTTGCTGTGTTCTCAAGTGGCAAAAGTGGACAGCTCCACTGTGGGGCCTTGTTCATAAAGGCACTAATTCCGCTGATGAATGCTCCAGCTTCATGAACTCATCAACTGCCCGAGGACCCACTTCTTAGTACCTCACCTTGGTAGGGAGAGGATAAACCTAAGTATTTGAGGGGACACACACCTTCAAATTAGAGCTATCTATGAAGAAGCAGCTCCTCGCAGACACTATATATGCTGGAGACTTGATCTTGGACATCCTAGCTTCCAGAAGTACACAAATGAAATTCTGCTGTTTATAAGGTACATAGTCTTTCTGGTATTTCATTGGAGCAGCCCAAAATGACTATAATGTATTTCAAATGAGAATTCTGCCCCCCACAACACCCCACCAAAAAAAAAAAAGAAGAAGAAAGAAAGAAAGAAAAACACAGTTACTTACTGTTATCATTGTGGTACTTTGAGAGGAAGAAGAGTAAACTTGTATGTTTAAACCTATTATGTTTCAGTGGAGATCCAGGTATACTTCTTAAGACAGGCTATCTCTGAGCAGCAGAAAGCATTTTTGGTTTCTTTAAAACATACTTCATACCAATGGGAATATTTGGCATTTCCAATGGAAATTAGAAGCTAAATATAAATGAACGATCATGGCATTTTATCTTGAAAAACAGTTCAAACCAAAAATCAATTTAATTTTTTCCATAAAAGTACTTAATTGATTTTGATTATAAACATAAAAAATATTCAGAGTTTTGGAATAAAAAGTTTCATTCTTCAGTATAAATTAGACAGTCTTTGGAATGAGTTTAATGAAAATTAAAATGGTATCTTATAATTTACTCTTTTCATTCCCTATATGGATGAAAAGATATATTTTCTTTTTAGATTTCAAAATGAAATCTAAAACTCTTTCTAAGGAAAAACAATGTTCTTTCTACCCCCACAAGAAGAATCTAATGCTTATATTCTCCTATGTGTGTATATGAATATATAGTATTTTAGAGTCTGTAAGTCACTATAAGTCACGTTCAGTACTTTATATTGTTTAATCTTTACAACCTTTTTTTGGTGTGCTTAGCCACTGAGCCACCCTTTTTATTTTTTATTTTGAGACACAGTCTCTCTAAGTTGCTTAGAGCCCAAGACTGGCTTTGAACTTGCAATCCTCCTGCCTTAGCCTCCAGAGTCCCTGGGATGTGCCACCCAACCCAGTTCTTTACAGTCTTTTGAGGAGATCATCCAGAGCTGGGTTTTAACCATTACTAGTTGAGAGCTATGTGTTTCTTCATACTTTATTACATTTATGGTTGCTTTTTGTTTGTTTGTTTTGCAGTGGGTCCAGGTTTTTCTTCTAAGATTTAACTTTAGAAGATTTACTAGTGATGTTTACTTCTCAAATAGTTATTTAGCCAAAGTAGTTAGTGTTCACTACAAAGTTTTGTGCCAGCACAGTGTTGACAATGTAGAGAAGAAAAATGATCTGTTAACTTTGTATGTAGGTTATTTCATAAAAGTTTTTCTAAGTTTGACCTAAGGACCGTTGGGGGTATTTCCTTTAGGGAGCTTAAGACTCCCCTTTTCTAACTATTTTTCTTTGGGAAGATGTTTTCTTTATTCTCAACCAAAACAATAATATAACAGATTGAATGCAAAAGCAGATAAAAGAAGCCATATAGATACAGCAGGGCTAGGAATTTTAAAACTCTGAAACTAAACCTGCATACACAAGAAAGAATGCATACTCTGCTGTTGGTTATGTAATGTACCTTTTTATTCCTGGTGATAATGCTTTTTTCCGGAATCTACTTTATCTGATATTGCTACAGTAATGCCAGCTTTCTTTTGATTCATCTTTGCATAGTTGAACTTGTTCTGTCCTTTTACTTTTAACCCATCAAGGTCTCTACTAGAAAGTAACTCCTTTGGATTAGCATATTTGGGTCTTGCTTTTGCCTCCAAGTTGGCAGTCTCATTTGATTACAGATAGCCCCAGACTTACAGTGGTTTGACTTGAGATTTTTTTGTTTTTGTTTTTACTTTTCGATGATGTGAAAGTGATATGCATTTAGGAGAAAGTGTACTTTGAATTTTCGATCTTTTCTGAACTAGTGAAATATGGTGCAATATTCTTTTGTGATACTGGGCAGATCAAAGGACCATAACTCCTAGTCAGCGTGTATGTGATTGTGAGGGTAAATACAGTGTATTGTGAAGTTTGGTAGGTTAGGATATTAGGTGCATTTTTACTTATCTGCAGTGTGTTTATGCCATTTTATTTAATATAATTAATAATCAGATTGGATTAAAATCTGCCCTTTAATTAACTGTTTTATATTTGAAAGAAACAGCTATTCATTCTTTGCTATCCTTTTGCCTTCCTTTGGATCAGTAAGTTGTTAATGATTCTGTGTTCTTCTGAATTTCTTCATTATATATGCCTGTTCAGATCTTTTTTTTCCTTTGATGCCCTCTTTTTTTATAATATGCATCTTTAATCATGGTCTTTATTCATATAGTAGTATTTCCTTTCATGCATACTGTCGAGTACCTCCCAACATGATGATTTTGCTTCTTCCCCAAATTCTTCATGTAATTTTGTTCTGTATTTTTGTATATTCCAAGAAACAGTACATTGCTACTGCTTTTGCTTTAATCAGTCATTGTTTCTAGAAGAATTAAAATTAAGGAAAAATGAATTTTACATTGACCTTTATTAATGCCATTTCAACAACTTTTCATTTGTGTGAGTATATAGTCTTTTTTTATTATATAATTGTTTTGCTGGAAGAATTTCCTTTAATATTTCCTATAGTACAGGCCTTCTGATAATACTGGTAATATTCTGAGGGTTTTTTTTTTTTTGTCTGAAAAAGTCTTTATTTTTCATCATTTTTGAATGATGAATACTCAAATTCTGGGTTTTCAGGGTTATTTTTTGAGTTGTTTTTCATTCTTTCAATACTTTAAACACACCATTTTGATGTGTTCTACCTGGTGAGAAGTCTGCTATAATTATCTTAGTTTTTCTGCATGTAACATGTCATATCATCTCTGGCTGCCTTCACAATCTTTTCCTTATTTCTAATGTTGGACTTTTTGAATATGATTTTCCACAGTGAATGTGGTGTGTGTCATGTGTATGTGTGTGTTTTGGTGTTCATTCTTTTAGTGTTCTCTAAGGTTCTAAGATCTTAAATTTGGAATCATTGCTTAATTTTGGAAAATTCTCAGTCGTTGTCTCTTCAGATATTATCTTTCTATAATTTTTTGCATATATGTCAGACTGTTCGATGTTACCCTACGACACTTGAATTCTCTGTCCCCCCTTTTTTATCTTTACATTTCAGTTTGTGTGATTTCTATTTTCAAATTCACTGATTCTTGCCACCTTTAGCTGTGTTGAGTGTACTGATGAGCTTCTCACAGGTGTTCTCCTTGCTATTATGGCATTTTTCATTTCTACCATTTCCTTTTGTTTATTTCTTTAGCTTATGTGTATGTTGAGATCCACCCCCATGCATGTTGTTCACTTTTTTGGTTAGCATTTTGAACCTTTTAATTATACTTATTTTAAATTCCCGCTGATAGGGCCAACTTCTGAGTTATGTGTGAGTCTGTTTTTCTTGATTGTTTTGTCTCTTGAAAATATTTTTCCCTTGTTTCTTTTTATGCCTGATGATTTCTTGTTGAAAGCTGAACATATTGAAAACAACAGACTGAGATAAATAGGAAAAGGCTGTGCCTTTTTCTGTTGGGCTGGGCTTCTAGTTAATGGGTGTGGGTGGGTGGATAGGTTTCAAGCAGTAGTACAGTCAGGAACTGATCTGCGTTTGGGTGTTTGGTTGCCCTCAGTACTCCACAGACTTCAGAGTCCTTTTGTGTTATTTATGTATAAGGTGAGGCCTGGTTCTCCAAAGACTTTTTTTTCCTTTTACTTTTTTTTTAAATGTCTGCTCCCATTAACTTGGTCTTCCCTTTGTGCCTGTGGGTCTCATTTTACATTTCCTCTCTTCCTCAAGGAGTATCTGCTGTTGCTTGTAACTTTCTAAGTTGTCAGCCTAGTTAGAAAGGGGGTTGAGAAGAGAAGGAGGTTCTTGTTCTGGTTCAGCCTCAGCTTTATTGTTGTTGTTTTTGCTGTGCTGGAGACTGAACCCAGGGCCTTGTGCTTTCGAGGCAAGCACTCTACCAACTGAGCTATATCCCCAGCCCTCAGCCTCAGTTTTAAAGGCCATGTCTCTGGAGTGTGGTGACCCAGCCCCTCTTTTTTTTTTTTTTTTGATCTTAAAGAAGTTTTAAAAGCATTTTGATTTTCTTTTCACCATTTTTAATTTTTTGATCTTATTTTTTCCCACATTTTTAATTGATGCATTATAGTTATACATAGTCATGTGATTTGTTGTTTACATATTCATTCATGCACAAAATATAACAATAAAATTTGGTCAGTATCACTCCCCAGCACTTCTCTCCTCCCTCCCTGCCCCCCACCTTTATCTATAATTTTAAAAAAAATGTTTCATGCACTATTCTTTTTAAACATAAAACCTATTTGTGAAGACATTTTACTGTACTGTCTGGGATCATTTATACTTCAGAGTAAATCAGTACTGTCAGATATTTCCCTCTTAAAGACTAGCTGAGATGCAGAAGGAGATGCTAGTAGAACTGTTACAATATTTGAGATTTTTCAGTAAGTATAAAAATAATGTTAGGTACATGAATCAGTTTTAAAAATTTTTTTGATGAGTCAATTCTAGATTTTGTGTGTTCTGCTGGCTAGTCATTTTGCACATATCTGATGTTAAAAGCAACTATGAATAAGCACTAGTATTACACTAAAACAGTGAAAGTAGTTATGAAAAAAACATATGTAGGTATAGCTAAGACTAGTTTAGGGGTAGAACAGAGGTACATGAAATACTATTTTATGTATGTAAATTCAAGTAACATTTATATTAAAATACTATATAGTTCATATTAAACCAAAATATATTAATATGCTTATGTATTTATATTGTATCATACAATAGGTATAGATGACTTTAGGATTATTTCTCTTTTGTCTACTAGCATGTCATTCAGCTAGTATCACAATGAAAGCAGGTTATGTTTAGTTTTTGAAACAGTAAACAAGAAGAAACTATATATTGCATATGGTTAGAAGAGGATACCAGGAGGGTTTTGTCCATTTATTTCTTCAGTTCAGTCTGAGATGGATGTAAAGTTGATTTAGATGAACATAACATAAATAGAGGATTATGATCCTTCTAGTCATTCAAGATGCATTGATATTGGTAATCAAGTTCAAGTTTTAGTTTATTCAATGAAAGTTACTTGTTTTGGGCAATATTCCAGGAGGTATATTGTTTTTCTCTAGGACATTTTACTTTAAGAAGCAATACGTATTTACTAATTCCACCCACAGTAAGTTTAAGATAGTTTATTTAGAATTTGAGGATACATTAACACAGAAAGACTTTAGGGATATTGCAACGCAGATGATTAAATTGGGAACTTGTAGTATAAGTGTGATAGGATGATAAAGTAAGAGAATTGATATTAAGCTGTCCTTTGTGACATAAGAAAAAGAAAGACATGTTGAATAACTTCCTGATTTAATATTCTAGATGTGTTGAAACCCAAAGTCTGTTTAGTGTTCTTTATTGAAATAGATGGCATATTGGTATAAAAATGTTTGAGTTTTCTGGTTTATAAGAGCATAGCCTGTTTAACATCCTGAAAACAGTTTAATTTGACCCAGGATCTAATCAATATTGACTTCTGTTTTCCTTTAAATTATTAGTTTTGTTGTTCAAAGGTAATTAAATATGGTTATACACTGGTTTATGCATTCTACATTGAATGATAATACAATCATGAGATTTTAGTTGTCTCAAGAAAATCTTTGACCAATCAAGTACTAGTTTTGTGAAATTTCAGTGTTTATTTTAGTTTTATTTATTTAGTGATACTGGGGATTGAACCCTAATGGGAGGGTGGGGATGGTGCTCTGATACCAAGCTACATCCCCAGCCCATTTTATTTTTATTAATTTATTTTAATAAATTAAAAAATATTTCATTTAGTTGTCGATGGACCTTTATTTCATTTATTTATTTATACGTGGTGCCGAGGATTGAGCCCAGTGCCTCACACATGCCCGGCAAGCGCTCTACCACTGAGCCACAACCCCAGCCCCAGCCCTTTTTATTTTTTAAAACAGGGTCTCACTAAGTTACTGAGGCTGGTTTCCAACTTGTGATCCTCCTGCCTCAGCCTCCAGAGTTGCTAGGACTGCAGGTGTGTGCCATCATGCCCAGTTAGTCTTTTTCCCCCCATTAGCTGCAAAATATTGTTTTGTCTATTGTGTCTTTTGTGACTTTAAAAGATAATTTTCAGTAAATGAAATCATTGCAATGAAAAGAACTTTTATCATATCCCTTTATATAAGAAACACTACATTGAGTATATGGGGTTAATTTATTTTAGTTAGTGATATTCTATTGATTGATAATTAAATTTCTTATAGAAGATGGAATTGAAATAGTATCTTAGAGATAATTTTACCACATGGTTAAAAACATTAGCTGTAGATATGCAGACAAGTCTCACTGTTTTTTGTTAACAGCTATGTTTTTGGATTATTTAATCTCTTTTTTTTTTTATTGTAAACAAATGTGATACATGTTGTTTCTCTGTTTGTACATGGCGTAAGGCATACCATTTGTGTAATCATAAATTTACATAGAGTAATGTTGTTTGATTCATTCTGTTATTTTTTTCCCTTCCCCCCACCCCTCCCACCCCTCTTTACCCTCTATACAGTACTTCCTTCCTCCATACTTGCCCCCCTCCCTAACCCTAACTCTAACCATAACACTAACCCTTCCCTCCCCCCCATTATGTGTCATCCTCCACTTATTAGCGATATCATTCATCCTTTGGCTTTTTGAGATTGGCTTATCTCACTTAGCATGATATTCTCCAATTTCATCCATTTGCCTGCAAATGCCATAATTTTATCATTCTTTATGGCTGAGTAATATTTCATTGTATATATATACCACAGTTTCTTTATCCACTCATCAATTGAAGGGCATCTAGGTTGGTTCCACAGTCTGGCTATTGTGAATTGAGCAGCTATGAACATTGATGTGGCTGTGTCTCTGTAGTATGCTGATTTTAAGTCCTTTGGGTATAGGCCAAGGAGTGGGATAGCTGGGTCAAATGGAGGGTCCATTCCAAGTTTTCTAAGGAATCTCCACACTGCTTTCCAGAGTGGCTGCACTAATTTGCAGCCCCACCAGCAATGTATGAGTGTACCTTTCTCCCCACATCCTCGCCAACACCTGTTGTTGCTCGTATTCTTGATAATCGCCATTCTAATTGGGGTGAGATGGAATCTTAGGGTGGTTTTGATTTGCATTTCTCTTATTACTAGAGATGTTGAACATTTTTCCATATGCTTGTTGATTGCTTGTAGATCTTCTTCTGTGAAGTGTCTATTCATTTACTTAGCCCATTTGTCGACTGGATTATTTGAATTCTTGGAGTAAAGTTTTTTGAGTTCTTTATAGATTCTGGAGATTAGTGCTCTATCTGAAGTATGATTGGCAAAGATATTCTCCCATTCTGTAGGCTCTTTCTTCGCATTGCTGATAGTTTCCTTTGCTGAGAGAAAGCTTTTTAGTTTGAATCTATCCCAGTGGTTGATTCTAGCTTTTATTCTTGTGCTATGGGAGTCCTGTTAAGGAAGTCTGATCCTAGACCAACAAGGTGAAGATTTGGACCTACTTTTTCTTCTATAATCTGCAGGGTCTCTGGTCTGATTCCGAGGTCCTTAATCCATTTTGAGTTTAGTTTCGTGCATGGTGAGAGATATGGGTTTAGTTTCATTCTGTTGCATATGGATTTCCAATTCTCCCAGCACCATTTGTTGAAGAGGCTATCTTTTCTCCATTGCATATTTTTGGCACCTTTGTCTAGTATGAGAAAATTGTATTTATTTGGGTTTGTATCCATATCCTCTATTCTGTACCATTGATCTACCTTTCTATTTTGGTACCAATACCATGCCATTTTTGTTACTATTGCTTTGTAGTAGAGTTGAAGATCTGGTATTGCAATACCCCCTGTTTCACTCTTCCTGCTAAGTATTGCTTTAGCTATTCTGGGTTTCTTATTCTTCCAGATGAATTTCATAATTGCTTGCTCTATTTCTGTAAGGTACATCATTGGGATTTTAATTGGAATTGCATTGAATTTGTATAGCACTTTAGGTAGTATGGCCATTTTGATAATATTAATTCTTCCTATCCAAGAACATGGAAGATCTTTCCATCTTCTAAGGTGTTCTTTAATTTCTTTCTTTAGTGTTGTATAGTTCTCATTGTAGAGGTCTTTCACCTCTTTTGTGAGATTGATTCCCAAGTATTTTATTTTTTTTGAGGCTATTGTGAATGGGGTAGTTTTCCTAATTTCTCTTTCTGAAGATTCATCACTTATGTATAAAAATGCGTTGGATTTATGGGCATTGATCTTGTAACCTGCTACTTTACTGAATTCACTTATGAGTTCTAAGAGTTTTCTGGTGGAATTTCCAGGTTCCTCTAAATATATAATCATGTCATCAGCGAACAGGGATAGTTTGAGTTCTTCTTTCCCAATTCGTATCCCTTTAATCTCTTTGGTTTGTCTAATTGCTCTGGCCAGAGTCTCAAGAACGATGTTGAATAGAAGTGGTGAAAGAGGGCATCCCTGCCTTGTTCCAGTTTTTAGGGGGAATGCTTTCAGTTTTTCACCATTTAGAATGATATTAGCCATGGGCTTAGCATAAATGGCCTTTACAATGTTAAGGAATGTTCCCACTATCCCTATTTTTTCTAGTGTTTTGAGCATGAAGGGGTGCTGTATTTTATCAAATGCTTTTTCTGCATCTGTTGAAATAATCATGTGATTCTGGACTTTAAGTCTATTGATAGGGTGAATTACATTTATTGATTTCCTGATGTTGAACCAACCTTGCATCCCTGGGATGAAACCCACTTGATCATGGTGCACTATCTTTTTAATATGTTTTTGTATGCGATTTGCTAAAATTTTGTTGAGAATTTTTGCGTCGATGTTCATTAAGGATATTGGTCTGAAATTTTCTTTCCTTGATGAGTCTCTGTCTGGTTTAGGTATCAGGGTGATATTGGCTTCATAGAATGAGTTTGGGAGGGTTCCCTCCTCTTCTACTTTATGGAATACTTTGAGAAGTATTGGAATGAGCTCTTCTTTAGAGGTTTTGTAGAACTCCGCTGAGAACCCATCTGGTCCCGGACTTTTCTTTGTTGGTAGGCTTTTGATGACCTCTTCTATTTCTTTACTTGAAATTGGTCTATTTAAATTGTGTATGTCCTCCTCGTTCAGTTTAGGCAATTCATATGTCTCTAGAAACCTGTTGATGTCTTCGAGGTTTTCTGTTTTGTTGGAGTATAGATTTTCAAAATAGCTTCTAATTATGTTTTGTATTTCAATCCTGTCTGTTGTGATATTTCCTTGTTCATTCCGAATTTTAGTGATTTTGGTTTTCTCTCGTCTTCTCTTTGTTAGTGTGGCTAAAGGTTTATCAATTTTGCTTATTTTTTCCAAGAACCAACTATTTATTTTGTCAATTTTTTGTATTGTTTCTTTTGTTTCAATTTCATTGATTTCAGCTCCGAGTTTAACTATTTCCTGTCTTCTACTACTTTTGGTGCTGGTCTGTTCTTCTTTTCTAGGGCTTTGAGCTGTAGTGTTAGGTCGTTTATTTGTTGAGTTTTACTTCTTTTATTAAATGCGCTCTATGAAATAAATTTCCCTCTAAGTACTGCTTTCATAGTGTCCCAGAGATTTTGATATGATGTTTCTTTGTTCTCATTCACCTCTAAGAATTTTTTAATTTCCTTCCTAATATCTTCTGTTATCCATTCATCATATAATAGCATATTGTTTAATCTCCAGATGTTGGAATAGTTTCTGTGTTTTACTCTTTCATTTATTTCTAACTTCAATCCCTTATGATCTGATAGAATACATGCTAGTGTCTCTATCTTCTTGTATTTGCTAACATTAGCTTTGTGGCATAATATATGGTCTATTTTAGAGAAGGATCCATGTGCTGCTGAGAAGAAAGTGTATTCGCTCTTGGTTGGATGGTATATTCTATAAATGTCCGTTAAGTCTAAATTATTGATTGTGTCATTGAGATCTATGGTTTCTTTGTTCAATTTTTGTCTGGTATATCTGTCCAGTGGTGAGAGAGGCGTATTAAAATCACCTAGTATTATTGTGTTATGGTCTATTTGGTTTCTGAAATTGAGAAGGATTTGTTTAACATACATGGATGAGCCACTGTTTGGGGCATAGATGTTTATGATTGTTATATCTTGCTGATTTATGCTTCCCTTAAGCAGTATGAAATGACCTTCTTTATCCCTTCTGACTAAGTTTGGCTTGAAGTCCACATTATCGGAAATGAGGATGGATACTCCAGCTTTTTTGCTGAGTCCATGTGCATGGTATGTTTTTCCCCATCCTTTCACCTTTAGTCTATGGATATCTTTTTCTATGAGGTGAGTCTCTTGCAGGCAACATATTGTTGGATCTTTCTTTTTAATCCAATCTGCCAGTCTATGTCTTTTGATTGATGAATTCAGGCCATTAACATTCAGGGTTATTATAGAGATATGATTTGATTTCCCGGTCATTTGGTTCATTTTTTAAATTTTATTTATTTATTTGTTTGACACAACTTGTTTCCTCCTTTATTTGACAATTCCTTTAGGATAATTCCTCCCTTTGCTGATTTGCTTCTTTGTTTTTTATCTCTTCCTCATGGAATATTTTGCTGAGAATGTTCTGTAATGCTGGCTTTCTTTTTGTAAATTCTTTTAGCTTTTGTTTATCATGGAAGGATTTTATTTCATCGTCAAATTTGAAGGTAAGTTTTGCTGGGTATAAGATTCTTGGTTGGCATCCATTTTCTTTCAGGGCTTGAAAAAATGTTGTTCCAGGCCCTTCTAGCTTTTAGGGTCTGGATTGAAAAATCTGCTGATATCCGTACTGGTTTCCCCCTGAATGTAATTTGGTTCTTTTCTCTCACAGCCTTTAAAATTCTGTCTTTATTTTGTATGTTCGGTATTTTCATTATAATGTGCCTTGGTGTGGGTCTGTTGTAATTTTGTGTATTTGGAGTCCTATAAGCCTCTTGAACTTGATTTTCCATTTCATTCTTCAGATTTGGGAAATTTTCTGATATTATTTCATTGAATAGGTTGTTCATTCCTTTGGCTTGTTTCTCTAGGCCTTCCTCAATCCCAATAATTCTTAAATTTGGCCTTTTCATGATATCCCATAGTTCTTGTAGATTCTGTTCATGATTTCTTACCATCTTCTCTGTTTGTTCAACTTTGTTTTCAAGGTTAAATATTTTGTCTTCAATGTCTGAGGTTCTGTCTTCCAGGTGTTCTATCCTATTGGATATGCTTTCTATGGAGTTCTTAATTTGGTTTATTGTTTCCTTCATGTCAAGGATTTCTGTTTGGTTTTTTTTCAATATCTCTAACTCTTTATTGAAATGATCTTTTGCTTCCTGTATTTGCTCTTTTAACTGTCGATTGGTGCGATCATTCAATGCCTGCATTTGCTCTTTCATCTCATCATTCAGTGTGTGCATTTGCTCTTTCATCTCATCGTTTGCTTCTCTGATCATTTTAATTATGTACATTCTGAACTCCTTTTCTGTCATTTCTTCTGCCATGCTGTCACTGGGTTTTATTGATGTAACATCTAGATTTGTTTGCAGCATTTTCTTTCCTTGTTTTCTCATATTGTTCAGGTATCAGAGGACTGCTGAGATATTGCAGATTTCCTCTATTGACTTACAATGTCCCTGACGATTTCTATATATATCTCCCCTTAGCCTTCAGTAGGCTGAAGTCTTGGAGGAAGTTGATAATGCGGTGCTCCACAAGGAAGCTGCCTCTCTAGGAGTGGTGGCCTTCAGGTGGGGTATAATCCCTGCTAGTGGGCAGAGGTGCCTCCACTTGTTGACCAATGGTCATCCAAAGGGGACCTAGGCTGTGGGCTGAGGCAAGGCCTGTTTGGGCCTGAGTCTCTGGTTTTACCGTCCTTGTGGGGAAACCTCACCCAGCAGGGAAGACTCACCCAGTGGGGAGGTCTCGCTGGTCAGTTCCCTCCTAGAGGTTCCTCTCAATTTACAGCTACCGCCTGGGCTGGGCTGCCTTCCTCTGCAAAGTTCCCAGGGGCCCGGCCCTACCTCCTGGGCCTGGGAGCCTCACCCTTTGCAGATGACTCTCCTTAGGCTGCCCTTCCTCAGAGAATCTGCCCGCAGGCCTGGAACCTTCGCTCCGCCCTAAGCCTGTCTCTGTGCGGCTCTTCCACCAAGAAGCCTCCTAGATCCTGGGACCCTGCTCTGCACCTAATCGCCTGGCTATGCGGCCCCTCCTCTGAGCAGCCACCTGGGGCCCCGTACAATCGCTCTGAATCCCAGAGACCCGCCACACGCCTCTTCCTCCAGACAGCCGCCCAGTATTCTGGTGGGGTCACTAGGAGTCCAAGGAACTCACTGCGTGCCTCCACCTCCACCAACCACCCGTAGCCCTGGGCAATCAATCACTCCGAGTCGAAGTGACCCTCCCCGTTCCTCCTCCTTCTCCAGATAACCCCCGGGGTGTTCAGGAGCGGTCGCTCTGAGTGGCTCTGAGTCCACGTGACCCGCAGCACGGGTCCTCTGGGCAACCGCCCGGAGCTCTGGTGCGGCCACTCAAGACCAAGCGTCCCACCACGCTTCTCCTCCAGGCAGCCCCCCTGTGTTCAGGAGCTGTCACTTTAAGTCCAAACAACTCACCACTCGCCTTCTCCTCTGAGCAGCCGCCTGGAGGGCTAATGCAGTCACTGCGAGTCCACACGACCCGCCGTGCTCCTCCTCCTCCTCCTCCTCCTCCTCCTCCGGGCAGGCCCCGGGGTTCAGAAGTGGTCTGAGTCCAAACAGCTCGCCACGCAGCCCCTTCTCTGGCAACCGCCTGTAGCTCTGGTGTAGTCACCCCGAATCCAAGCAGCCGCGCTCCTCTTCCTCCTCCTCGTCCTCAGGGCAGGCCCCGGTGTTCAGAAGCGTAGTTCTGAGTCCAAACAGCTCGCCGCGCAGCTTCTCCTCTGACAACCGCCTGTAGCTCTGCTGCAGTCACTCCAAATCCAAGTGGCCACGCTCCTCCTCCTCCTCCTCAGGGCAGGCCCCGGTGTCCTGAGTCCACACAGCTCTCCTCGCCACTCTTCCCCTGGGCAGCCGCCGGAGCCCCAGTGGTTGCTCCGAGTCCCAGCGCTGTGCCGAGTGGCCTCCTTTACGGCGCTCCCAGCTGTCTGAGTTCACTGCTCCAGCGGGGGGAGGGGCGTCTCGCCGGCAGTTCTACTTCACAAAGTTTCCTGCGTTCCGGGACCACCGTCCCATCCGGGATGCCTCCCCAGGGGGTGAGAGTCACCTGGCTGCTTTGAGTTGGTCCCAAGCGTCTCAATATCTCCTCTTTTGAATCCTGAGTCCTGGAGCAACATGAAATGCAGCCACCCTCTAGGCCGCCATCTTGAAACCCTATTTAATCTCTTTACATGGAGTAAAATGGAATTGGTACTAGTCCCTACCTCATGGGGTGTTTTAAGGACTCAAGGGATGATGCTTTGTGTTTATCATGGTCTCTGGCACATAATGATCAAAACATGTTAGCTGTTTTTTAAAATAGTCAAGTATAGAGGATATAGAGTTTGAGCCCAGGTTGTGGTCTAGGTTCAGGATTGTTCAGGTTGAAAATTTTATTAGGTCTCCCGGCTTTTGGCAGAACACAGATGGGAAGAAGACAGAGTTCAGGATCTTTTCCATCCTGTTTTTATCTGGGCTGAGGTAGTGAGTGGTTCTTACAGTTTTAAAGCCATAGACTGCACTGTAAATCTTTGAATTCTCTTCCTTGAAAAAAAATTTGCAAATTTGTTGCATGATTTGACAGGGCTCATGGTACTACCTTTTCAAGTCTGTTTTTGGAATCCCTCTTCTAGAGAAAGAACTGATTTCAACAGTTATTAGAGGGAAAGTGGGTCTGATTTAGAGAATCTTGGATTCCAAGATTCCAAGTACCTAAAACAAGTAAAGCAGCTGTACTTCCTAGGTTTCTTTTTATTCTAATGCCTTTGCATCATCAAAGATTTCATATGTTACTTGGTTCTAGTAGTAGAGATTAAGTTGTCCATGTTCCGTAAACTTTCAAGATCTTATCAGCGACCTAATCTCACATCTGGGAGCAAAACAGTTTATTTTGGTGCAGAATTTTATTAGTGTGATTAGTGGTACTAACAAGGAACAACTAGTAGTTTTTTCCTATGTGCTATGCATCTTTACATGTATCATTTTTGGGGAACAAAATGAGGTTCTACTATCATTCCATTTGTAAATGAAAACAGCTTAGGCTTAGCATTTTGCCTGAAGTTAGAGTTTTGAGTGGGTTGGATTCAAACCCAATATCACTCACTGAAACTGTATTCTCTTAACCACTGTGTTGAGCTGCCAAAGGCAAAGGTGATAGTATTTTTGTTAGCTTATGCTCCCTTAAAATAGTTAATGTATAGAGTTTCTATTAGTTCTTTTAAAATCATGAAATACTTTGTCCCTCCCTGCTCCCCCAAACCATAGTTATAATTAATCTCTCTGATATTGTTTGGCTTATGAAATTTATATGATCTTGTAAAGATCATATAAATCTATCATCTGAGATTTATTGTGATAATTTAGGGAAGAAATTTTCTGTAAGCCTGTGCTTCAACTTTGCAGAACACATTAAATCCAAACCACTGGTTTATTTAAAATTCAGTTTTCTAATAGGCTTTGATCTGAAAAAGCCAGGATGTAAGTAGTGGGAAGCCTTTATTCATTCATTCATTCATTCATTCATTCGGACCAGGAAATATATTAGTAGGTGGATTTATTAAGAATGAATATTCATGATGCCACAAATACTTCATTATAAACTGAGGCAGATTACAATTTAAAGCAACTAACTTTAATTAACTTATATTGTTGTTCTAACTATGGTTTTACTTTTTCCCCCGTGATGGTTAAGTAGCTCCGTGGTAGAGCACTTACCTGGCAAGTGCAAGGGCCTGAGTTGCATCCCCAGGGGGGGAAAAAAAAAAGGCTAAGTACAAGGTGGATTGTTTAAATAATAGCCCAGAGATTGACTTCCTAATCTCTTCCTGTCTGCAAACCCACTGCTTTTAGTGATGAAGGCCAGTTGTAGTCCTTCTACCCCCAATTATGATTTTTCTTCTGGTCCTTTTCTGGTCCTAGTTCAGTTCAGACCTCCTGGGGGTCTACAGAATTCCTCATCTTTACCTGCCTTTCCCCTAAGCATCTTGAATGAACTTAATCCTCCTGTGATGGTAGTATCGCTTTAGTTTGTTAATCTACACTTTGTACAGAGTTCGGTATATTGGGAATTATAGTTAATATGCCTCATAGCAGTGTGACTAACTCAGGTTTATAATAAATTTTCATAGGCATCAAATTTACTTTTTAAGTATTACTTTGATATAAATAATTATATTTTCAATGATTGTTGTCTAGTTAGAAAACCAAGGCAACTTTTTGAAAAAGTTGACTGATTTTTGCCTTTGCAATACTTTGGGCATATCAGGTACAGGAAGGTTTTACTCTTTCTTAAAAACGAGTCCATACAGTTAAGTGCTAGAATACAGTTTTGTATTTTTTTAGAGAACTTTGAAGTATTTAAAAATAAATATTCATATGGTCACTGTACAATGGAATGAATTTTATTGTCACATTATTAGAAACAGAAAGTTTGTTAGACAAATAAGGTAAATACACTATTGAGAAAGTTATTTATGGGTGGGGGTATAATTTGGGGAGGCCCTGGGTTTGATCTCCAGTATCACAGAGGGAAAAAGAAAAAGAAGAAACCTATATAGCTTTCTTGAACAATAAAAGTAGACAAAATGGGGTTCAAAATTTTTTGAGGTTTCCAATTTATCAGTTTTACATGCTACCTATACATTCATGTGTACTCACCGTACATACAAAAGAGAAAGGGAAGCCATTTGTATTTGGGAACAATATTTTAGAAGCAATTTTTTAGTAGTACTGCTTAACTTTTTAAAAAACATACTTGGTACCCTTCAAAAAATTTCTTAACTAAAAGTTATAATGAAATAGTTTCAACTTCTAAAATTTATCTCTGAATTTGGAAGTAAAAGATCCCTCTTGGGTAACTGAAATAATTATGAAGCCTTTAGAGATTAATCAGAGAACCATATAATATTGTTCTTCCGGTTTCTTGATACACAAATAATAAAAGTAAAATATTTAACAAGAAATAAGAAAATATTAAGTTGTATTCTTATGTTCTGCTAATGATTAGGGAAATAGGAATGTTTCAAAAGTGACTTCTTCAAAAGAGTAAAAAAAAAAATTGATTACTAAGTTAGTGATATTTTGATTACTTAGTGAGCCCAGAGAGATGAGACACACATGGAGTTTCTATTTGTGGTTTATTGTTTTCGTTGGCAATTTTCCTAATCTATATATCATTAATTAATACTAACTTTGCTGTAACATATTACTGATAGAATTATTATCAATGACCATTTGATTTAAATGACTAAAGTAGAAAACGTTATTATCAAAGCATTAAACATTATTCTTTTGTACCTTTGAATAGTGGCTCATGAACAGGGAAGACTCAAAATGAGTACAGATCATCAAATACTAAACAGATTTTAAAAGGCTTAAGCTGGAACAATTTGAACAACAGATAAATAATGATAGTATCTGATTTTAACCCAAAGAATAAAATATATATGTATGGAGTTCATGCTATGAAATAAATGATTAATAAATAGGTTGGGGAGAAGGAACAGAAGAATTTCAAATTCTAAATTTGGGCTTTATTCCCTTTAGAGAGTGAAGCCTGATTGTCCCATCCTTGGGTGTGGGTCATCTGAAAGGGCGGGTGCATGTCTGCCAGGCAGAAAAGAGAACTGTGTTGGCCATTCCAGGCAGAGTATTTAAATAAAGGTACTGAGGTAGCAAGACTTGTCCTTCTGGTAAGAGGAGCTGGAACAGAGGCTGTAGGTATGTTTTATGAAGAGGTATATATACTGTCACATTATTTGGACTTTATCCTGTGATAGATAATTCCCAAACATTAGAAGATATAAGAATCGCTTCAGGTGCTTTCCTGTCAACACAGTTGGACATAGAGGAGATGGGTACAGAAAAGCAAAACAACAACAACAAAAAAAAACCTGAGACACAGTCTAGATCAGAGAAGCGACAGAAATAGAAGTGAGTAAAATTACACAAGCCAGGGGCTAAGAGCGAGGATTTTCAGTGTTGAAAGCATAACAAAGTAGAGACTGAGAAATTTGATTTGGAAATTCATGGATATCTCATGACTTTGAAGAGTTAATAGTGGAATATGTGTAGAGAAGCCAGGTTACAGAGGATTAAAAAGCCAATTAGAGGAGAAAGTTTGAGGAAATCATTGGTATATTGTTCCTTCAAGACTTTTGTCACTGAGGGGAAGGAGGAAGTTAGAGGTGGAAGTTTTGGGGGAAGACTGAGTTAAAGGAGGGCTCTTTGAAAAAACTTTGTGTATATGCTCTGAAGGGAAGAACCCAGTGGAAGAGGCAAAGTCTCCTCAGGGCAGACAATAAGTAACTGGTGGAGTGGAGCTCTTGGGAGGCACTGAGAGGACAGGCTAAAGGTTTCTTACGCTAGTGTTAGCTTTGCGGGTACAGACACTGCCTCTTCACAGAGAAGCAGGAAGGACCTTATCTGTGAAGTAGGAAGGTGTGGGAATTTATTCCAGTGACCTCTGTTTTCCTCTTTGATGAACAGTTAATGCTGAAATTAAGTGAAACATTGAGGGCCAGGAATAATCACTGTGATGAACAGAAATAGGAAAACTTAAGGATAATTTAAAATGTTGCCAAACTGACAACCCACAGTGTATTAAAAGGATACTATGTGATGATCAAGTGGGTGAAGCTTCTTCCAAGAATTTAAAGTTGGTTTAACATTAGAAAATTAAGTAGCCACAATTCATCATATCACATGGTCTAAAAAACATATGTTTATCTTGATGCATAGGGCAAAATCCAACATCCTTTTAGGTTAAATACAACATCCTTTCTTGAGCCAACTTGGAATAAAAAGGGACTTTCTTAACCCAATAAAGGCATCTATAAAAACTACCTTGGATCAGGAATGATAAGGACATTGTTTTAGTCAGAATTGTGACCAAAAACCCTGACAAGGACAACATAGGGGAGGAAAAGTTTATTTGGCTCACAGTTTAAGAGTCTCAGTCCATAGCTCTGGGCCTGAGGAGAGGCAGAACACCACAGTGGAAGGACATGGAGGAGGAAAGCAGCTGAGGACATGGCGATAGGAAGCAGAGAACTCTGCTCACCAGGAATAAAACATAGACTCCGACAGCACACCCCCAGTGAGCTACCTCCTCCAGCCACACCCTGCCGGCCTCCTGTTACCACCCAGTTAATCCATCGAAGGACTAGGTTAAAACCCTCATAACCCACTCACTTTATGTCTGACTGTTCTTGCATTGTTTCACACATGAGCTTTTGGGGGATGTCACATATCCAAACTGTAACAGACATTCATTCAGTCAGCACTTCTATTCAATATTGTATTGCAAGTTCTGGCCAGCATAATCAGGCAAGGAAAAGAAAAAAAAGGTATCCAGGTTAGAAAGGAAGAACTATCTTTATTCATAGATGCATGGTCATTTATGTAGAAAATATAAACAGATTCCAGCAGGCTCTTTTCAGGAAATAAGGCATGGTGATTCTAAAAGGCAAATGTAAAACATGTAAGTCTTAAAATAGAACAACTGCAAAGGAACAATAAAGTCGATTAACTAAGTCCCTAATTTGAAGACTTTGAAGCTTGGAATGCTTCAGTAATCAAAATAGTATAATGTTGACATAAAGGTAGACAAAGAGAACAATGGCCCAGAATAGAGTGTCCAGAAATGAACATAGATCCACCCATAGATGAATGATTTTTGAGAAAGATAAAAAAACCAAAGCAGTACCAAGAAGTCATAGTTAAGAAATGATGCTGGCTGAGCACAGTGGTGCATGCCTATAATCCCAGAGGCTCTGGAGGCTGAGTGAGGCAGGAGGATCCAAGTTCAAAACCAGCTACAGCAATTTAGCAAGGCCCTAACCAACTTAGTGAGACCTGTCTCAAGATGAAAAATTTTATAACAAGGATTGGGGATGTGGCTTAGTGGTTAAGCACCCCTGGGTCCAATTTCTGGTACCAATAAAATTAAATTAAATTTAAAAAAGTATTTCAATTCATACCTTGTGTTATATTTTTTTAAAATTAATTCAAAACAGTATAGACTAAAATGTAAAGCTGAATAAATTCAAACTTCTAGAAGAGAACAATTATTTCCTTAGCTTTGGCACAGATTCTTTAGAATACAATAAGAAAAGCAAGATCTATAAAATAATGAATAGGTAAAGTGAAATTCAGAAAAGGCAAAACTTCTTTTCAAAAGGAGTTATTAAGATGTTCTTCTCTTTAAAAACACATATTTACATACACACATATACATAAATTGAAAAGACAAAATCATAAGCTGGGGAGAAAATATCTGCCAATCATATATTTAGTAAAGAATTTGTATATCTAGAATCTATATTAGAAAAACTCTAAAAACTCAAGGATAAGGGGAAGAATACATTTAAAACATCAGAAAAAGAGATTTTAATAAATAACTCACCAAAGAAGATCTATGGATGACATGCAAGGATACTTAACAGTGTTACTCATTAGGAAAATAAAAATTAAAACCAAATAAGGGGTCTGGGATTGTAGTTCAGTGGGAGAGCTCTTGTCTTGAATGTGTGAGGCACTGGGTTTGATTCTCAGCACCACATATAAATAAATAAAATAAAGGTCCATTGACAAATTAAAAAAAGTTTAAAAAACAAATAAGATACTACTATACACATATTGGAATAGCTAGCATTACAAAGACTGACATTACCAAGTGTTAGTAAGATGTGGAGGAGCTGGAATACTCCTACCCTGCCTGTGGGAATGTAAAATGGAACAACCCCTTTATAAAACAATTTTGCAGTTTCTTAAAAATTTAACAAACACTTCTGTGTTTCCACCTTTCCACCTGTTGGTACTTACCCAAGAGAAAGGAAACATATGTTCATATGAAGTCTTATATAGTAGTGTTCATAGTAACTTTAGTAGTTAAACAAAACTAAACAACTTAAATGTTCATCAATAGTGAATGGATAAACAGAGGCATATCTATGAAATGGAACATTATTCAGCAATGAAAAGATATGAATTTCTGATACATGCCACAGCATGGTTGAATCTTAATTCTAATAGTGCTGAGTGAAAGAATCCAGACCAGAAAGAGGGTTATACTCTACCATCCCCTGTATATAAAGCTCTGAAATAGGTAAAATATGATGACAGAAAGCTGCTGGTAAAGTAGGGAAGAGAGAAAAGGGAAGAATTATCCAGGGGTACAGAAAACAGTATATGCTCATAGTATTGAGAGGGGAAAGTCCAGGCATGTACATACTTCAACATGTATATAGTGAATACATTTCAATACTTATTAAATTGTGTATTTTAAATATTTGTAGTTTATTGTATAGTATAATTCTGTGAAGTTTATTTAAAAAAGGAAAGTTGAATAAGGGGGGCTAGGGAAAAATAGAAGTACTTTAAACAGAGGTGAGTTAAGGGAGGGGAGGGGATATGAGGGCAGGAAGGATAGTAGAATAAATTGGACATTATTCCCCTATGTGCATATGTGATTACACAACCTTAATGACTCTACATCATGTACAAGCAGAACGGGAAGTTATACTCCATTTATGTATGATGTGTCAAAATGCATTCTACTGTCATGTAGAACTAACTAGAACAAATAAAAACAAAGAAAAGCAGATTTGTCAAGATGGATTGTGGTGCAGTTAGAAATTGAAAGGACAATGAGATTGGAATAATATTGAATATTTACATGAAAGGGTCAAATAAATTATAATAATATTTCTATTTTAATTTTAAGCCTAGGGTAGTCGCCACTTTTTTGTAAGGTTTGCATGCCAGTCTGCATGTGAATGTAAAATTCATGAGAAAAATGACCTTTTCCCTCTTTTTCCTCTCCTTCTCTCTCTCTTTTTTCAAAGGAGTGACAGTTCTTTCAGATTCTTTGTATTCTTCTTCGTCTATATTTGTCAGTTTGCTGTGCATGTACTCCAGGCTGCAGGATTTCATAATTGGGGCAATTGGTAAGTTTATTTATTTTATTAGTTTTAAGTTGTTAATCTAACATTTGTTTATAATTTTTCGTATCCTAATGTGGTTTACACAGAAAAGTCAGATTAGCCAAAGCAAACAAATAAGATAAATGGCAAGGAACACAATTTTAAAATGTCCCAAGACACATAACCTTTGGACAAACCACTCTCTCTGAAAATTATGTTCCCATTTTATAAAATAGCATATTCTCTCTTGTTAATAAAATGTGCATGTAATACTTCTTTATAGCCACACTCATAGAGGTCCTGTTCCCAATCCTTCATTAACCCCTAGCAACCACTAATCTGTTTGTCATTTTGGTTAGTCTGTCATTTTATTGTTTTTTAAAGGGAATCATACAGTGTACAACTGTTGGCTTTTACACCCAGCATAATCCTCTGGAGAGTCATCCAAGTTGTTATGTGTATATTAGCTTCTTGCTTTTTATTCTTGAGTGGTATTCCATGGTATGGATGTACCACAGTTTGTTTAACCATTCACCAGTTGAGGAATATCTGGATTGTTTCCAGTTTGAAGCTATTATCAATAAAGCTGCTGTGAGCATTCATGAGCAGTTTTTTGTGTGAACGTAAATTTTCATTCCTCTGGGATGAGAGTATAATCAGTTGGGTTGTAGAGAAGTTGCATGTGCTTTTTTGTTTGTTTGTTTGTTTTTTAAAGAAAGTGACAAACTGTTTTCCAGAATGACTGTACAATTTTAAAATCCCACCAACAGTTATGAGTGATTCAGCCTCCACATCATTTGGTGTTGCCACTATCTTTTATGTTAGCCGTCCTGATAGATGTGTCATGATATCTCATTGTGGTTTGAATTTGCATTACCCTAATGACTAATGAAATTGAACATCTTTTCATTCGTTTATTTGCCATCTTTATGTCCTCTTAGTGAATTGTCTCATCATGCATTTTGCCTATTTTCTAAATAATTTTTTTCGTATTGTTGAACTTTTAAAGTTATTTTTGTATTTTCGAAGCTAATCCTGTGTTGAATATGTGGTTTGCAAATATTTCCTTCCATAATTTGGCAGAATTTAAAATGGGCATCTAAAAATGGCAATGAACTCATAAGCTTAAACAATGCCATAATGTGGTAGTAAACACTTGAGGCTCAGGGGTTTCATTTGCTTATGAGTTCAGACTATGCTATTTATTAGCACTGTGAACTTGGGCACTGAGCATCTCTGTGACCCAGTTTCTCATCTGCAAAATAGAGCGTAAAAATAGCACCTCTCTTATGAGATGATGATCTTGTCAGAATTAAATGAGCTAATACGTATAAAGAATTTGAACATTGCTTGCCTCGTAAGTGCTGAACGTAGGTTAGTTATTATATTACATTAAAGACGTCTGCATGAACTTATTTGCCTAACTACACCTTTCTCTTTGTTGTTTTGTAGTGGTTGGATTTCATCCCTTACTGGTCTCAACCAGAACATTCCTGTTGGGATCATGATGATAGTCATAGCAGCTCTCTTCACAGCATCAGCAGTCATCTCACTCGTCATGTTCAAAAAAGTAAGTGTGGCTTTCGGGCTGTCATTTTCCTAGTGAGCCTGATGGGAAGTTCTCGTTCTCCCGTTTTGCTATTCAGTGTAACCTCAAGCTGTTTTGTTGTTCTTGTGCAAGTTTGCTGCTGAGAAGTACCTTTTACAATGAAAAGTTATGCATAGAACATATTTTAGAAAATTGTGTCATGTTTGCATCTTCCAGATAAAAAAAGGATACAGATTGTACATCCCTAATCCTAAATCTAAAATGCTTCAAAATGTGAAACTTTTGACCATTTTCACAATGCCCCAAGTAGAAAATTCCACACCTGACCTCACATGACAGGTTGTTGTTGAATGCAGACACATTATAAATATTGTATAAGTTTGCCCTCAGGCTATACCCTCAGGTATAGGATATGTATGAAAAATAAATAAAGTTCATGTATAAACCTGGCTTTATCCCCAGGATACCTCATTATGTATTTGCAGGTATTTTGAAATCTGAAGCACTCTTGGTCCCAAGCATTTAGAATAAGGATACTCAACCTCTATTTTTAAGACCTGTTAGCTGAAGACTGCTTTCATGAATTGGAGAGTCAACCAAATTTTAAAACTTTTTATCTTTTACATACTCTAATTTCTGTTTTGAAGATGAAGCCTATTTGCCTTCTTAATAGGTAGAAGTAAAATTGTGTGGCATGTGTATTTTATCCATATTTAAAATTAAAGATACTAAATTATTTAAGAGTATCAAATGAGCTGGTGATAGTCTAAAAGCTGGGTTATGATATGAATTTTGTTTTAATAACTACCTAATTATCTTAACTATACTTCTTCCTATAGAATTCCCAAGTTTGTTTTTACTGCCTTAAAAAACAATCATTATAGGGTGCAAGATAAGTCAGTATTTTTCTTTGTTTATTTAGTTTCATTGGATATATATTTGATATTCCCCATGTGTTCAAGCATGATATAGAGACCCTGGAATTAACACTTTTGTTTAAAAATGATAGGGACTATTTGGTGAGTCTTACTTTAAAGAAAAAGTTCTTACTTTTTTTGGTAAATTTTTACTGTCTAGTATCTTGAGAATAAATAGTAATGCATATAAAAGCAATTCTGTCGTATATTTAACACTACTTTGCACTCTTGAAATACTTTACTTATGCATTTGACTTTTCTCCTTCTCAAACCCTTATGAAGCCTGGGCTATTCTTCCTGTAAATATTTTGAGACTTTTTTCCCCCCACTTTTACTTTTTGCATTAAACACATATACCATTGCAACTCAGCTTGCTAAGTTACTAAATCCTATAGCACCCCCCTTTCATATTTGCTTCTCCTTGACCACTACAGCTTTCTGTACCACAGGGGGCCCCTCTTCCTAGGCCTTTGTATTTGTATTCTACTGCTGCTGCTCTTTCTCCCCTGTTTCTTTATCCCACTTATAATTAAAGGTCTTAGATGCAGCCAGCTGTCTGCACTTTGTGCTGTAAACTCTTTTTCATCCTCCATCATTGCTTCTGTGTCCTTTCTACCCGGAGGATCTTGGGTTTGGAGGAGGTGATCCTTCTGCATCTCAGCTGCTCCTTTCTATCTCCGCTGACTGGTGTCATCTTCTCACAGGGATGCATCATAAATGCTTCCCTCTCTTCTCAGCACTGGCTCTCCTTCCAGATGTTCTGATTCATCTTCAAGAAATATTTATTAAGATCACATATTGTGCGATTCTCTTTAAATAAAATGCCTTAAATAGTTACGTCCACAGAGACAGAAAGTAGATCAGTGCTTGGTTGCCTGTGGGTAGGGTGTGACTTCTAATGGTTATGAAATGTCTTGGGGTGATGAAAATGTTCTAAAATTAAGTTGTGTATTATAGTCACAACTTTATGAATATACTAAAACTGTTGAGTTGTACATTTTGGGGTTGGGTACTAGGGATTGAAACCAGAGGCACTCCATCACTGAGCCACATCCCCAGCCCTTTTTAATATTTTATTTAGAGACAGGGTCTCACTGAGTTGCTTAGGGCCTCACCAAGTTGATGAGGCCGACTTTGAACTCACAATCCTCCTGCCTCTGCCTCCCTAGCCGCTGGGATTACAGGTATGCACCACCACACCCAGCCAAGTTGCACATTTTATTTTATTTTTTTAAATTTTAATTTATTTTTATTGTAAACAAATGGGATACATGTTGTTTCTGTTTGTACATGGAGTAACAGCATACCATTTGTGTAATCATACATTTACATAGGGTAATGATGTTTGATTCATTCTGTTATTTTTTCCTTCCCCCCTACCCCTCCCACCCCTCTTTTCCCTCTATAGAGTTCCTCCTTCCTCCAGTCTTACTCCCCTCCCACCCCCCTTTATGTGTCATCATCCACTTATCAGCAAGATCGTTTGTCCTTTGTTTTATTGAGATTGGCTTATCTCACTTAGCATGATATTCTCCAATTTCATCCATTTGCCTGCAAATGCCATAATATTATTATTCTTTATGGCTGAGTAATACTCCCTTGTATATATATATACCACAGTTTCTTTATCCATTCATCAATTGAAGGACATCTAGGTTGATTCCACAATCTGGATATTGTGAATTGAGCAGCTGTGAACATTGATGTGGCTGTATCTCTGTAGTATGCTGATTTTAAGTCCTTTGGGTACAGGCCAAGGAGTAGGATAGCTGGGTCAAATGATGGGTCCATTCCAAGTGTTCCTTTTTTTTTTTAATTTTATTGTAAACAAATGGGATACATGTTGTTTCTCTGTTTGTACATGGTGCAAAGGCATAACATTTGTGTAATCATAAATTTACATAGAGCAATGTGGTTTGATTCATTCTGTTATTTTTTCCCTTCCCCCCACCCCTCCCACCCCTCTTTACCCTCTATACAGTAGTTCCTTCCTCCATACTTGCCCCCCTCCCTAACCCTAACTCTAACCATAACACTAACCCTTCCCTCCCCCCCATTATGTGTCATCCTCCACTTATTAGCGATATCATTCGTCCTTTGGCTTTTTGAGATTGGCTTATCTCACTTAGCATGATATTCTCCAATTTCATCCATTTGCCTGCAAATGCCATAATTTTATCATTCTTTATGGCTGAGTAATATTCCATTGTATATATATACCACAGTTTCTTTATCCACTCATCAATTGAAGGGCATCTAGGTTGGTTCCACAGTCTGGCTATTGTAAACTGAGCAGCTATGAACATTGATGTGGCTGTATCTCTGTAGTATGCTGATTTTAAGTCCTTTGGGTATAGGCCAAGGAGTGGGATAGCTGGGTCAAATGGTAGGTCCATTCCAAGTTTTCTAAGGAATCTACACTGCTTTCCATAGTGGCTGCACTAATTTGCAGCCCCACCAGCAATGTATAAGCATACCTTTCTCCCCACATCCTCGCCAATACCTGTTGTTGCTTGTATTCTTGATAATCGCCATTCTAATTGGGGTGAGATGGAATCTTAGGGTGGGTTTGATTTGCATTTCTCTTATTACTAGAGATGTTGAACATTTTTCCATATGTTTGTTGATTGCTTGTAGATCTTCTTCTGTGAAGTGTCTATTCATTTCCTTAGCCCATTTGTTGACTGGATTATTTGAATTCTTGGAGTAGAGTTTTTTGAGTTCTTTATAGATTCTGGAGATTAGTGCTCTATCTGAAGTATGATTGGCAAAGATATTCTCCCACTCTGTAGGCTCTCTCTTCGCATTGCTGATAGTTTCCTTTGCTGAGAGAAAGCTTTTTAGTTTGAATCTATCCCAGTTATTGATTATTGCTTTTATTTCTCGTGCTATGGGAGTCCTGTTAAGGAAGTCTGATCCTAAGCCAACATGTTGAAGATCTGGACCTACTTTTTCTTCTATAATTTGCAGGGTCTCTGGTCTGATTCCGAGGTCTTTAATCCATTTTGAGTTTAGTTTCGTGCATGGTGAGAGATATGGGTTTAGTTTCATTCTGTTGCATATGGATTTGCAATTCTCCCAGCACCATTTGTTGAAGAGGCTATCTTTTCTCCATTGCATATTTTTGGCCCCTTTGTCTAGTATGAGAAAATTGTATTTATTTGGGTTTGTGTCCGTGTCCTCTATTCTGTACTATTGATCTACCTTTCTATTTTGGTGCCAATACCATGCTGTTTTTGTTACTATTGCTTTGAGTAGAGTTGAAGATCTGATATTGCAATACCCCCTGTTTCACTCTTCCTGCTAAGTATTGCTTTAGCTATTCTGGGTTTCTTATTCTTCCAGATGAATTTCATAATTGCTTGCTCTATTTCTGTAAGGTACGTCATTGGGATTTTAATTGGAATTGCATTGAATCCATATAGTACTTTAGGTAGTATGGCCATTTTGACAATATTAATTCTTCCTATCCAAGAACATGGGAGATCTTTCCATCTTCTAAGGTGTTCTTTAATTTCTTTCTTTAGTGTTCTGCAGTTCTCATTGTAGAGGTCTTTCACCTCTTTTCACCTCTTTTGTGAGATGATTCCCAAGTATTTTATTTTTTTCGAGGCTATTGTGAATGGGGTAGTTTTCCTAATTTCTCTTTCTGAGGATTCATCACTTATGTATAAAAATGCTTTGGATTTATGAGCATTGATCTTGTAACCTGCCACTTTACTGAATTCACTTATGAGTTCTAAGAGTTTTCTGGTGGAATTTCCAGGTTCCTCTAAATATATAATCATGTCATCAGTGAACAGGGATAGTTTGAGTTCTTCTTTTTCCAATTCGTATCCCTTTAATTTCTTTGGTTTGTCTAATTGCTCTGGCCAGAGTCTCCAGAACGATGTTGAATAGAAGTGGTGAAAGAGGGCATCCCTGCCTTGTTCCAGTTTTTAGGGGGAATGCTTTCAGTTTTTCACCATTTAGAATGACATTGGCCATGGGCTTAGCGTAGATGTCCTTTACAATGTTAAGGAATGTTCCCACTATCCCTATTTTTTCTAGTGTTTTGAGCATGAAGGGGTGCTGTATTTTATCAAATGCTTTTTCTGCATCTATTGAAACAATCATGTGATTCTTGACTTTAAGTCTATTGATAGGGTGAATTATGTTTATTGATTTCCTGATGTTGAAACCCACTTGATCATGGTGCACTATCTTTTTAATATGTTTTTGTATGCGATTTGCTAAAATTTTGTTGAGAATTTTTGCATCGATGTTCATTAAGGATATTGGTCTGAAATTTTCTTTCCTTGATGAGTCTCTGTCTGGTTTAGGTATCAGGGTGATATTGGCTTCATAGAATGAGTTTGGGAGGGTTCCCTCCTCTTCTATTCATGGAATACTTTGAGAAGTATTGGAATGAGCTCTTCTTTAAAGGTTTTTGTAGAACTCGGCTGAGAACCCATCTGGTCCCGGACTTTTCTTTGTTGGTAGGCTTTTGATGACTTCTTCTATTTCAGTACTTGAAATTGGTCTATTTAAATTGTGTATGTCCTCCTCGTTCAGTTTAGGCAATTATATGTCTCTAGAAACCTGTTGATGTCTTCGAGGTTTTCTGTTTTGTTGGAGTATAGATTTTCAAAATAGGTTCTAATTATGTTTTGTATTTCAATCCTGTCTGTTGTGATATTTCCTTGTTCATCCGAATTTTAGTGATTTTGGTTTTCTCTCGTCTTCTCTTTGTTAGTGTGGCTAAAGGTTTAATCAATTTTGTTTATTTTTTCCAAGAACCAACTATTTATTTTGTCAATTTTTTGTATTGTTTCTTTTGTTTCAATTCATGATTTCAGCTCCGAGTTAACTATTTCCTGTCTTCTACTACTTTTGGTGCTGGTCTGTTCTTCTTTTCTAGGGCTTTGAGCTGTAGTGTTAGGTCGTTTATTTGTTGAGTTTTACTTCTTTTATTAAATGCGCTCCGTGAAATAAATTTCCCTCTAAGTACTGCTTTCATAGTGTCCCAGAGATTTTGATATGATGTTTCTTTGTTCTCATTTACCTCTAAGAATTTTTTAATTTCCTTCCTAATATCTTCTGTTATCCATTCATCATATAATAACATATTGTTTAATCTCCAGATGTTGGAATAGTTTCTGTGTTTTACTCTTTCATTTATTTCTAACTTCAATCCCTTATGATCTGATAGAATACATGCTAGTGTCTCTATCTTCTTGTATTTGCTAACATTAGCTTTGTGGCATAATATATGGTCTATTTTAGAGAAGGATCCATGTGCTGCTGAGAAGAAAGTGTATTCGCTCTTGGTTGGATGGTATAGTCTATAAATGTCCGTTAAGTCTAAATTATTGATTGTGTTATTGAGATCTATGGTTTTTTGTTCAATTTTTGTCTGGAAGATCTGTCCAGTGGTGAGAGAGGCATGTTAAAATCACTTAGTATTATTGTGTTATGGTCTATTTGGTTTCCGAAATTGAGAAGGATTTGTTTGACATACATGGATGAGCCACTGTTTGGGGCATAGATGTTTATGATTGTTATATCTTGCTGATTTATGCTTCCCTTAAGCAGTATGAAATGACCTTCTTTATCCCTTCTGACTAACTTTGGCTTGAAGTCCACATTATCAGAAATGAGGATGGATACTCCAGCTTTTTTGCTGAGTCCATGTGCATGGTATGTTTTTCCCCATCCTTTCACCTTTAGTCTGTGGGTATCTTTTTCTATGAGGTGAGTCTCTTGTAGGCAACATATTGTTGGATCTTTCTTTTTAATCCAATCTGCCAGTCTGTGTCTTTTGATTGATGAGTTCAGGCCATTAACATTCAGGGTTATTATTGAGATATGATTTGATTTCCCGGTCATTTGTTTCATTTTTTAAATTTTATTTATTTATTTATTTGACACGACTTGTTTCCTCCTTTATTTGACAATTCCTTTAGGATAATTCCTCCCTTTGCTGATTTGCTTCTTTGTTTTTCATCTCTTCCTCATGGAATATTTTGCTGAGAATGTTCTGTAATGCTGGCTTTCTTTTTTTTTTTTTTTTTTTTTTTACTGTAAACAAATGGGATACATGTTGTTTCTCTGTTTGTACATGGCGTAAAGGCATACCATTTGTGTAATCATCAATTTACATAGAGTAATGTTGTTTGATTCACTCCGTTATTTCTTCCCTTCCCCCCACCCCTCCCACCCCTCTTTACCCTCTATACAGTAGTTCCTTCCTCCATACTTGCCCCCCTCCCTAACCCTAACTCTAATCCTAACACTAACCCTTCCCTCCCCCCCATTATGTGTCATCCTCCACTTATTAGCGATATCATTCGTCCTTTGGCTTTTTGAGATTGGCTTATCTCACTTAGCATGATATTCTCCAATTTCATCCATTTGCCTTCAAATGCCATAATTTTATCATTCTTTATGGCTGAGTGATATTCCATTGTATATATCCATTGTATATATATACCATAGTTTCTTTATCCACTCATCAATTGAAGGGCATCTAGGTTGGTTCCACAGTCTGGCTATTGTGAATTGAGCAGCTATGAACATTGATGTGGCTGTATCTCTGTAGTATGCAGATTTTAAGTCCTTTGGGTATAGGCCAAGGAGTGGAATAGCTGGGTCAAATGGAGGGTCCATTCCAAGTTTTCTAAGGAATCTCCACACTGCTTTCCAGAGAGGCTGCACTAATTTGCAGCCCCACCAGCAGTGTATGAGGGTACCTTTCTCCCCACATCCTCGCCAACACCTGTTGTTGCTCGTATTTTTGATAATCGCCATTCTAATTGGGGTGAGATGGAATCTTAGGGTGGTTTTGATTTACATTTCTCTTATTACTAGAGATGTTGAACATTTTTCCATATGTTTGTTGATTGCTTGTAGATCTTCTTCTGTGAGGTGTCTATTCATTTTTTTAGCCCATTTGTCGACTGGATTATTTGAATTCTTGGAGTAGAGTTTTTTGAGTTCTTTATAGATTCTGGAGATTAGTGCTCTATCTGAAGTATGATTGGCAAAGATATTCTCCCACTCTGTAGGCTCTTTCTTCGCATTGCTGATAGTTTCCTTTGCTGAGAGAAAGCTTTTTAGTTTGAATCTATCCCAGTGGTTGATTCTAGCTTTTATTTCTTGTGCTATGGGAGTCCTGTTAAGGAAGTCTGGTCCTAGACCAACAAGGTGAAGATTTGGACCTACTTTTTCTTCTATAATCTGCAGGGTCTCTGGTCTGATTCCGAGGTCCTTAATCCATTTTGAGTTTAGTTTCGTGCATGGTGAGAGATATGGGTTTAGTTTCATTCTGTTGCATATGGATTTGCAATTCTCCCAGCACCATTTGTTGAAGAGGCTATCTTTTCTCCATTGCATATTTTTGGCCCCTTTGTCTAGTATGAGAAAATTGTATTTATTTGGGTTTGTGTCCGTGTCCTCTATTCTGTACCATTGATCTACCGTTCTATTTTGGTACCAATACCATGCCGTTTTTGTTACTATTGCTTTGTAGTAGAGTTGAAGATCTGGTATTGCAATACCCCCTGTTTCACTCTTCCTGCTAAGGATTGCTTTAGCTATTCTGGGTTTCTTATTCTTCCAGATGAATTTCATAATTGCTTGCTCTGTTTCTGTAAGGTACACAATTGGGATTTTAATTGGAATTGCATTGAATTTGTATAGCACTTTAGGTAGTATGGCCATTTTGACAATATTAATTCTTCCTATCCAAGAACATGGAAGATCTTTCCATCTTCTAAGGTGTTCTTTAATTTCTTTCTTTAGTGTTGTATAGTTCTCGTTGTAGAGGTCTTTCACCTCTTTTGTGAGATTGATTCCCAAGTATTTTATTTTTTTCGAGGCTATTGTGAATGGGGTAATTTTCCTAATTTCTCTTTCTGAAGATTCATCACTTATGTATAAAAATGCGTTGGATTTATGGGCATTGATCTTGTAACCTGCTACTTTACTGAAATCACTTATGAGTTCTAAGAGTTTTCTGGTGGAATTTCCAGGTTCCTCTAAATATATAATCATGTCATCAGCGAACAGGGATAGTTTGAGTTCTTCTTTTCCAATTCGTATCCCTTTAATTTCTTTGGTTTGTCTAATTGCTCTGGCCAGAGTCTCCAGAACGATGTTGAATAGAAGTGGTGAAAGAGGGCATCCCTGCCTTGTTCCAGTTTTTAGGGGGAATGCTTTCAGTTTTTGACCATTTAGAATGACATTGGCCATGGGCTTAGCATAGAGGACTTTACAATGTTAAGGAATGTTCCCACTATCCCTATTTTTTCTAGTGTTTTGAGCATGAAGGGGTGCTGTATTTTATCAAATGCTTTTTCTGCATCTATTGAAATAATCATGTGATTCTTGACTTTAAGTCTATTAATATGGTGAATTATGTTTATTGATTTCCTGATGTTGAACCAACCTTGCATCCCTGGAATGAAACCCACTTGATCATGGTGCACTATCTTTTTAATATGTTTTTGTATGCGATTTGCTAAAATTTTGTTGAGAATTTTTGCGTCGATGTTCATTAAGGATATTGGTCTGAAATTTTCTTTCCTTGATGAGTCTCTGTCTGGTTTAGGTATCAGGGTGATATTGGCTTCATAGAATGAGTTTGGGAGGATTCCCTCCTCTTCTATTTTATGGAATACTTTGAGAAGTATTGGAATGAGCTCTTCTTTAAAGGGTTTGTAGAACTCGGCTGAGAACCCATCTGGTCCCGGACTTTTCTTTGTTGGTAGGCTTTTGATGACTTCTTCTATTTCAGTACTTGAAATTGGTCTATTTAAATTGTGTATGTCCTCCTCGTTCAGTTTAGGCAATTCATATGTCTCTAGAAACCTGTTGATGTCTTCGAAATTTTCTATTTTGTTGGAGTATAGATTTTCAAAATAGGTTCTAATTATGTTTTGTATTTCAATCCTGTCTGTTGTGATATTTCCTTGTTCATTCCAAATTTTAGTGATTTTGGTTTTCTCTCGTCTTCTCTTTGTTAGTGTGGCTAAAGGTTATCAATTTGTTTATTTTTTCGAAGAACCAACTATTTATTTTGTCAATTTTTTGTATTGTTTCTTTTGTTTCAATTTCATTGATTTCAGCTCTGAGTTTAACTATTTCCTGTCTTCTACTACTTTTGGTGCTGTTTTGTTCTTCTTTTTCTAGGGCTTTGAGCTGTAGTGTTAGGTTGTTTATTTGTTGAGTTTTACTTCTTTTATTAAATGCGCTCCATGAAATAAATTTCCCTCTAAGTACTGCTTTCATAGTGTCCCAGAGATTTTGATATGATGTTTCTTTGTTCTCATTTACCTCTAAGAATTTTTTAATTTCCTTCCTAATATCTTCTGTTATCCATTCGTCATATAATAGCATATTGTTTAATCTCCAGATGTTGGAATAGTTTCTGTGTTTTACTCTTTCATTTATTTCTAACTTCAATCCATTATGATCTGATAGAATACATGCTAGTGTCTCTATCTTCTTGTATTTGCTAACATTAGCTTTGTGGCATAATATATGGTCTATTTTAGAGAAGGATCCATGTGCTGCTGAGAAGAAAGTGTATTCACTCTTGGTTGGATGGTATATTCTATAAATGTCCGTTAAGTCTAAATTATTGATTGTGTTATTGAGATCTATGGTTTCTTTGTTCAATTTTTGTCTGGAAGATCTGTCCAGTGGTGAGAGAGGCGTGTTAAAATCACCTAGTATTATTGTGTTGTGGTCTATTTGGTTTCTGAAATTGAGAAGGATTTGTTTGACATACATGGATGAGCCATTGTTTGGGGCATAGATGTTTATGATTGTTATATCTTGCTGATTTATGCTTCCCTTAAGCAGTATGAAATGACCTTCTTTATCCCTTCTGACTAAGTTTGGCTTGGAGTCCACCTTATCGGAAATGAGGATGGATACTCCAGCTTTTTTGCTGAGTCCATGTGCATGGTATGTTTTTCCCCATCCTTTCACCTTTAGTCTATGGGTATCTTTTTCTATGAGGTGAGTCTCTTGCAGGCAACATATTGTTGGATCTTTCTTTTTAATCCAGTCTTCCAGTCTGTGTCTTTTGATTGATGAGTTCAGGCCATTAACATTCAGGGTTATTATAGAGAAATGATTTCGTTTCCCGGTCATTTGGTTCATTTTTAAAATTTTGTTTATTTATTTGTTTGACACAACTTGTTTCCTCCTTTATTTGACGATTCCTTTAGGATAATTCCTCCCTTTGCTGATTTGCTTCTTTGTTTTTCATCTCTTCCTCATGGAATATTTTGTTGAGAATGTTCTGTAATGCTGGCTTTCTTTTTGTAAATTCTTTTAGCTTTTGTTTATCACGGAAGGATTTTATTTCATCGTCAAATTTGAAGGTAAGTTTTGCTGGGTATAAGATTCTTGGTTGGCATCCATTTTCTTTCAGGGCTTGAAAAATGTTGTTCCAGGCCCTTCTAGCTTTTAGGGTCTGGATTGAAAAATCTGCTGATATCCGTATTGGTTTCCCCCTGAATGTAATTCAGTTCTTTTCTCTCACAGCCTTTAAAATTCTGTCTTTATTTTGTATGTTAGGTATTTTCATAATAATGTGCCTTGGTGTGGGTCTGTTGTAATTTTGTGTATTTGGAGTCCTATAAGCCTCTTGAACTTGATTTTCCATTTCATTCTTCAGATTTGGGAAATTTTCTGATATTATTTCATTGAATAGGTTGTTCATTCCTTTGGCTTGTTTCTCTAGGCCTTCCTCAATCCCAATAATTCTTAAATTTGGCCTTTTCATGATATCCCATAGTTCTTGTAGATTCTGTTCATGATTTCTTACCATCTTCTCTGTTTGTTCAACTTTGTTTTCAAGGTTAAATATTTTGTCTTCAATGTCTGAGGTTCTGTCTTCCAGGTGTTCTATCCTACTGGATATGCTTTCTATGGAGTTCTTAATTTGGTTTATTGTTTCCTTCATGTCCAGGATTTCTGTTTTTTTTTTTCCAATATCTCTAACTCTTTATTGAAATGATCTTTTGCTTCCTGTATTTGCTCTTTTAACTGTCAATTGGTGCGATCATTCAGGGCCTGCATTTGCTCTTTCATCTCATCATTGAGTGCGTGCATTTGCTCTTTCATCTCATCGTTTGCTTCCCTGATCATTTTAATTATGTACATTCTGAACTCCTTTTCTGTCATTTCTTCTGCCATGCTGTCACTGGGTTTTATTGATGTAACATCTAGATTCGTTTGCAGCATTTTTTTTCCTTGTTTTCTCATATTGTTCAGGTATCAGTGGACCGCTGGGGTATTGCAGATTTCCTCTATTGACTTACAATGTCCCTGAAGATTTCTATATATATCCCCTCTTAGCCTTCAGTAGGCTGAAGTCTTGGAGGAAGTTGATAATGCGGTGCTCCACAAGGAAGCTGCCTCTCTAGGAGTGGTGGCCTTCAGGTGGGGTATAATCCCTGCTAGTTGGCAGAGGTGCCTCCACTTGTTGACCAATGGTCATCCAAAGGGGAACTAGGCTGCGGGCTGAGGCAAGGCCTATTTGGGCCTGAGTCTCTGGTTTTACCGTCCTTGTGGGAAACCTTACCCGGCAGGGAAGACTCACCCGGTGGGGAGGTCTCGCTGGTCAGTTCCTTCCTAGAGGTTCCCCTCAATTTACAGCTACCGCCTGGGCTGGGCTGCCTTCCTCTGCAAAGTTCCCAGGGGCCAGGCCCTACCTCCTGGGCCTGGGAGTCTCACCCTTTGCAGACGAGTCTCCTTATGCTGCCCCTCCTCAGAGAATCTGCCCACAGTCCTGGAACCTTCGCTCCGCCCCTAAGCGTGTCTCTGTGGGGCTCTTCCACCAAGAAGCCTCCTAGATCCTGGGACCCTGCTCCTCGCCTAATTGCCTGGCTGTGCGGCCCCTCCTCTGAGCAGCCACCTGGGGCCCCGTACAATCGCTCTGAGTTCCAGAGACCCGCCACCTGCCTCTTCTTCCAGACAGCTGCCCAGTATTCCGGTGCGGTCACTAGTAGTCCAAGCAACTCACTGCGTGCCTCCTCCTCCCACCAACCACCCGTAGCCCGGGGCAATCAATCACTCCAAGTCGAAGTGACCCTCCCCGTTCCTCCTCCTTCTCCAGATAATCCCCCGGGTGTTCAGGAGCGGTCACTCTGAGTGGCTCTGAATCCTCTGGGCAACCGCCCGGAGCTCTGGTGCGGCCACTCGAGACCAAGTGACCCACCGTGCTCCTCCTCCAGGCAGCCCCCTGTGTTCAGGAGCGGTCGCTTTAAGTCCAAACAACTCACCACTCGCCTTCTCCTCTGAGCAGCTGCCTGGAGCTCCAATGCTGTCACTGCGAGTCCAAACGACCCGCCGCGCTCCTCCTCCTCCTCTTCCTACTCCTCTGGGCAGGCCCCGGTGTTCAGAAGTGGTCTGAGTCCAAATAGCTCGCCACGCAGCCCCTCCTTTGGCAACCGCCTGTAGCTCTGGTGCAGTCGCTCTGAATCCAAGCGGCCGCGATCCTCCTCCTCCTCCTCAGGGCAGGCCCCGGTGTTCTGAGTCCACACAGCTCTCCTCGCCGCTCCTCCCCTGGGTAGCCGCTGGAGCCCCAGTGGTTGCTCCGAGTCCCAGCGCTGTGCTGAGCGGCCTCCCTAGATGCCCTGTCAACAACAGAAGTATTGAATTGTACAAAGCTGGAAAAGTCCTTCCGCGTGAGGGCAGCCGGCAGAAAACAATCTGCGCACATTCCATTCCAAGTTTTCTAAGGAAGCTTCACACTGCTTTCCAGAGTGGCTGCACTAATTTGCATCCCCACCAGCAATGTATGAGTGTACCTTTTTCCCCACATCCTCACCAACACCTATTGTTGCTTGTGTTCTTGATAATTGCCATTCTCATTGAGGTGAGATGGAATCTTAGGGTAGATTTGATTTGCATTTCTCTTATTACTAGAGATGTTGAACATTTTTGCATGTATCTGTTGATTGTGTGTACATCTTTTATGAAGTGTCTGTTCATTTCCTTAGCCCATTTGTTGATTGGGTTATTTGTATTCTTGATGTAGAGTTTTTTGAGTTCTTTATAGATTCTGGAAATTAGTGCTCTATCTGAAGTATGAGTGGCAAAGATTTTCTCCCACTCTGTAGGCTCTCTTTTCGCATTGCTGATAGTTTCCTTTGCTGAGAGAAAGCTTTTTAGTTTGAATCTATCCCAGTTATTGATTCTTGCTTTTATTTCTTGAAGTTGTACTTTTTAAAATGGTGAATTGTATAGTACAATTTTATCTCAATGAAGTTCTTTTTTAAAAAAGAAATTATTTATTGAGTACCTACCAAAGCATTTTTTAATGATTTTGTGTAGTACTGTGACTGCTTCTGTCAATGCTTCCATTACCTTTTTTATTTCAGGTTTTTTTTTTTTTTGGTCACTTTCTTGGATACCTTCAGAACATTTTTTATAGGTCACTCACACTCTGCCCACTTCTTTCAGTCCGTTTTATTTGTAGTTATTGTATTAGCCAGCATTCTGTAGATTTTTGATGTGGACTTGGGGTTGGGAATGGGATTGTGGTGGTGGCGATGTTTCACGATCCTGGATCCACATTTTCTTCTCTAGTCAAACTGTACTGTTCACGTTCCTCAGATCCATCCCATACTCCCCTTCCTCCCCATTGCCATTCAACTTACTTCTTAACTAATACTTCATCTTCTCTGCTCTTCAAAGACCAGCTAGTGTTCTTTTGAGACTCACTCAGGTTATGCTTGCTCCACAGAATCTTACTCATTACTCCTGTCTTAGGGATAACCCAAGTCTCCATTTTCTTGGGGAAACTTTTCTGTGTATTGCTCACTCTGGGATCTGAACATCAGCCAGTTTTTAATGCCCGGTAAAGCTTGTATTCTGGGTACCCAGTTGATAAACCCCTCCAGGGAGAGCCTGTCTTTTAGCATTGGAATTAAAGGAGGAGAGCAAGAGCTTTGCTTTGGAACCACACAGCTCAGGTTGAAATTCAGATACCTTCACTTAGCAGCTGTGTGACCTGAGACCGGAGTTTACAGCCACTCAGGTTCAGTGTCCTCACTTGCACTGCACGCTGCCAGAAAACAGTGACTTGGTCTCTATGCTTTCAGCTCGTATTCCTCACACCTGAAACAGTGACAGGCAGTGATTAGCATGTGACAGGCATTCAAATATTTATTGAATGAAAGAAGAAGTGGGAATAACTACTTTTATAGGGTTCTTGTGAGAATGAAATGAAATAATGAATGTAAATTGCATAGCACAGTGTCTCCACAGTTACCATTAATTTTCCTTTTTGATCTTCTTGACTCATGCTTTACCCTTTTATATTCAGGTTCTGGTTTAGGATTTCTTTGTTTAGTAGGGCTGCTTGGTCAGTGTTCCATCCGAGAAACAGAGCAGAATGAAGGGAGTTATTGCAAGTAGTCGGCTTCCTTAATTGTGAGGGTTGGTTAGGTGAGTCCGGGAAGAGAAACAAACGAATGGCACCACCATCCAGTGATTTAATGGCCATCACATAGGTAGGAGAGGGAGCAGAGGAGCACCGAGCCAAATTTTGGAGGTCTGCTTAAGTAATTAAGTCCATTTTTTTGTTGCTGTTGTTTGAAATGAGATCTCACTGTGCTGCCCAGGCTGGCCTTGAACTCTTGGGTGCAAGCCATCCTCCTGCCTCAGCCTCCTGATTACAGGGCATGTGCCACTGCACCCAGCTCTGCAGTCTGTTTAAGTATTGTCTCAGCTGAGGTACGATGATGACTATCCATGATTGTAATTATCTAAGTAAAGGACTAAAGATAAGAGGGTAAGTAGGTACCAGACAGTGGGCATACTAGTTCATATCTAGTCACAGGATATAACATGGCAAATCAAAGGACGTAGAAGTATCTCAGAATGGATGTAAAAGGAAGTTTTACATGATGCATGGCATGAGGCAAGGAGGAATGTGGGGTGTTGGTGGAGGGTGGGGGGATGAGATTGAAGATATAAGTGCAGTTCTGTTCTGCAGAGTCTTATATACTAGGAAACCTTGTCAAGAAGTTTGCATTGTCTCCAAAAAGTAGTGGTGAACCACACACTAGGGAGGAGAGTAACTGAGTTGGTCTAATTTGAGTTTTAGAAGGATTATTCTGAAATAGATTTGGGATTTGGGGAGCAGGATTATAGTACTTGGAAAAACCAAGGCTGGGAGACGGCTAGGCAGCTAGATAGTAATGACGCTGAACTGAACTAAATATAGTCAATAGAAAGTGAGCAGGTAATGATTGTTTGTTCAAGTTGTGCGCATAAGTAGTGGACAAAGGAAGACTCAAGGATGACCCCCAGGTTTTCAGATGATGGGCCATTCAGGAAGAGAGGGTATAAGAACAGGTTTGAACATCAAGGTGGAGTGTAAAATACTAGTGTGACATTCAAGTCTAAGTATTTGGTAGGCTTTGGGACATAAAGTAAGGAGCAAAGGAAAAAAACTTTGGACTGGATTTTTGGACTGGGAAGTATCAGCTTCTCAGGTAAGTGAAGCCTAGAAAGAGTGCATGGAGCGAGAAGAGGGCCACGGGGGGATGTCGGCCAACAGGGGACTGCTCTGGGACGTGTGGAGAGAATTTCAACTAGCAGTGGTGGCAGGGGAAAGATGTCGCACAGACAATCCGCAGACTCAGCATGGAGGAAGTGTTCATGCCGCAGCTGCTGTGTCACGCCTACTGAGTGCAGTGCTCCGAACTCTATCCTGGGGTTCCCCTCTCCCCCACTTTCCAGGCACACCATTTCTCAGGATCTAAACCATGGAAGGGGTAGTTGTAGAGCTGTGCTTATATTCATATGCCAGGCATTCAAAAATATGACTTTCTCAAATAAAAGTGTTGATATGGGAATTACATTACACACTCTGATATTTTGGTGGATTTTTTTTTTAACCTCAGAGTTAAAGAAGTTACCAGCTACCTCTTTCTATATGTGCACTGTCTGTTGGTGCTGTACCAATCTTTGAGCTTCCCTGGATCTCATATTCTTTACCTGTGAAACAAGGAGTTTAGATGAGATGATTTTCTGTTTGATCTATGAAGAACAAGAAATGGGAATGATATAAGCTAAGTATCATCTGAGGCAGCTTTAGTGTTTTAATGACAGCATTTCTCTTACTATGATAGAAATTGAGATCCAAGAAAAACAATTGATTTCTTCTTTTCTCTTCCATAATTGCTCAAAATTGGTTATTTAATAACAATCAAAAATCTTATGGGGGCATATAGCATAGTTTGTAACCACTAGGGGTCATTTTCTTCATGAATAGTTAATGCCCTCGAAAAGTTACCTGTGCACACTATTTTGGTTCTAGAATTCTTGGGTTTTATAAGCCTATTTCTTTCTCCAGCCCCAACTAAATATGCTCTGTGGTATATTTTTTTTAATGGAAAGGAAAGCAATATTGAGAATTTTGTTGTTATTCTAAGTTTTGCATAATTGGAATAGGTTATCATTGTTACATAGAGGGCCTAGCATGTCTGTATTTTTTCCCCAGTGTCATCTTATAATTCAAATTTCAAGTACTGAAAGAATATAAGCCTCTTGAACATCTTCATAGATAAGGAAACAGTTCAACCCTTATTTTGCACAAATAGATTTCTTCTGTTTTTCTCTTAGATTATTTCTAAATTGTCTTTTTTTTAAAGGCCCGATTTCTATAGTAAACTATTGGAAAGAATTGGATAATAGTTTGGGGCCAAAGGAGAAGATAGTGTAAATGGGTCCTCCAACAATAAATAAATGCATCATGGGAGACTATCAGGGCAATCAAAAAAATTTCTTTTAACTAGTAAAAGAAACATGGGAGTGATTAATAGATACAAAATAATTTGTATTCTTTTGGAATATGACTTTGATTTTCTTTCCCATGAAATTTTAAAACATTTATGAATTTTCATGTCCACATTAATAAAAGTTTTTAATGATTTTTTTGCATTGCAAAGAATTTTAGGTAAATATTATTTCACTTCTCTAATAATCAGATTTGTTAAGTGCTTTTAAATTTGGTTTTTTTCATTTACTTAAATGTGTATTCAGCAGATTTTCTTTTAATATGTGTAGGAGTGTGGAATTAGGCATATGATCCAGAATAATGACAATAAAGACTCACTCATTAAAATTGGTGTTTCACATAGGTAAATGCTTTGTGGAGATATTCTGTTAGAATGACAGTCTTCTTAGATTAAAAGGGACTGTTACTTTCTTTGAAAGCATTGTGCTAGAAGCTCGTCCTCACCCAACTTCTTTTAGTTTATTCTGGACCTGTGATAGAAGCTAATAATTTTACTGTTTTTCTAGAGTCACATACAGAATGCTACTCTTCTCTCTCTCTCTCTTTCTCTCTCTCTCTCTCTCTCTCTCTCTCTCTCTCTCTCTCTCTCTCTCTCTCTCAGAATGATGCAGCATTATAGCCTTTCCTGATTAGGAATCAATTCCAGATGATTCACATTGCCCACCACTAAAATGCTAATCCAGATATTTATTTTCATCTAGAGGACACAGAGTAGGTGGAATAATACTTTTTGAATTCATAGGAAATAAAATGGCCCTCCTGAGCACTTTGTTTTTATACTATCCTCAGTTGGAGTCCTTACTATGTTTACCTTTAACTCCCCAACTTTTTATTTTGCTATGCTGGTGATAGAACCCAGAACCTCAAATATGCTAGGCAAGTGCTCTACCCCTGAGCAACACCCCAGCACATAATTTTTATTTTCTTATCTTTTTGAGTAAATTGTTGATATGGACTCTAAGTTAATATGTTACTATGCATTATCTTTACTTAGACATCTTCAAATTTGACATTTTGCTGCGTATTTATATGCTGTCACATGATACTTTCATCTACATCATCTTTAGGTATACATTTTAAACAACTCTATTGAAACATAAATCACATATCATGCAATTCACACATTTAAAGTGTGCAGTTCAGTGGTTTTGATATATTACATTTTAAAAATCATGGAAAAATATATATAACATAAAATTGCCATTTGATGTTCAATATCTCTAGCAATTAGAGAAACACAAATTAAAACTACACTGAGGTTCCATCTCACTCCAGTTAGAGTGGCAATTATCAAGAATTGCAAGTAACAATAAGTGTTGGTGAGGATGTGGGGAAAAAGGCGCACTCATACATTGCTGGTGGGACTGCAAATGGGTGCAACCACTCTGAAGAGCAGTATGGAGATTCCTCAGAAAACTTGGAATGGAACCACCATTTGAACCAGTTATACTCCTTGGTTTAAACCCAAAGGACTTAAAATCAGCATAGTACAGTGATGTAATCACATCAGTGTTTATAGCAGCTCAATTCACAATAGCCGAGTTATGGAACCAACCTAGGCACCCTTCTACAGATTAATGGATTATTAAAACACACACACACACACACACACACACACACACACACACACACACACACACAGTGGAATATTACTCAGCCATAAAGAAGAATGAAATTATGGCATTTGCCAGTAAATGGATGGAACTGGAGACTAACATGCTAAGTGAAATAAGCCAATTCCAAAACACCAAAACCCGAATGTTCGCCCTGGTATATGGATGTTAACCCCCAACAAGGGAGGGTGGGGAGAGGAAGAATAGAAATTCATTGGATTAGACAAAAGAGACTGAAGGGAAGGGATAGAGGATGGGAATGGGTGAGACAGTAGAATGAATGGGACATAGCTTTCCTTTGCTCATATATGAATACATGGCCAGTATAACTCCACAACATGTATGACCACAAGAATGGGATCCTAATTAGAATAAGTTATACTCCATGTATGTATAATATGTCAAAATACACTCTACTGTCATGTATATCTAAAAAGAAAGAAAAAAAATTGCCACTCGAATCATTTTAAGAGTACAATTCAATGGCAATTGCAGTATTGTACAACTATCACCACTGTCTATTTGCATATTTTTCATTACTCCAAATGGAAACTGCAATCATTAGCAATTATTCTGTCCTCCCTATTTTCAGCTCCTTATAACCTCTAATATATTTCCTACCTCTGTGAATTGTGTGTTCTAGATATTTCACATAAGTGGAATCATACAATTTTTTGTACTTAATGTATTTCATTTAGTAAAATGTTTTCAAGGTTAATCCATGTTGTAACCTTGAATAATTGCATACTGAATATTTTTCCATTATATGTATATACACCACATTGTTTATTCATCTGTGGGATATGTGGGATACTTTTTTTATTTGGTGGTGCTGGGGATCAAAGGGCCTTTCCAATGCTAGTCAAGTGCTCTACACTGAGCCACATCCCAGCCCAGATACTTGGGTTTTCCTACCATTGGCGTCTATGAATAATGCAACTTCCATTTGAGTCCTCGCTTTCACTTCTTTTGGATATATACCTAGAAGTGGAATTATTACATGGTGGTAACATGGTCTGTTCAGGTGTTTGAAGAACCTCCAAACTCTTTTCTGCAGTGCCTACCCATTTTGTATTCTAGTCAGCAGTTTTTCTACATCCTTGTCAACACTTGTTATTTTCTGCTTTTCCTAGTAGGAAAAAGTATGTTTACTTTTAGAACATTTAGTTTCTGAGGTAACTGCAAACTAAGCATTTTACCTTATAACACAGGTAGTCTGTTAGAGCTGTATCACCCCTGTTTGATAAATTTTATTTTTAATAGTGAGGCCAATCAGTGGCTTATGCTGCAAGTTACCATGCTGTGTCTTATAGGGGGTGTATCAGCAAATAAAAAATAACCCTTTGCCCTCAGATAACTAAAAATATGTGAGTATAAGACACGTAGTGTACCTTCCCTAAGATGCACATAGGGTTGGAAGTGCTCACAGAAGGGAGAGCACGGTAACTCAGGCACAGCGGAGGAGCAGCAGTCCTGAGATCTCAAAGGAGAAGTGGGGCTTCAACCAGGTGAAACCGAGTTATCAAAAGAATATCTGACCCGTGTCTATGGGCAGGAGAGTCCAGAGAGGGTTTCTAGAAAATGTTTAATTGAAAAAATTTACACTTAGAGATCCATGTACTTTTTAAAAACTCAAAACAAGAATGAAAAAAATATTTTAAAAGCTCACTTTATTTTCCTAACTTTTATAAAAGTTAAAATAACTTTGATATGACAGGAATCTTATATTAATAGAAATGTGATTTTTTTTTTTTTTTTTTTACTAGGGATTGAACCTGGTGCACTCAACCACTGAGCCACATCCCCAGCCCTTTTTTGTATTTTATTTACAGACAGGGTCTCTCTGAGATGCTTAGGGCCTCACTAAACTGCTGAGGCTGACTTTGAACTCATGTGCTTCCTTGAGCCACTGGGATTACAAGTGTGTACCACTGTGCCTGGCTAAATGTCATTTCTTAAAAATGACATTTAACGGAGACATATATTTGGGTTATTTCACATAAGGCCCTAGTTCTGTACTTTGTGCAGTGTACAGATTTTTGTTGCCATACACAGCCACATTGAGCACACAGGTGCATGAACAGAAACAGGATTCTCTTCTGTATGTGCATCTACATTTGGCTGTGATACTTTTGCAGATAGTTTAAAATTAATTTATGGGGCTAGAGTTGTGGCTCAGTGGTAGAGTGTTTGCCTCGCATATGTGAAGCACTGAGTTTGATTCTCAGCACCACATATAAATAAATGAATGAATAAAGGTTCATCAATGACTAAAAATATTTTTTAAAATCTATATTAGTTAACCTATTTATGTATATATTCTGATTTGATCCATAGGTAAACTCTGAGGAGCAGATAGGATAACACATATTATTGTTTTATGGGATGTAAAGGTAAAATTTCAAATGTTGACCAGTCAGCTAGAAATTAGAATTAGTAGATACCAAATCTAGTTTCCTTCCTGTGATAGTTAAATAACTAAATATTTAGGTCAATACATTTCTCATAAATAGAAAAGATTGCAAGTATTTAGGTTGTTTGTTTTATTTTTTGTTATTGAGCTTGAACCCAGGGGCACTTTACCACTGAGCTACATCCTTACTCTGTTTGTTTTTTAGTTTGAGACAGATTCTCTCTCAGTAGCTAAGACTGGACTCAAACTTGTGGTCTTTCTGCTCAGCCCCACAAGTTCTGGGATTACAGGTGTGTACCGCTGTGCCCACCTCATTTTTGAAAAATCACAGTCCTTTAGCCAGGCATGGTGGTGTATACCTGTAATCCCAGTGACTCAGGAGGCTGAGCAGAAGGGGTGTAAGTTCAAGGCCCAGCTGGAAACTTAGCAAGACCCTGCCTCAAAATAAAAACTAAAAAGTGCTGGGGGTATAGCTCAGTAGGAGAGTCCCAGGATTCAATCCTCTGTACTGAAAAATGAAATGAAATGAAATAAAAATTAAAGTCCTATAACGTTAAGGCTTTGTCCCTGATTTCCTAAGGAATGTGAATCATCCCTATATATCCATCTGAAAAATAGGAGGAAAATAAGCCTTTCCAGGTGTTGATGGTCATGACTGGCCCTGGAATAAAGAAGTCACCTTTTTACATGAATATAATGGATTTATATCTATTTGAGCATTATACACAACACATATGTGGCCTTTTCCTCTAGGTGGCTCTCTGGGTCTATGTGGATATAGACTCTTGAGAAGTATGTGGTGTTACTACCTTTCTTTTCCCTCTCTGCTCTGCCAGACTATGGGTTACATTTTAAATAATTAAAATCTGATGCCTGTGAACACATAACATCAGCTGATTGATTTAATACAAGTTTGAGAAAGGAAATAATGACAAAGCAAATTAGAAGTAACATTTATTTGTTACATGTTCACAGACTTGGGGAAAGAGGGTAAGAGGCCAGTGAACTTGTACTTATATTACACTGTGGTTGGGTTTAGTATGTCAACAAGGCTTATTAAATTTCTTTAATACATGTATTTTCTAGGATCCACTGTGATCTGTTTCTCCCACATAGGAGTAGTAATTTATCTGTATCTTTAATTTTCCATGGAAAACTTGGTTTGAAAAGGAAATGCAAGTAATTCCTTCTAAACTTAGGATAGTGCTAAAGTACTAGAGAAAAGGCATTGTAGCGTTTACCAGTGTATATGTATTTGTTGGTACTCTCTCTCTCTCCCTGACTGTTTGATCCTTCGATCCATAATAACATGGCATTCACTTTCACCACTGAATCACAAGTACTTGGTGCTGTCTGTGTTTTTGTTTTTGCTTTTATGTTTTTGTACTGGGGATTGAACCCAGAGGCACTTTATCATTGAGTCACATCCCCAGCCCTTTATATTTTTTATTTTGAGACAGGGTCTTGCTAAGTTGCTTAGCGCCTTGCTAAGTTGCTGAGTCTGGCTTTGAACTTGTGATCCTCCTGCCTGAGCCTCCTGAGTCTCTGGGATTATAGGCATGCGCCACCATGCCTGGCTATCTATGTATTTTTATCTTTTACCCAGACAGATTTACATTCTTTAACATGGTTTCTTCCCTTGGTATTAGTAAGAAGAACCTGGCTGTTATTTCCATTTCTCTTCTAGTCATTCCTCCTTATTTTGGATGTGTTTTAAATACTTTTTGGATGTTTTTTAAATCTTACTAGGTTTCTGTATTTGTCTTTCTTTTCTTTCTACTTTGTGTTCTCTAAAGATAGTTTCATGTAGGCCAGGATTTCGGCTACCATTTATATGGTTCCTTAGTTCCTTCGGGCTACTCTAACAACAACAAAAAAATTCTCACTTTTCTGGAGGCTGGGAAATATAAGATCAAGGTACAGTAGAGGAGATTCAGTGTCTGGTTGAGGCCTGCTTCCTGGTTCGTAAATCACCCTCTTCCATGTCTTTATGTGGTGGAGGGACAGAAGAACTCTCAGGGTCTTTTTTATAGAGCACTAATTCCATTCATGAGGGCTTTACCTTCATGACCTAATCATCACCCAAACACCTACTACCTTCTGCTACCATCCTATTGGGGACTGGGATTTCAGTATAAGAATTCAGAAAGAGAGAACACAGATCTTCAGTTCATAATATATGCCAGTGGTTTCCAAGTTCATATCCTTAGTCCATTCCTCTCCTGAGCTCCAAACCTAATCTTCACTCGCCTGCTGTAGTAGGCCTAAAGTAGGCATTCAGTAGACACTAGACACTTGTGGAATGAATGAATATTTAGAATTTATCATTTTCCTTCCCCCAAATCAACCTATCCTCTCTGAGCTCTAAATTCTTGAAACTACTTCCTGGTATCTATGGTTGACTTGAGCGGTCTTGGATTTATTCTACTTTTTCTTATTCTGCATCCACTTGGGTGTACTTAGCCATTCCCTAAAACCTGCTTTGACTACATTTTGGGGAGCCTTCTTATTTAGGTCCAATCACAGTGCAGTTTAATTACTGGTTCACTTATTGCTCACCCCCAGAGATTTTAGGCATGTAATGAATGCTTTTTAAAATTTACTTTATTAGTTTCTTTTTCAGATTTGTGTTAAGTGGTTCATGATATGTACTGATGGGCTTTGTAGTTTGATCATGCAGCTTAAAACATATTATGATAAGAAAGTTTTGAACCCTGCTCATGAAAATAAACTCCAAGATTTTAGTAATGGATCAGTATGGACAGACAATTCCCCAGAGTGTTTCTTCATAAATCTTTAGGACTTGACCATACACAAAATGTTCAGTGATACAGAGTGGATAGCATCAGTGTGTTTATAGTGCTTTGTTCACTAAATGATAAAATGGTATCATTAGATTATAATAGTGCTGTGTATGTGACCAAAATAGGAATAGATAAGGTATTGTTCTCTTAACATCATCTGGGGTAGTAAATTAAGGTCAGATTGTCTCTTGTTATGTTGAAACCATTCTGTTCCGATGTTGTTAATATCTTAATTAACCAGTACAAAGGAAAACATAGCTTTTGTTCTTGGTTAAGAAATTGTTCTTTAAATTATTTTTGGTTCAAATTGGCATCATCATGTCTTCTGCTTGGGGGAAAAAAATTGAAAATCCTGTATTAGGAAAAAATTTAAATATTCACGCCAGCATTGTTCCTGACCTTAGGAATCCTGACTAGAATCTAGTCCTTTATCTCTGAATAACATTGAGATTAATTTAAGGCTGCTGGAAATGTGTAGATTGCTGCTTATCTTCTCCACTTTTTTGTGCCTCCGTAGGTACATGGACTGTATCGCACAACAGGTGCTAGTTTTGAGAAGGCCCAACAAGAGTTTGCAACAGGTGTGATGTCCAACAAAACTGTCCAGACCGCAGCTGCAAACGCAGCTTCCACCGCAGCAACGAGCGCAGCTCAGAATGCCTTCAAGGGTAACCAGATTTAGAGAACCTCCCACAATACACTGTTACCTTTTGACTGTACTTTTCTCTCCAGCTACTGTATTTACAAATATTTTTATGTTGGAAACACACAATACACACAGCATGGATAGCTCCCGTTCACACGTGCATGGGCTAAAATCAGAAAAACGTCCTTGTCTTATTACTTTACCTAATAGTTTCTTAATATTTCAATGCCCCTTGCAGAAAAAAAAAATTACATGCTAAATAAATATTCTCCATATTTTTTGGGGGATGATGTTCAGCAAATTATTTCAGTGGTGACACACTGAAATTAATATGGTACTTACGATGAAAAAAGCACTTAGCACTAATTGTAGTTCTTTCAAGAATCTTTAGAGATAAGGATTACACCTCAGTATAGTAAAGCAATGTTTTGTTCTTTTTCCCCTATTTATATTGAAAGAAGCAGGCCAGCAGAGACTTACGGATTTTTAAATTGGCTTGCTCGTTACTAGTTTCAGTCACCAGTGAAGAGCCTGTGTGCTTTGTGGTAGATAATGTATTTTATCTTCCTTTTATTTTATTTTTTGAGAGTAGTTGATATTTTGATAACAGTCTCTTATCTTGCATGGGTACTATGTTTCTTAAATTAAAAGAATTAGTATTTTGGGTTCTGTACTGCTTATAGTTGTAGAAGCAAAGGTTGTTTATGGGATAATAGAAATGATTTTCTGTAATAGTTTCTTTTACATAAAAATTTATTGGGAATATGAGACTTTAAAATAATATGCAGTGCATTATCCAAAAAAGAAGGTAGTTAATGCAATAGAATGTAGTGACAATAATTCCTTTTATTTTATCTTTTAATTTTCAGTGTTCATATAGTAAAGTTTTACTGTATGGAGACTTCAGTACATTCTTGTGGCTACTCTTTTTAATTGGACTGAGATTGTGTTTGGCAGCTTATTTTTGGGGGGTGTGTGTGTGTGTGTGTGTGTATGATTTTTGACAGAGGTATTAAAAGGCTAGCCTAACCCTTGTCTAAAAAGAACATACAGTATTTAAGGGATTTTTCTTTTAGCCTCTTATTTCTAGTGGCATTAAAAATAAAAAGACCCTAGCCTTTCTAATATACTTGAATCCCTAAATCACCTAAGTCTTTCACTTTTTGAGACAGACTGAATTCATTTAAAAATTTCAGCAATAGAAAAAAAACAAAACATTGCACCAAGCAAGTAAATACAAATACAGTTAATGCATTAATTGTGAGCATAATCACATTTAAATTGTTACTATGCAGCATAGAACTTCATTCTTATGGTATTACATGGGTTCAAACTTTGAATCATTTTTAATACAGATTAAATGAATCAAAAACATTTGTAAGTGATGCTACTGTGTTTTGAAAGTCTTCAGCTAATTTTAGATTCTAGAATGACAGGTATTGATTTATTTAACTTGATTTTAAGTAAGGATGGCCTATTGGACTATGTTATTTGAAACAGAAAATTCCCCGCTTTTTTTTTAAAAAAAAGCATATATGGTTAAGTCACATTTATTCTTTTCCTAAATCTGGAATTAAAGTAATTTCCTGCTGGGGATGGGATGCCAAGTTCTTACTATTTATGAAGAAACTCTGTGTGATACTAGGTAATGCAGATACATCCAGATGGTGTTTACATTTGATTTATTTGGTACTTTATTGAGTAATAATATAGTTGGAAGATATTTCTTCTATTCTGAAGAAAATGAGATTCAGAGTATGAATTTAAAGCTGTTTTTATAAGTATTTCTGATCAATGAGAATCTTCACCTACATTTTCAGCCAACTCAGCAGTTCTATTTTTTTAGAGCCTATAATCTTAGTGAAAATGTTTCATCAGTGTGCTTTTATTGAGGGTGGATTTTACGGATGTTCAAAACACTAACCACAGAATACAAGAGCACTTAGAGCCACCATTAGCTTATATCGCAAGTCCATTTTTGTTTGTCTCTGAACTACAAATAAAAGTCGTCAGATAATTTTGGAAAATAGTTATGCTTCCCTTCTGAATTGGAATGTTTCTCTTATGTAGAAATCCCCAGGTCACATTATTAAATGACAAAGAATAATTATAACCCACAATATCGTTTTGTGAGTAAGTGGAGGAAATCCTATTTTAAAGCCACTTTTGGGGTTAATACAAGTTCAACAGAGAAAACTATGGTTTTGAAAACACTGCATTAAGATGATGGCAGTGCCTACAGTTTGATCAGGTATGAAACAGCTTTAAATTCTTATATTCAAGATTCTGTTAATAATCAGTAAACAATTCCATTTTCACTCAGCAAAAGATTGGCATTTATTAGTGTTTTATATTTAATGCTAAAAATTGCCAAGTATCCCAGTCCTAAAATTGTCTTCACATAGTAGGCACCCAGGTCATTTTTCAGTTTGCAATATTAAATCATGGCTGTTTTATTTCAAACTAAAGTTTAAACACTGGAAAAATCATTGCTCAGTGACTTGTAATTTGGAACTTGGACTCTTTGTCTAGGGACGTGAGTATATTTTGTCAGGTAGTAATACTGCGCTGCCATCATGGTGACTGTCATGGTTCTGTATAAATGCCCTTCATCTGTCCCTCTAATGTTGCATGTTTTAAGTGGTTTGGAAGTTTTGTATATTTATTGTATTAACGCAGAGTGTCATAAAATAAAATACTGTTTACTGGATGTTTGTTTGCATAATTTAAACACTATATTAGCAATTCAAAGGCAGAAATTATAGGTTTAATGTATATAGAAATTTCACTTTTGACTTTTAAAAATCTGTATATAATTTTTCATGTGCTAAACAGAATAATATAAAAGATTTAGTTAAAAATTGTTAGCATAAAATGCCATTTTTTTCCTGTTGCATTAGACCTTTGTTTTTTAGTTGTCAATGTAACTTTGTTTTATTTATTAATACATGGTGCTGAGAATTGAACCCAGTGCCTCACACATGCTAGGGAAGCACTCTACCACTGAGCCACAACCCCAGCCCTGCATTAGACCTTTATAGGTAGTAGAACATGAGCTTTACTTTAATACTAAATATTTTGACCACTGTAAGGTCAAAATATACAGACTATCTAGAAGTTAGATGCAAAATGGAAATCTAATTTGTGGCCCACATTTTTCGTTATGAGTTAAATGGGTGCCTCTGTACCAGTACTATATTGCTTTAATTGTGTTCTGTTTTCTAAAATTGCTATTTTATGTACTGATCAAAATACCTATATGTGTATTGGGTTTTTCACTTGGTTAGCTAAAGAAGATGTAAAAGTATTATCTAAACTCATGTTCATGGTGTATCTGATTTTGAGAAATACATGCTGAATTAAAATAGGAATAGTGCTTTTTATTTTCTGAGTGTTATCTAAAAATGAATTTCGATTTTCACAATTTACTAGAAAAATATCTTATTCTGTAATTCATGTTGAGATAATATAGGGTTTGAATTTTAAGGGGATTTATAGTGTTAGGTTAGTTGTTTCTGTAAATCATCTATAATAACATAATAATGCTTCTATACTCATTGCTGTATCTTTTTCTGAAAACACTGACATTAACATCTAATTCTTTATATTTTTTGTTCAAAGCTGTGTTTAGCATAACTTTATCTAAAGAACTGATTATATTTTGGGCATTTTACCCCTGCTATGTATAGCTTAGAATTACTATGGCTATCATAAGCCATTTCACCATATCTTCATTTTTTTCCTTAAGAAAATGGTCATAGTGGTACATGGCTATAATCCCAGCAGCTCAGGGGGCTGAGGCAGAAGGACTGCAAATTCCAGGCCAACCTCAGCAACTTAGTGAGGTCCTAAGTAACTTGGTGAGACTCTGACTCAAAATAAAAAATAAAAAGCACTGGGGATGTGGCTTCATGGTTAAGCACAACTAGGTTCAGTCCCCAGTTTAAAAAAAAAAAAAAAAAAAATATATATATATATTCTGAGGAATTTGTTGAGTTAATGTGATTAAGACCTTTAGAGGTGAAATAAAAATGGTTAATTGAGGGTGGTCAAAAATAGCAAAAGTCTCACTTTGATAGATTTTTTTTCAAGTACTATAGTATAAATAAATGCATTTAAAGTATAGTAGAATAAATATTTAAAACCTTAGAGTTGTTTAAAATACTTTCTTATTAAAATACAAAGCTATATCCCAGTGGTCAAGTATTATGGAAAATGAAGCATTTCCCCTAAAATTTTAGGGCACATTTTAGAAAACAGCACACTTGTTTTATTGGTGGGTGTTTTTAAACTATAAGGCTCTGTCTTAGTATATCAAGAACTAGAAAGATCTATAGACACTTTTAAGCCAGGCATTGCCCCAATCTACCCTGTATATGTAGATAAATTAGGAAAAGATTGTTCTCTAATTTTCCCACACTTTCCATGGATTTTACACTTATAATTTAACTTTGTGGTTTAGGTAAGACAGTAAAAATGTCATTAGCACTGTTCAATGGCAAAAAAACACAGGAGCCACTGTGTGGCAACGCGGTAAGTGTTAAAACTGTGTTTCTTCAAATCTTGATTTATTTTTTAGCTCAAAGCTGTCTGCCCTCAACAAGGCTGATAGTATGGTTAAAACACTCCTAACACTAAACCCAATTCATCTTTTCTCTAGTAGGGACAAAAAATAGTTAATTTCCTTCTACCTAGTGATTTTTCATACATTGCTACTATTGTATATTTCTATAAGATTACTCTGAATATTATCTTCTCTACATTCAAACAGTACTTTGTAGAATCATAGCATGCAAGTTTTATTTTTGAACTTGTCATTTATTTTCAGTACTTATTTGGATGTAATCCTGGAAAAACTCTTCAATTTTTTAACTTTTGTGGGTTGGTGACTCTCAAGATAAATGATGAGCCAAGCATGTAGTGCACACCTGTAATCTCAGTGGCTCCGGAGGCTGAGGCAGGAGGATCACAGGTTCAAAGCCAGTCTCAACAATTTAGTGAGGCTGTAAGCAACCTAGTGAGACCATGTCTTAAAATAAAAAATAAAAAGGACTGGGGATGTGGCTCAATGGTTAAGCGCCCTTGGGGGTTCAATCCCTGGTACCAAAAAAAACTGTATGTATGTATATGTGTGTATACACACACACACACACACACACACACACATACATATATATACATATATATATACACATATATACATATACAGGTATATACATACATATATATATACATATATATACATAATTAAATGTATGGGTTACTCTTGGTGATCTGTAGCAATCTTCAGGTGTTGAACTGGGGGGGGGGGTTAAACACCAAAACCCACTCCCACTGTTGTTTATCTGGTGATCACAGTGGTTCTCACATTATTCTAGTCTCTCATTACAAATCTGGCTCACTAGACATATGCATGCTTCAGATATTTTTTCTAGCATGAAGGCAAATGTTTTTTCTAGCATAAAGACAATGCATACCTGTTGTAGAACAATTGAAAAACGCACAGAGTGGTGAGAAAATAAAAATGAGTCCTTATTTCTGTCACTCAGGGACACCACTGCTAATGTTCTGTTGTATGTTCTTCCATTCTTTTTCTGTGAATATGTTTTCTTAAAATTTTGTCTTTCCCCTTGCTTAATATTATGTAATCATAATGACCTGATAGTCATAAAAGTTAACTTTTAAAATTTAATCAATTACTATTCATTTCAGTATAAATTATGGAAAATAGAAGCAAAAGAAGATAAAATTGCTTGAGTTTTACCCTCATGAATAGCTTCTATTGAAGTCTGGTTTATACTTTTCTGTTAATTTTTTTAGGAAGACAACTTTCTTTCTAAAAGTAAGAAATGTGATTGCCCTGTACTCCCAAGTAGCCGATCCTGCAGGGCTGTTCATCTGGCTTTCACCAGCGCCCTTTCTTTGGGCTCCTGAAGATGGCATTGGTACTGGATGTTGCCCAGCTGTGGAGTTCTCATACCTGCCTCATCACACTTTCATTCTGAATGCAGATGTGTCCAGTCTATACTGTTTCAGAACTGGACCATATGGGGAGCCATACTCTTTCATAAAGAAGGAACCACCCAGAAAGCTGCTCTGCAGTGAGAATGAAGAGTGACTCAGACCTGCAAGGGGACAAGGGAGAGTAGTTTCCCATTTCTGATAGGAAGTCCTACTGTTCATCTTCCTCTCATCCCATTATTGTATTATCCCATTGACCTCCTTCCTCTCTCACCTGTCTTGAGTTGTTTTCCTATTAGTTTCAGCTACAGGGTCTGAGTTAACACAATGGTTTGTTACCTTTTTTCAGCCACTATGTATAATGAATATCTTTTCATTTTTTCTGAGTAATTTCCATAACATTTAGGAACTATATAGCTATCATAAAACCTTGTTACATTACATTCTAAGTTTTAAAAAAAATTGTAAGTGAATTTTAAAGGAATATATTGTTGCTAAGTTTTAGGGCCCAGGCTTTTGTTCTTTCCTTAGGAAAACTCACTGTATCAAGGTATGTATATTTTTAAACACCTTTGACGAGCATTGCCAAATTGCTCTCTAGAAAAATTCTATCAATCTATGCCTCCATCAGCTGTGTCCAAAAGGGTCTCTTTCTCTACAACCTAGCTAATGTTGGATGTTCTTATCCAAAAAGCCTCTTTTGCCAGTAAGTTTTAAAAGTTTTTTTTTTTTTAGTCATAGATAGACACAATGCCTCTATTTTATTTAGTTATTTTTATGTGGTGCTTACAGTGGAACCCAGTGCCTCACACATGCCAGGCCAGTGCTCTACCACTGAGCCACAACCCTAGCCCTTCCAGTAAGTTTTAACCAATAATCAGGAGGTCTGTTTTCTGAACATTCTGGTTTCCCATGCTGTGATCTCACCAAATGCTACCTGTTTGCTTTGGTTCTGCTAAGTAGGAGTAACTGTATATTCTGCTTTGACAGAGACATCTTCTACTTTGTGTAAAGCTCTAAGGTAAAGATGATTAGTTGAACCCTTTAATATAACAGGATGGGAAAAGAAATGGTGGCCTCAGGTAGTCAGGCCACTGAATGTCTCCAGGTAAACAAGTTATGTTACCCTTCACAAAATGTAATTTCTTAAAGTAACTCAAAATGATATTAGTCTGGGCAGACAGGATTCTTTGAATTTTCTTCTAATAATGATGACTTACTATATATTAGAGACTACACTAAATGCTTTGCATACATTACAATCCTCTCACCAAATCTATGATGTAATTTCTATAATTGGTCATTTTCATAGAGGACCAGGAGATTATCTCAAGGTCACTCAGTGAGTGACTGTGGTGAGGGGCTAGGTAAGGGCAGCTGGAACAACCAGACCCCCTGACTCCTTCCAAGTGGGGACTGCTTCTGTTCCTCAGTGCCACTTTTCTCCAATTCTCTGTGTTCCCTCCCATCCTTCCACATTTCCAGTAATCTGTGCCCATTCTTTAGGGACAAAAGATACTAGGGAAAAAATTACAGCATGTTGTTGTTGAAGTCTCCAGACCAAAGGCTAGCCCTCTGGTCTGTAGGTGAGTCCCTGGTTCCTGCTCTTCAAGTGTTTGTATACTAAATGGTCTCTAATATTTTCATTTGGAGAAACTTTAATAGTGAACAAATCCTTAATTATTAGGTTAAATATGCTTCCTTTGTGATCATGTAGGTGCTAATCCTGGATGAGAGATTATTTATACTAAAAAAATAATAAAAACTATGAAAGCCTATCACTTCTTTTGCCAATGTCAAGTAGCTGATTACTTTTAGTGTCCATTGTCGGGATTGAGCCGAATCATCACTGATGAATTGAAAGCTATGTTGTTATCTTCAAAAGTACGAGGACATACTAGGTTATGCTCTGAGGGGAAGGAAAGAGCGGTGTTTTCCTCAGTTGTGATGTGATGGTGTGGCCTTTTTGAAGTTACATTTGAAGTCTTCATTTGCCACACGAAGGTACTGGTCTTTCCCAGGAGTGTGTAATTGGCTGCTTGTCCTGCTCATTCTGGGTAGAAGAAATGTAACTTGGCAGCTTGATGTTAAACCTGTGTTTGAACTTTGGCTTTGCTTCTTATTAGCTTTCTTACCTGGGGCAAGCGACTTAACTAATGTCAGTTAAATGACAGGCACTTATCTCTAAAATGAGGATTTTCTACCTTCTAGGGTTTGATGAATTATAGCAAGTGTTTACCATAACACCTGCAGGCAGAAAGTGCACAACAACCAAAGCACACTATCGTTTCTCCACCCGTCTTGATGAATCCCCAATCCCTGTCCCTGAGTGGGTCTTCTCTCCAGTCTATTCCCCACTCACACAAGACTTCTCCAGGGGCAGCCTGCAGGGACCCTCCCCAATGCTTCATTATCCCTGATCCTTCTGGATCCTTCCACTTAGAGTCTACATTAAACCCCTGACAGTCATCCTAGACTCTCTCCCCCCTCCCCCCTCCTCCCTGCTTCTGATTGGTCCCTAGGCTGTCCATTCTTCCGCTCTAACATCTCTAATTCATCCTTTGATTGTCACTGCCTTAATTGGCTTGCTGCCCCGTAAATAAATTATAGGTGTCTCCCCCAAACATGGGCACTGTAGGGACTGCTTACCTGTAGATGTTAGATTTTTGTGGGATGTTTGACCATACAAAGCCAAAGAGTTGATAATTAATAGCTACATGTTATTTGATTGACTTTTCTTTCCCGTATGGTTTTGGTTTTTCTACTTCCTCTATTTGTGTCTTTATCTGTATCCTGTGTACCTAAGCAAAATTAGCAGTTCACATCTTGAAGACTTATTTTGCAGAACTCCTTGGGGTAAGGAGAGGAAGCTGCAAGGAAGGAGATAGCAGGGGCAGCAATGGGAGGCCTCACCAATGACTAAGCGGCTGCAATGAGACCTGGGAAATTGTAATTATTGGGTTTTTCTGCTTTGAAGAGTAGTACTGTGTTTTTTTTCGATGCCTTTATCCTTTACTGTTTGAGTTGAAAAGGTATTGATTTATTTGAAACTGCTTAAATAAGGCCTGCATAAAAGAACTGTCCAGGTTAATACTGTTCTTAAATGTTTTTTGTTAGGCAAAGAATTTAAGGGGATCTAAGAGTAAGTTGAATGTGTGTTCCAAGAAGATCTGTCATAGAAATTTGAGTAGCAAAATTGCTGGGTAAAAACTAAGGATGGAAAGAAAGCATGTGGGAGGATTCCCCAGCCTCTGCTGAAATTTAAGCCAGGGTCATTTCTCTTGAGGATTAACTTTTGAGAAAGCTTCAGCTAATTCCCAGTTTTGCTTGCGTTATTCAGATCATGATTTTGTTTGGAAAACTTTTTCTTTATTGAGGAGGATGACTTTGCCAGCTTCTAATTATGATTTCTATTAGAAACCTGGCACTTGTCATGTATGTTTAGAAACCAAAGCATAAATGTATTTTCAGCTGTCACAGGCCGTAGGCCAGGGTAAGAAATAGCCATTTGTGTTTATTCTATCAGACAGTAAGTGCTTCATGTGGGATATGGAGAGCTGAATATGTTTATGAAAAGGGTATTTAGTATCATCATTGAATTTATAAATTAGAAATCAAAATGTTCTGGGTTTTTGGGTGAGGCCTCTTATATGCAGGATTACCTTTGGGAAATGTGGATTTAGAATAACTCTATAGGATTGGTACTTTTGGTGGAAGAGGAGAATGTGTCTTTCAGTTAACTTTTTCCCTGTCACAAATGTAAAGAAATATTTGGAAGCATTTTTCTATCTCATAGCTTTAAGATGTTGGTGTAGTACATGAGATGTTTTTTCCTATTTAAAATTATGTTGATGCTTCTCCAGGGAAGAATTATATACTTATCTTGAAGTTAAAGATAGCCTGTGGTAGGGATATTAGTAATAGAATAGTTGAAAATACCTGAATGTCTTTTTTCCTATCAGAAATATTACAATATGTTTAAAATAAAGTTTGACTAGTAGGTACTGTCTTGATCAAATTACACACATCATATTGAAGTCAATATACTTAGACTTGAAAGAATGAGTCTGCAAAATCTTGTTTTAATTTCAGATCTGAGGAGGGCAGGGGAGCACATTGTGAAAATACATATGCACAGGAACCTAATCAATGCTAGACAAACAATGTATTACTTTACAATATAGTAGGATAACCACAAATTTGAAGGCTCAAATTGAGTCCATCAGCTGTAAATACAATTTTATATTTGGCTCAAGTGGCTGTTGAATATCAAGTGGTGCCAAGTTCCTCCATAGCACCTAATGACTCCCTCAATCTTGGAAGGAGTTTCACCACAGTCTCAGAAGAAATCCCAGTCGTCCCTTTAACTCTTTTGGCCCTTGGGAGTCATTGCTACCTACACACAAATGTAGGCCAGGGATTCCCAGTGGCCACATGTTATTGCACAGAGAGGTCTGTTCTAAGCCAGACTCTTATGGCTAAGAAGGTGTGAGATTAGCCCTTAAATAGTGGTCTAGCATTAACATGGTCTATAAAAGCACATTAAGAAATAGCTCCTTAGTGATTATGTACCAGCTACTAGTTATCACACTAACAGAAAAGGCAATATGGCAGCTTCACATTTCACATGAAAGACTAGCATTAACTGGGCCTGGCTTGCTGGCTTCACTTTCATATAAATATAGTGATTATTTTAATTTAGACCCAGGAGAAAATGATTTCATACCAGTCTTTTCTTCACATAAGACTTGTGTAGCATTAAAATTGTTATGGGCTAATGACTTGGCCATGAAGGCAAACATGTGTAACTCTCCTTTGCCAAAACAGAAACGTCCCTGTTTTGACTCCTGTCCAGTTTCCAAAAAAACAAAACATACATACACTTTTGTTATTGCACATCTTTCACACAAACTTGTGTATGTATAATATATATATATATATACTTTTTAAATATGCTACACATAAAAAAAGACTATGGCACTTTACAGAATACATGTTTAACAAAGATCATTACACCACAGATGTTTGAAAACTATACAAAAACCCTTATACAATTAATGTAACATTGTTGAATTAGCACACAGGTTTAAAGAATCCACAAACTCTAAGGCAAATATTTCTGCCTTAGAGTTCACTGAGAAGCCCAGACCATGACAGAACTTTAAGCACAAATGCAGGCAAAATAAATTAAGACTTTTCTGGTAGTAGTAATGGTCCTATTTATTAGAAAAATGTGTGGGTCTACAAGTGGTTTTTTTAAAGAGCCATGCAGAAGAGTCTTGATCTAGAAAGCCTGATTTTAAATGGTCCTTTCATCCTGGAGTCAGTCTAAAGGATTAAAGGTTTAAAAGACCCACATTATCTTTTTACTGTCTCTAGTAGAAAATTCAGCCTCTGCTGTTGTAGGAAGTCAGTATTCAGGTAGTTTTTAGTGCCTTAGGGTTTTGTTTGTGTATGTGCCTTTTTATAACATTCAAATTAACCAAATAAACACTATCAAGTGACTTTATTCTGGCGGAGAGGTCACATTTTCACTTGTGAATGTTTCCAGGTTGATCTAGGGATAAACCGCTACTTTGCCAAAGAGCAGGTGATGGACATGCTCAGAGGCTCTTCTGGGCTTATGATTTGTCTGTAAGCAGGAGACTGAGATTAAAAACTTAGTGTTAGGATATGGATTCTCTATTTTATAAAGAAAAATAATCTGATAAGTTTAAGAAATTGTTTTTATCAAGATTGGCCTGATGATGGAAATTGCTTTCAATGATAAGTATTCCCATATGCTATCAGAGGGCCCTGGTGAGACACTATCAATACAGTCAGGGACAGGCACCTTCTCCAGGGCTCCCATAGACTAGTCTCATGTGGCTGGAGAGATGGTTAATGTTTCCTGAGCCTTTACCTAGGTTGCTAGGAGG